>NW_005187453.1:730858-783994 GCF_000239375.1 Pundamilia nyererei
AGCAAATAGCTAGAGACAGTTTTATACTGATGTTAATGACAGTGGAGGTTCAGAACTCTGCAGTTATTGAATCACTTTTATGCACTTTGCATGTCAGCACTTGGCGACCCTACTCTGCAACTTTACATGGTCCATCACTTCCTGTCTGAGTTATTGCGGATCCTAAAAGCTTCCACTTTGCAGTCCCGCCACTTATAGATGATATTGGAATATCTAGGAGGGAAGAAATTATGTTTCAGTACTATGCTTTAAGTTAATGAGCTCTTTAGAACAACCCTTTTCCCCCCAATGTTTGTAAATAGCAGGCTAATTGGCTAGGTTCTTGATTTTATAAGCCTGTGGCAATGGGAATCAAAACGCTTGAATTCAAATATTAAGAGTGGCGGCACAATACATGTGCATCTCAAACTAAAGCTTTTAACTCAAAGCTGTGACGCTTACTGCCCTCTATTGTCTGTAGTGTACTCAGTACACACCCTTAGTGTGCAGATTCAGAGACGACCTGAGACAGATGAGGGATGATTTAATAGATAATTAATTTTATACATGAAGTGATCACCAATTAAGAAAACAGTGTTTTTTTTACATCATTTGAAAAAGAATGCAAATTCACAAGATATATGATCAGCATCTCTCTCATATTGCATATTATTGTTGGTGGAGCTAAACATTAAATAAGGAAAATTATGGATACATCCATGTGTTTTCTCTTGGATTTAAAAAAAAAAAAAATTATTCAGTGTTGGAAGGAATTTCAATTTCAAGTCTTCAAACTAACTTGCATTCTCCTTCAGACACGCAGTCACAATGTCACATCCAAGTCTCTTTGTAGCAGGACCATCGTCTATGATGGGCCTGTATGATGATACAGTGCTATAAACTATTAGGGGGATCCCTGCATGTGATATTTATGGGCCTGCCAGTCTTCTGGCTCTACTCATAACTCCCACACCCTTTAATCTTACTGCTGTCATCTACTGTCACTGCCTTATGTCTGTGGCCTTGGCTGACTGCCAGCTGACACATGGCACTATGTGTGTGTGTGTGTGTGTTTGTGTGTGTGAATGTGGACCTGTTAAAAACACCATAGAGCAGTACAGTATTTATGTCTTTCAAGTGTAGAGCAAAAGTGACATGTAAAAAAAAAACAAACCCAAAGTGCAGTGATACTAGTTACAATAAAGACGACTCCAATAAATAAACAAAGGAAATAAATCAAAATCATAGTGTGGGCACCAACTGCTATTCAAGTATATAAGCGAAATGCATTGCATTGAAACCGTAAAATTAGCAATTTCATTAAGAAAGAAAAAAAAAACATGAGTCCACAAAATGTATATTTTCACATATTGAATAATTAACACATACAGTCATGACAGCTCTTAAATACAACTACAAAGTGTGATGCTTATTGCCCTGAATTATCTCCAGTTTTCACAGTCCACACCCTTTGTGATTCAGAGATGACCGGAGGCAGAGGAGTAGTCTCAGTGAATTAATGAATAAAGTGAGCAGCAGTCATAAAAACGGACCTTTAGAGCATTTGAAAAGAGAAGGGAGAACTCTGTCTGCACACACAGACAATATAGACATACATAAACACAAATACAGCACAGGCAAGAGCTGAGCCTTGTTGTAACGAGCATTTATCAGAAAAGCCTTTCCATAAGCTCATTGTCCCTTAAAACTTGATGGGAAATTTATGTGATCATCCAAGTAAGTAATTAATCAAATGAAGTTAAAAAAGTTAAAGAGCAGACATGGCAAATTCTCAGTAAAACAAATATATAACAATGTGAAAAATGAATACACTTCATTAATATTATTTATTAATACTACTAAAACTACTACTACATGCTGATACTACAGCATTGTTTGGCTTCTTCATGGTGTTGGCAAAATGATATATGAAACTGCATTGAGAAATGTGCAAAAATAGCAGCAGCAGATGTTGTTTATATGCTAAAATGGGTCATTTTAGCCCATTGCTAGGCTGTTGCTAGGCAACTTCATAATATTAGATATAGATAAGAACTTTCAGGGGCCTAAGATATAGCTGTGTGCCAAGTTAGGTTGCTCAAGCCCTAATGGTCTAGGAAGAAAAAGAACTGATTATGATGATGGGTGTGAGTGACCAAAATATACTTCTTCCATTTTTATTTACATGGTAAATAAAACAGCTATGATTTTTGGTTCATAATTAGATGGCTGCTTATGCAGAAATCCAAAACTCAGTCCACTTCATAGCACATTAACATAATCCAAACACTTCGTTGCCAGAGTCTCCTCAGAAAAAGCAGCTAAAGGGCTGCACCTTCCTCCATAGCAGGTTAATTGCACAGTGTGGAGGAGAGTGCTGCCTCAGTGGTTTAACTTTAGACACAGACAGATGGCTCCGCTCACCCTTTTCCTCCTTCACTCTTCCCCCTCTCTCTCCCTCTCTAAGATGGGAGCGGACCGTCATTATCTGTCGGGAAGTCTTCAGGTGGACCGGCTGAGTAAGCACATTGACTAACCTCATCCATTTTTCCTACACACTTTTCCCATTTTCTAGACGTGTAGAGTTACTGGAACTAACACTGCCTAAACGGTATAGGCAGCACTTCCAAACAAACAGTGTATTTAATCAGTCGCATTAGAAGTTGCTGACACTGTGTTGTTTAAACTAGAATCGATAAATGCAATTAATGACACAAAATAAAGTACAATGCAATTTTTTTTGTTAGCTATCATTGTGTGATAAAAGTAAATGTGGTTCTTGTTGTCGCTACTCAGCTACGGTAGCCTGCGTAACATCAGTCTTTGGACAAATTCACAGCTGTGCAACTGAAAAACACAGCACACATATTGTTCAAATGGCCGTACTTAATAGAAAATTGATCTCATATTTAACAGCATGACACACAATTTGATGTTTACAAATCTACAATCATCCTCCATTAAAGGGCTGTATTGTTGCTTTGCTGGCAGACCCAAGCAATTTCAAGACCCCCTCCCCACAAACATACACAGTCCAAATCCCTTTCCTTCACTCCTAGGTGTTAAACTGTCCCATGTAAGCCCTATCATTTCCATCTCCCAGGGGTTATATATTTTAGCAAGCCCAGTCATAGCCCCTTAGCTTCTCATGATCTTTAAACGTATGTGTCTGTGTGTGTGTGTAAGGGTCTTAGGCCAGGAGATGAGGGCTCCAGGAGGGGACTGGTAGAAGGATTAGCTTTTCTGTTCTCCTCCAGCTCTTTACCATTTTAATGAGGCAGGGCCAGAGGGTCTTTCTTCTGCCCTAGCCAACTGTGTCATAGTCTGGGCCTGGGGACAGAATACGGCTGCAGTGGTTCAGGGATGGTTCTGATACAGCATTGCCATTGTAAGGGGTAAATGGAGTGGGATATGCACCCCTTCTGGAAAACCAGAAGGGGTGGAGGAAAGAGAAACAGACAGATATGGAAATGTGTGAGGGCACGTGCACACAAACCTCTGTGTGTTTTCTGGAATAAAAGAGTAATTTAGGCCTTTCTATGGGAATACCTCCAAAGCTCCAGTGGTATGCACCCCGATAACACAGAGAGGGCCCATGTGGATTAACACTCAATTGAAAGGACTGTAATAACCTGCTGATATGAATATTATTACTTCTACTAGGGAAATACCTGACAATTTTCCTTTCAAAACTTCACAAGCAGATAAGAGTTAACTAAGGGAGGAAAAATTGAGTGCTAATACTTCAGTTTGAGTTTGCAACTTCATGTTCACAAAAGGCAACACACATAAGGCTAAGTCAGTAAAATACAACTGTGACTGTACTGTGGTGAGATCAAGCTAAAATAAATTATACAAACACTTCTTTTTAAGTCTTTAAAATGTAGCCCCGGTCAATGCATTATGTAGCAGACATATTTAACCAAAAAACAAAAAAGCTACTGACACAAAAAGACAAGATTTATGGCACCACAATCCATAGGACGTGTGTATATGTCTGTCAGCACTACTCGACTGGCTCTGAACTGCACTTCCAAATCCACATGGCGTTATGCAAGGTCCACTGGATGCTTTAAAGTAAGACAAAGCTACTGTCATTGGAAGAAGCCATAGGGCTGCCATGGGGCTTGACAGGAATAGACAGTGGGAAAAGCAAAAGGTCTCAAGGCTGTAGTGGTGTGTGTTAAGATCAAAGGTGTGTTAGAGTGTGTGTCCCTAACGTGTATGTGCTTGTCTGTGCTTTTATTCAATGAGACCTCAAAAGAATCTAGACTGAAAAAAATATATATAACAGAATCTGCAAATCCCCATGGCAAAACAAAAAACGGTCCCCTGGTAGGGTGTCTCTGTGAGTCTTCTCTCGTGGACAAAAGACCTGACAGTCATCACAGGGGGTCAGAAGGATGGTCAAAACTCAAAGATGGATACAATGGCTCTTTGGCTTTCCATGCAGGCGCAAGCACACACACACACACATACACTTTGAAAGAATGCATGCCTAATCAACCTTGTTGAAAAACACAAATAACCTTGAACTGATGATCTGTGTGTGTCGCTGATAAAGGGTTCCATTAAAATAAGGGAACTCGACTAGCCAAAGAATGCTACTGATGTGAATGCTTACAGCAATGGCTTTTGAATTTGTTAGAACTGAGAAGCCCATGAAGAGGAGTCATTGATTCAGACTAAAGTCCACTTCATGGTGGTTTTGGTATTGAGAGGGTGAGACTGAGAACCATTTCACAGCCACTTGGCCTTAGGGCAAAAATGCCCTAGGAGCATGCTAGGATCATTGCTGTGACCTAAAGGTCATGGGGTGGAATGCAATCATTACTGTCACTAGAGCTCAACTTTGGCTTTGTTTATCTGTCTTTATCTTTCTCACGCATGCACTCACAGCAATCAAGTCTTTCTCTAGTCATCAAATAGATACAGTAACCCACTTTTCTATCCTTCGTGACATCAACTGCATGCCATCGACTTTCATGTCACATTTCCATAAAGTTCTTTTAAAATGTCCTTCCCAAACTCTCACCTTTTACACTGCAATTTATTTACCGCTGTCCACCATCATCTCCTACTATCCCCTCAGACCTATACCTGTAGTCTGCTTCCTTGTTTCAACAAGGCTGCTTCCTCAGACCATATAGTTCCAAGGCAGGCTAAATCATAGTCTGCCACAGGCACTAAATAAGAATAAACGCCTCTGTTTTACCTGTACAGCTTCCCCAAGGGGACACTCAGACTGGAAGGCAGCAAGTATTCTTGCCTTTCTCTCTGTATTTCACCGATCTAGATTCACATTCTCTACATCGCGTGTAACTGAAAAACACAAGAGGCAAAGGCCTTTACTTTCTCCACCAAAGAAATAGGATGAATGCCTTATAGTGTCAGGAAGCGAAAGGGAGGTGTGGGGGAGGATGCAGAGAAAGTGCAATGCAGTGGAATGGGAGAAGTGATTTAATTGAACAATAAGGCAGTCACCAAGGCTAGCATATACCTGGCTTTGGAATCTGTAGGCACACAATAGAGGACTGTTTATTAGAAGGTAGAGGGCAGCGAGTAGGAAAAAAAGTGTGGGAGGGAAAAAATAATATGAATACATAAGCCTGAAAAGAGAATCTAATAAATTTTAATATTATTATTATCTAATCAGTCATTTTTTTCTAAAGACACTTTGTCCAGAGTCCAGTGGAAAAACTATGTCTGATATGTTGATTATCTTCATGCATGTAGTAAAACAGCTTAGGAACAACACGGCACTCGTGGTATCTGGCAGAGCAAACTGTAGCGTTTAGCATCACATCTTAGTCCTGCAAGTTGCAAAAAGGAGGAACTGTAGATCAGACTTGTTTCAGAGCAACTCCCAGTGTCCAAATCTCAGTGATTCAGCGATGATCAGGATGGTGACCAAGCCAGGCCAATTTTAGAATTGCTCTGTCTCAGTAATTAACCAGAACAATTTGGCTTCTGTCAAAATTCCTTAGGTTATTATGTGCCCCACTTCCAGCACCCAATGTGGCTACTACTAAATCTGTCTGTCCACATACCGTATAATATATTCCAGCCCTCAACACAGACCATTTTCACAGATAATAATTAGCAGTGATTCATTATTTTATAAGGATTAACTGTGTAAGGATTAACAGCAGCCTGTAAGTTGCTTGCAAGCCACATATACTACAGCTAAAATGTTCCACGAGCATGATGTCGCTCCTGAAGATTTATAGATCCAACTTGATGTCCGCTGTGTCAGTTCCAGTTGAGCTGGATAAATTGAAAAGATGTGCAGGCAAACACATAAAAAATTACTCCTGTTAAAGTGTTTCATTTCAAGCAGCAGGTGTGCGTTAATTACTACACAGACTGAACCCAACTTATGGTTCTTTGTCGTTATTGCAGTCACACACAGACTCGTACCCCTGCTCAAATATCAGATCAACCTTATTTCTACTTGAATCTACAAGATGTGCAGTGGCACATGATGTACAAGCCGAAAATCCCTGCACAACTTTCACCCAATGCCCAGATAATTAGGGAACTCACGAATGACCAACATGTTTGTCTTAAGCATGTGCCCTAAGGCTCCGATGTGCATGTGCGTACACATGCCAGTGTGACTAATTATTATTTTTTTCTTTGTATATTAGTGTGTGTCACTGCTCCTGCTGACTGCTCTGCATTTTCATCTCTCCTTCTCACATTGTGCACACAGATGAAAGTGGGACTTGTGTGTAATTAATTGGATATGTTTGTAATTAGGGGGCGAGAGAGGGAGAGATGCAAGCAAGCCTCCTTTTGTTTTGTCTGTTGCGCCTAACAACAGCACAGGAAAATAAAAACTGATTACACAGAACACTAATTACCATGGAATTATCCCCATCACTTCACAGGGTTAATTCTTATTCTACGTGCGCATGTGTGTTTGGGTGTACATTCGCGCACGCACATGTGTCTGGCTTCTTTCTACATGGTCATGGACATATTCTTTGGTATGTAGAGAAGCATAAGTGGGGGAATATTTACTTAACATGAAAAACAACTAGCTTGTTTGTTGACAAAAGACAGCAAATTATTGCTTTCAGACAAAGCTCATTTGTGCGTGCTCAGATTTGCATGAACTAAAACATGAAGTCATTAAATATACCTTCAACTTTGTTTGATATTACTCCAGTCACACAGGCCTGGAGACTGGTTGGCAACCACCAGTTGCAAGAGAACTGTATTAACTGACCAGTTAGCAAGTAGCTACTGAAAGCTGGTGGTAGTGACTGTAAAAAGGACTTCTCAAACACACTTTCCATTTGCATTTTAAATAAGTTTCTCTAGAATTCTGCAGTGAATTCAAAGAATGTGGATTCACAAACAAGGCCAAGCAGCTTTTATAAATTGTTAAAGAAAACAAACAAACATGAAACTGCTCTAATCTATCTTCAGTTGGTTTCAAGACTCAAGCTCTGCAGTTGTTGGTGCCGCTGATAAGCTTATCGTCTGCAGCTTTTATAGAAACAAACACAGACGTACAACTGATACCAAGAGACTAAATAAAAAGCATCCGAAGCTCAGAGAGTGAGCTTCTACTGGCATGGGCCTGCAAGGAGATCTACTACACAAATGCACACGCACACATATAAACTCGCGCTGACACACTCCGTGTCACTGTTGAAATATCAAGTCTGAAAAGTGTGCACATTCAAATTACAGCACAGAAAAGAGACCTGCTGAAGTCTTCACGGTAAGATTATTTCAAGATTATAGCTTGTGACACACACTGCATATTATTGAAATGTGAATATGACAGACGGCACAGGCAATGGCAGCAACATTTCTGATCTTGAAACAGTTAAAAGGTGCATTTTCTCTCACACTCACAGTCATAATTCTTTTGATATATGCACGCCAAACTAAAGTGCGAAGCTTCAAAAAACTGTTGGGATCAAATGCAGCGACAAAAAGACAACAAACCAAACCATACCGATAGATGAAAGTGTGAGAACATGTGAATGAAAAGAAAAAAACCCAAAACATGTATATTAAATCTAATTTGGAGGTGAGGTGGACCTAAGTGGGAGCACCCTCTTCCCTGTAGATTGCAGAAATGGAAGCGTGGATCCCTCTGGACCCGTCTCTCTCCTCCTTCTCTCTCTCTCTCCCTCTCTTACTGCATCCCTTTGTTGCATTGCTCGACTCGCCCTGTGTTACCATGGCAACAAGGACTTGTGCGACATGGTGAGGACTATGGAGGGAGAAAAAGCGAGGAATAGCAGGAAGGGAAGAGTCTACCTGCAATCCAAAACCTGCAGCAGGAACTCAGAGGGAATCGAAGAGGGGAGGAGAAGAAGAGACAAGAGTTCACCCCCAACTTACGTTCTCACACAAATATTTGTCCTACAGCACGACTCCTCTTTCCTGTCCCTTTATCGCCGTTCTCCTCTGCTCTATCCCGCTTTTCTCAACTCTCTCGCTCTGCGCCTCCAACCATCTCTTCCTCTTTCGTCTCCTTCTCTCCTATTCTGTTAAGCGTCCTTTCTTTCCTCCTTTTCTACTGCACCCTCGGAAATAAATTAGCAATGACAGTGGTTTGGGTGAAGGAGAATTGTAATTATAAAAATGTCACTCCTGGTTATTCTTAGGGAATGAGGAGCCGTTACTGTCTGATGCATCTGCACTTTGCTGCACATAGAAGAAAGAACTAATTATGCTTCATTCTATTTACAGGGTCATGTGAGTCATAAATAGAGATTATAGCAGATTTCTCTTTACGCATAGGCAACTGTCACATCATGTCAGAGAATGTGATTGCTGGACCTCCCGTGTCTCAGTTTATTCCCTCTAAGGACTTTAATTATATCTTCAGATGTTCATAAGATGTGCATGTGGACTTGGCTGCACTGTAAACTAACGGTGTGTCCCTTGAATGTTAAAGATTGACTGCAGGTGTGAGTAAAATTAGCTGGATGTCTACCATCATAGTGGGAAGTGGGCAGATCGTTTTCTTGAACATTGCAACAAAAGGTCTCGTGAGAATGTGTTATTTATATTCAGCTGCATAGATAATTAATTGGATCATAGGAAAAAGGTGTTCTTTCAATTCTTAGCTGTACTATAGAGATTTATTAACATATTTTTAATCTTTTCATAACCAAACATATTATTATTATACTTTCTACCACACTGTTATGATACTATATGATGCTTATGAGCCTTTAGATGCAGTGTAGAGTCACACACTCTATATCTTTGACTGTAGGAGTCACAACTAAAGGCAGAGCTGTCGGACTGATGTAACAATCTGACCTGAGCAGGGCCACTGTGCCAAGCCTCCCATCAGACAGATAAACATCTTCATAAAAGGATTTATATTGGCTGTCAGAGTGTATAGATGATATCAGGAATATATAGATGAAACATCCATGCGCAGTCACACCTACACGCATGGACACAGATAGAGAGAAAGACACATCACTCAGATGGGTCCCACCGCATTCATCTTCGCTATTTGCGCTACCAAATGATTGTGAGCTGTGTGATCTCACTAGCTGATTCTGGTTCATATTTAAGGTATTGGATAACAAGAGGAAATCACACAGAAACCAGATGTAATCAGATTCCGGTTTTGCACCGGCACACAACTGGATCACGTCTTGACACATAACACAGGCAGCCTGCTTATCCCATCATTACTGCGGCTCACATTCCCTTTGAAAGACAACATAACCCAATTACCAGCATCCTGTTTTTGACAAAGGCAATACACGAGTGTGTTATTGCATTGGGATGGATCTTACTGAAGGTCACACATTTATATCCTGCCCTACAACATATCTTGCCTCTTTATCCCTATGGCTTTAAAGTCATGTTGACTGTCTGATACCATGTTTAATAAAAATCTGCCATCAATCACAGGATTTTAGCCCAGTACATCCAGAGCTGGGCAACCAGCATAGCGCACATATGGAAAATGAGTCACTAGACACCTTGCCATTATCACACACCCTGTCTGCAGTAGCATTTGCCAATTTGATACAATTAAACTGTCATATAACATGGTGGTAACACCAGCGCTGTCATCCATTTCCCCAAAGTGAGCCAAAGACATTGTATATCTTTTGGCTGGTGACAATTACAAGAAAAAGCACATTATAAATTGTAATATATCACATTTTATTGAAGGCTGTAAAAGATTAGTTAGCATAATTAAAACTTAGTTTATGTTTGACATTGTGGCTCCTGGCTGTGGCTGGCACATATGCATGATAGGTAGACTGGAGGTAGCTGTCTGGGCAGGACAATATTTATGGTCATGAATGTGGGGACAGAAGCTTAAGAGGGATTGATACAGAATCTACTTCTTTTTTTAAGAAAAGTTGCACAAAAGCTTGAACCTGATTACCTAAAGCCAATGAAAAACTTTGCTGTCACAGCTTGTATACACCCTGACCAACATGTCTTGTATAAACATGGTTAAGATGATAAACATTTAGAAAAAGAACTACTCAGTGTGAGACTTGCACTTAGGGCTGTGGGTAAACCTATTTATTGTGGACCAGTCTGCAAGTCTCCACTAGTAATAGCAAGTTGTAATAGTTTTTCTGCCCTGTTGCAATACAGAGCAAGTTGATGTGTTACAACTCACTTCTATGCTGGTTGTGAACCACTTTAACACCCTTTCCCACCAGCTTTACATTAAATATGAAATTATATTCATCCTTTAGCCTCCATGCAGTGTATAATTCATTTCTCTAATCAAAAACTGTCTCTCCTCACCCCATCACTCTCTCGCAAAATTTAAACAGCCTCTATTTTAAAACTCTGACACTGAATTCAACAAGGTTCATAATTGCTTAGCATTAATTACAGTAGCTGTGGATTGTCAACTTAATCAGTGACAGCATTTACCTTCAATTAGCTTTCACTACAGTCTTCTTTAGACCCAAAAAGACTTTTTGAAAAAAAAAAATCATCACCGCAGTTTAAGTTTCAAGGAAAAACGGTAAACACAGTAGGGGAAGATACGGAAACACAAACATATCAAGTCTGCACAAGAAAAAAAACCCATTTAAAACCACTGAGATTCTGGCAGTCTCTTTCAGTGTTGAGTTACACACATAAGAAAATGAAATAATTAGCCAGCTAATTGGAATAGATGCGCTGGAGAAGCTTTTTATGACTGCTGTTGCCTTTTTGTAAACATAATAAAGTAAGCTGGGATGGAAGGATGGAGGCAACGGTGGAAGGATGGAGGGGTGATATGATGCAAGACCCATTCATTAACAGAATCCATTAGTGCATGAAAATAAAGCAGCGGAAGTAAAACAAACAGGAAAGACTAATTATGATGTGCTGAGTTGATACAACACGTGGGTTTTGCATGTCTGTCAAGTGTTTATTTGTAGATTAATATGCATGTGAGCCCACTGCCATGCGTGTTTCAGAGGCTTACAAAAGTCGTAAACACAGCACTGGTAAGTGTTATCGGGCCTCTCGCAAGGTTGCTATTTGCTACTTTAATTAACACACAGCCAGAGGCAGGCTTCACTGATACAACTGCAATGCACAAACTCTCTATCAATGTCCCTACATTGCTGCTTCAGGCCCGTACTATTTATTGTTAATACTGACAGGCACCGGCAATAAATCAAAGTGAAGGAAAAATTCAGCCTCTCTCGCGCTTCACATGGAGCAAGCTGATGAGAGAATTTGTAAAAACAAGTTCAACACGAATACATAGTTTATGAAGAGAGAAAGTCAGCGTGTAATCCTGTCAACACGGCAAGGATACGTTTAAAAACCTTTAACGCTTTGTCAAAGTCAATTTGCTATTTTGACACAAACAGAAAGCTACAATATGAAGTGCGTACGCAACTGCATATATGGTTGTAGAGTTTGTAACGTGTAACTGTAAGATTCCTGCTTGATTATAATGAAGTAGCTCGCCGTGTGTATGTGAAAATGGGTTCTCACTGACAACTGATACATGTTCTTGAACGTACTGTGTAAGGTAAATGTCGGGTACCGGGTCGTGTGACCTAGTGTTTGAATTTTTATGTATCTTTTGTAGTCATTTGTGTTCTAGTTTAGCTAGTTTAGCTAATTTCTAGGTTAAAGTTTAGTCCTAGTTTCTTAGTCCCTTTTGTCATCTCTCCCTGGTCCGTGCGTCAACCTGATGTTTCATGTCTGTGTGGCTCTTGTCAAGTTCGTGTCATGTCTATGTCTCTTTGTTTCCTGTTTTATTTTGAAAGAGTCTGGTGTTCTTTGTTCATTGTATTTAGTTTTTTTCTCCCCTGTGCTGACTCTAGTCAGCTGTGTCCTCATGTGTTTTCACTTCCCCTAATCATCCCTGTGTGTATTTAGTCTCTGTGTTTCATTCAGTCTGGGTCGTGTTGTCTGTGTAACCTTCCCTGTTATGTCTCGTCATAGTTGTCACAGTTCTCATAGTCACAGTCATAGAATTAGTCTTCAAGGTGTCATAGCTTATCACGGTTTCATAGTCTCGTATAGAGGTCTGTATCATAGGTTTTTCATAGTCCGTTTTCCAGTTTAGTTGTCTTGCCTGCACTCGTCTTAGCTTTTGTTTTGCCTTCTGTTATCGGCCATAATAAAGGCTCGCTTTTTGTTAAAGTCACATCACGTCTCCTCGCCTGTTCCTGCTCTTGGGTCGTGCTCTAACTAATACACCGATGCACCCCGCTGTGACAGTAAAGGAGACAGGACCTGTTAATATTCACTTAAAAAAGTTTTTAAATGCATTTTTATATAGTTTTACAGTGACAGACAAAGACTTACATCTGATCATATTCATTTCAGTATGGTCCAATGAATCTTTACCTTGTGACAGAGTAAGAACACTATGAAGTATATCTTCAGTAAAGCCCAATCCCAAAAATTTAAATAGGAGCAGATAAGAGGAACATTAATAGAGTTCAACAACCCCTTTTTTGTCGTCTTAATACTCATCTGATGACACTGAAACAAATAATTATCAGTTGCCAATGTAATATATAGGCTTCACACACAAAGGCATGCAGTGCAGCGAACTAGAGACACTATGCAGAATGCAAACATCTGTAGAGATATAGATCAATAGCATTAAAAGTGATGCTTTACAGAACTGAATCCCTCCTCATCTCCCTTTAAAGTATGCATCTGAACCGGTGGTGCCTTTCTACTTATTCTCCATCAAAAGCTCTTTGCCCTCATGGTCACACGCTTGTGTTCCCCGGCATTGGGCGAGAAAACCAACAGCAGCAGAGAAAGAAAGCATGAAAAAAATTAAAAACAATACAGTAGTGAGCTCCGTCATGAAAAATGTCAGAATAATGGAGGGAAAAAACAGGACAAAGAGAAGGGTTGAGGACAATGAAATATACAATTTACTTACAAAAAAATACTGTACTTAACACTAATGAACCAAATAATTAGCCTTCTGGAAAGCCTTGTCAAAAACATTTACAGGCATGCAACTAAAGCACGAAGAGTCCGATTAGGGGAGAGAAGCAGGCAATGAGAACGATCAAAACAAATGACAACCTTGATGAAAAGTTGAAGTAAGCTCCAAAGGTAAGAAAAGAAATGTAATTAAAGTGAAGGCAGAACATAGGCATCCGCATATAAGCGGGGAAAAAAAGTGAACAAAAGAGAAACTGGGGTAGATATGCAGATTGAATGTGGCTAAGCATGACTGCAATGCATCTATGATTCTCTGAACCAGTTCATAAATAGAAAAAAGGAAGGAACAAAGCAAGGAGCGAGCAAGTCGAAGGAAAATTCTAGTGTTGAGTCCCAATGTGTCTGACAGTGCAATGGATGATTTATGGCGAGCATTGTCTGGCGATGTAATTGGCCGCCATGTTGGTTTGCTTTGCGAGAATGAGAGCATGAGAAAAGTGGAAATATCTAAGGACTTGTGCGGACTGCATCCCAACAGCAGCAATCAAAGTGAAAGGTGAAGGGTTAGAGACAATGAAACAGAACGAGGGATAAAGGAAGCGCAGAGGAAGATAGAAACACTCAGTAACAAAGGCTTTGTACAATGAGAATAAAAACTACAGTAAAAGTACACTCACCTGCTATATTCTTACACACAGCTGTTCAAAAGCTCCTTGATACAAATATGTAATCAGCCAATCCCACAGCAGCAATTCAATGCATTTAGACCATATGGTATGATATGCTGAAGTTCAAAACTGAACATCAAAATGGGAAAGAAAGGCAATTTAAGTGACTTTGAATGTGGCATGGTTGTTGGGCTGGTCCGAGTATTTCAGAAGCTGCTAATATACTGGGATATCCCCACAAAACCATCGCGCAGGTTTACAGAGAATGGTCCAAATAGAGAAAATATCTACTGAGCAGCAGTCTCGGGCTGAAAGCCTTGCTGATGCCAGAGGTCAGAAGAAAATGGCCAGACCGCATCAAGCTAAAAGGAAGGTAACGGTAACCAGTCGTATCAGTAAGTATACAGAAGAGTACCTTTGAATGCAAAACACATTGAAATTTAAAGCTGTTTGGCTATAGCCAAATTAAGGCAGGTCTGAAAGCAAATGTCTGTCTGGTGTCTGGTGAGCGTATATTATACAGATATATGTATATTTAATTATATTTTAAATGGGCACTGGTGAGAGAGCACAAATGTTGGCTAATCATTGTGTACTGAATAAACAGGTGAGTAACATTTAATCAATATTCGAAAAGCGTCCAGTGATGTAGCCATAGCTCCGTCTCAACTTGACAGTAAACGTGTGCTTCACGATGAGATCACCGCCACCAAGTCAAAATGAGGTCATACTGATTTCAGTGATTTAAGATTGACTGCACATTGGTGCAGCTCCAACCCTCAAGGGACTGTCATATTTCCATAAAAACAACAAATTTATCTTTTTACTACATTACTGCCTTAGATCAATCTTGGCTTGAGAACAAAGAGACATGTTTCAGTGCTGACAGTGGAGTGTAATCAAGTGCTTCACCCATTTAAAGTGACTTTAGCCTCATGTAAGTTAACAGTACAGAACAAGAGAAACACTACTGCGCATGTCAAATAGGCCCTGTAAGAAGAAAGAGATCAGAAAGTCTATATCAAATAAAAAGAGGAAAATGATTGTTCATTGGTGTAAAATGAATGTCAATATATGTCATCAAAACAAAAAGTTAAATCATCCACTTTTTATATATATATGCATTTGATGCAGTTTTGTAAAACAACTCTTCATTTCCAAATAAATTACTAAGGCTATTCAATCATGTACTTGTTCAAGTGGGCAGTCATGTTTGAAGTCAGTGCGGGGATATTATGCTGCTCTGATGTGTGAATAGCATTAGTTAAAAAGTGCTATTTGGTTTGGTGTTTAACTGATATAGTCTTTGAAAACGACATCAAAGGCTCCTTTGTGTTTTTATCTTTCCATCCTGAAACTGGTTTGATGGACACACACTACACACACCTATCCACACACACACAAACACAAAAAGAGAACGAAGAGAAAGACCACACCAAACAAGATAAACTACTATCTCTAATGTTCTCCCTGTGATGCACCTCTATCACTGCTTGCTCACTTGTTCCCTCCTATTTTGTCTCCACTTTTCCCGGCAGTTCTGACACTCAGCACAGAGAAGTTGTTCTCACCATTTTCTCTGTGTTTGGACGAAGCCAGTAACTTCTCTCTTTAATGAGCATGTCGTGTTCCCCTCCTCTGCTCATTCCCTAAACGCACCCTCTCAAACACTGGCAGCTTGAAGGGTAAGGAATTGTGTGTGCACGTGTGTGTGCATTAAGCGTGTTTATGTGGAAGCATTAGAAACAGGAAGTAAAGATAGAGATACTGTTGTTGTGTGACTAGACCGGGCCAGTAGCTTGTTTCTGATGAGTCATGTTCCCTTGCTTTCTCGATTCTCTTACCACAGCCCTCAAACGGGGATAGTTTTCTGAGGGGTGGAGAGAGAACATGGTAGGATAAGTCAGGGTTGAAGGCAATGAAATAAGAGAAGGTTAAAATTCAAACTAGAAAAGCAAAGGAAAAAGGACAGAAGACAGACAGGCACCCAAACAAGTTCAAACAAGCTGTAAACTAAAGCTGTGAAGAGTCTGGCACAACAATATCAGACACGCACTTTAGCATAAATGGTAGCATGCATGCACACATCCTCTAACAGCCCGGGGCAACGATGTCAATCCGCGAAACCCTTCTCACCAAACTATAATCCCCAGATTGCCAAACCCTCCCCCGATGTTGCATCACTGCTTTGGTCTGTTGGATGACATCACAGACTTTCCTTGAGGTATAGATCAGTGAGCATTGTATACCAGACATCACATATACCAGCTCCTTAAAGCCCCCAAAAAGGTAGCGAGAAATGGCTGATTTGCATAATGGCTGTGCTGTTAGGAGGTAAAGCAAATCAGCCTGTCACCATTTGGTAACCTTTACTATTTCACAGGCAAAAGAAATATGATATGCGAGCTCCCACCAGGAGAATAAAAGCATAATTTTACCACAAGGTCAGAATATCAACCAATTATACTTAATACATTTTTATGTCGCAAAAGCTATAGCTTTAGTGCACAGGTAGACTAGTATATAGAAGAAAGAATACAGAAATAAAGATAAAGCCTATTATACACAGGCGAGTGTTAAGCACAGAACATACACACACACAAATGACAAAAGCCCAGGTTCCAACTTCTGTCTTGGCTGTGAAAAGAACAAAAAAACAAAACTGCTTAAAACTTTCTGCCGGAACCAGGTGTGGATGAATATTCATGAATGGAGTGAGTATCAGGTTGTCGTTCCAACTACTACAGTGTGATTGAGTGAGACAGTGCTTTTGTGTATGTGTGTGTGTTGTGATGGTAGGGGGGCAGCGAGATTGCTTCTCTATGCCTTTGTGTAGGTGGAAAACTGGCCATTTCTCAGAGAGGGACAACTAAATAAAGACGGAGGGTGAAAACAAAAGCAGACCAACTGCAGCTCTGAATATTCATGAGAGGTCGAGTGACTCAGAGCAATTCAAATAACAAGGAACAGGAGGGAGGGTATCGTCCCACTAATTCCTGTTCGGTTAAGTTTTATTTTGGAACAATACTGTGCAACATGTTCAGTTTTGGATTATATAGCTGAGTGCTTTGAAGCGGAGTCTTTAAAAGAGGTGTCTCTGGCAGCTGCTGCGCATTTTGATCGTCAAACTTTAATCAAGGGTGGAAAAGTTTAGTGGGCTAAAAAAGACATTAAATAACTTTAACGTGCAAACAAAGCTCTGAGTGGTTCCTGTAGAACAGTTTCAGATAATGTGAAAAAAAACGAGCAAGTGAGTTAAAAATTATTAGGGAGAATCGGGCAAGGGTAACGTCCAAATTCTCACATATAGCACACACAGCTGGAAATAGTCTCTCTCACACTCACACACACACACATGGCCATGCACATACACACAAATCTTCAAAGTCTTCTCCTGAAGAAGGTGCTTTATCAAAACACGGTCCCTGAAAATGTTATGGACACATTGCCAAAGGGTGAACACACATACACACTTGCACACATAAATGCAGACATGCAGTCTATCACGCTAAAATGCTATCAAACCAAAGTAAAAAGTTGGGTAGCACTTCTCAGATTGTAGCACATTACCATGGGAACACGGTTTAACAGCTGGTTTGCATGCTAGAGGTACGCTGGTATTCACCCTACATAATTTAAGCCCCATTTAGATGTGCTGTGTCCAGTCAGTGATCTAGTGGGAGCAATGGCAGCAATACCCATTTTAAAAGCAGGAGGGGGGAAATGGACAGAGAAGCGCCTTTATATATGATGTCCAAAATTTATGGTGGATAAGTAAATTGGGGGAGTACTGAAAGGGGTCCAAATCTGTGCTGAGAGGCTTGAAGAGGTGAAGATGACTGCTGATAATAAGCAAAAAGAAGTCTTGAGGAAGGGAAAGGGAGCGGTGGAGAATATGAGTATCCAATACAAAGGGAGCTGAAGAGAAAATCTGAACTGAAGCGGAAACTGAGAAAACAAAATCACTGTTTCATCTGCAGAGAGAAAATGATACATTATTTATGTACTCCTCTGTTTCCCCTACAATCAGCTAGGATTGTACACTTATACCAGTGAGTGGGGAGAATGTGAGAAGAGGGATAGAACGTCTGACACAGGAGTATAGAGACTGAGAGAAAATATGAAAAATGAGAAGAAAAGTGACTGCTGAGTGCATGATATGATTAGCATTTTAATGTATTCCAGACGTAGCTGTGAGACCAGCAGCTCACTATGATTCCACTGAGAATGATAACACTAATAATAATGGCTTTGTATTTAAGACTGCTACATGCACGACGGAGGGAAAGCACTCTAGTGCTATCTGTCACTTATTTGTCTTCACTTCAGTACATTCTCTTCAGATAAAAAGGTCACCACGGTTGCCATAGGTGATCAGTAATCGAATAACTTGATTTATTATTTGCACTGAGAAGTGACGGATGTTATAGTTGCCGTTAATCAATCAGAATCAAAATCAGGACTTCTGACTTGCAGACAAAGTTACCTCAAGAAGTGAGTGTGTGCATCTAAGCGGACGACCTTGCCACGTCAAATGTTGTCACTCAGGGTAATATGACAGAAGGCGGAGAGACAAACAGTGAGTCAGCAAACACCCTCAATGAATTACAATCAGTCCAGATGGGCTGCTGCTGTGTCATGAGAAATATCCAGCAAGTACAGACAACATGGAAAAGCTGTGTACTGTGCAATACACGCAGCACAGTGTGACTATATATTGCACTACATCTGCATTAATTGAAATTATTGTTATCTTACAACACGGTAAATATTTTTAAATTTATATACATTTACATTTGCTTAGATTTAAATTAAGTTTAAGGGAGAAAAACTGGCACAGCTGTAGCTACTTGTATCCAGTTTGCTTGAGAATAACTTAGAGCAACAATTATAACTCCAAATTTCACGGATGTTTCTGTTCCCATTTTCATCTCTACCTCTAATCACCCGTCTTCCTTTTCACTCTACTCCTGCAGCTGTCCAGACTGCTGTTCCACTGAATCTCCTCCAAGCAAGGAGTGATCACACCAGCCCATGACACCATGCTGAGACATGTGGCATTTCCACTGCTACACATCTCATCTGCCTAAATTAGCATGGATTACACTATCACATGAGCAATTAAATTGCATGGGAGGATGACAGGGCGTTCAGGTGGAGCGGGTGGAGGCAGGTGCAGCCAGGTGGGTCTCGGATAGCTATTTAGGGAGGGGCGTGCAGAGTTGAGAGTGTTAGTCAGACTTAAAGGGAAGTCAAATTGTAAGGATGGTGGATTTAAAAAAAAAACCCTCTGTAAACTGTGTGAAAGGAACTACAACCAAAAAAAAAAAAAAAATTAAATCACAGGTTGTCCTGCTTACACACTTTCTCTCTCTTGACACCATCTCAGCCCTCTGACATCACCTGATGGATTAAGTGCTTTTCATCTTGTGGCAGGGTTTTCCATCCAGAGACAGCAATTGAAAATCTAGGTAAGAAGTCCTGTTAAGAGCTTAACAGCTTCCTTTGTGACGAGGAAGGAAAAGCTCTGGTTAAAAGGTCAATGGGCTTCCACTTAAAGTCTTTATGATAACAGCAATGACAGCATACGCTGGCATAATAATTGCTGTGGCGATGCATTTTGGCTTGGAAGCATCCTCAAAAGCTGTGCTGCCGAAGTTAAAATCACACCAGAATGACAGACTGATGAATTACCTTTTGCACTATGTCCAACATTGTGTGGAATAAAATTGGTGATACACACACTATGCCTTAAAAGATTGAGACAATGCAACCTCCTGATATTTCCTTATTGTGTAGATTTGTTTTTATTGTGTATCATGTGTTGAATCTTTGGATCTTTGAATTCTCTTCAGGACAAGATATTAGAATTGAACAAAGAATATTCAACTGGACCAGTGTGCTTGAGGTCAACTAAATATCAAAGCAAAGTCTGGGAAAAAATGAAACAAAACAAAGCTAGTATAATAATTGCAATAATTCAGTCTTTAAAAAAGAAAAAAATGGGGCCATATGTGAAAAGAGATTAATCTATTCAATTTCTAAAAGGATTTTAGCAATTTAGGAAATGTTTAGGAATTTAGGGAATATGTCTTAGAAATTTTTGCTGAGCAAGTACATTGCAGTTGTACGTTAAGCAGACTGTAATCATTAATAATAAAAAATATAATTTTAAAATCAGATGTATGGCTAATGAAACAGGAGAAAAGTTATTATTGAGAATCACACAATGACCTTGGACAAGAGAAAGAAGAGATTTCTGCCTGGTGTTAGCAAGACGAAGGATGAAAGGCTGTACTTCGTCAGAAAGTGCTACGGATAATATCAGAAAAATGTAAGGGATGTGTGTCTGTAGGGAACGTTCCTGTACTCTGTGGCTTCAGAAACCGACCTGAGTTTTAAAAGAACGGTGGGAAAAGAACTGATGGATGTACAACTATGTCTGGTTGCATTACTTTGTGAATGACCTCTGGCTCCACAGAAGAAATCTTTTGAAAGAAGAGAAATAAAAACATCCAGCTAGACTTTTGTAAAATGAACGAATGCTGCCAAATACAAACATCTCCGGGAGAAAGTTGTTTAAACAGATGGACAAGTTTAGAGAAGTTTAGATTATTTCGCAAGTCACATGAAGGTTTCACTGACACAGACATGCTCCCCGCTGTGAAACTTGGCAGATTTGGGAAGCAGGAGAAATGGAGACAAAAACAGGAGATGTGAACAAATAGTGGGAAAGGCTATTAATCATTCCCACTGTAAAGATGGGTTACCATTGGCAACATCTATTGTGGGGCAGGAAGTAAGGGTGATCAATATTGTCGTATTAATGAAAGAATCTCACGACTGTTTGTGCATATTTCATCCATCTTGGACATACAAGTGCTACGTTTCTGTATTTTATGTGCTTGCTTGTTGTTTAGACGGAGCACACTTCATCATTATTTGACACATTATTTGGTCACCATCTGGGAAGAATCACCAAAAGCCAACAAATGTGTTGGAGAAGTAACAAAACAAACATTAGCGCTAAAAAGTGGAGTTTCTCATTATGAGAAAGGCTATGAGACTGACAAGTAGTAGATTTTGTAATTTCACTGGACAGCTTTAGACAGCACACATGTGTGTATGAGATAATAGAAGGAGGTGGAGTTGTGCACTGTTGTGCATGGATGTTTTGTTCTCTTCACAGCTCTTGAAGCAGTATATACCATTCTGTCCAAGCAAACAGTGACAAACTTACACCGACACACAGCCAGTAATCTGGTGTCTGACACAACCAAACAAGCTACGCATGTAGATTTTATGAAAGCAACGTCTCTCTAAACATAAAAGATTAAACAGTTCCATGTGCACATGCACACACAAATGCACAGTGCTGCTACCACTCAAAGCTCTACAGTCATTATAGCATCCTCTGTGGACCTAATGTGTGGCTGTACTGTAAACACCGCTCACAGTGCAGTGCAATATCTGCCTCCAGCCATATTATTATCAAGGTCTCTGTATGTGTGTGTGGATAAGGGAAACACGGGATGACAGAGTGCCATCATTGAAGACAAGTCCCAAAGGATCAATACTAGCATCACCGCTGACCAAACACACAGGTTTTTACTGATGATTTAGCAACATTCACCTATGTCCAGGTCTGTGAGTACACACAGCTTTTACTGGCTTAATAAAAACAAAGTAAATGTCAAAGAGCAGAACTTTCTGAAAAACAGAAGAAGGGAGAGACAAGAAAAACATAAACATATCAGAGGGAGGACAGAAGCTCCTAACACACACCAGATGCTAAACTAGCGGCATGGTGTCTGCTGTGCCAGCTGCAAATTGATTAAGAGAGCCTCTGGCCAAAGGGCAATGGCTCAAACAGGATGGCCACGCAGGTCACAGACAAAACCCCCACAAAACCCTTGGAAAATCACATGGCTACGTTTTTATTTTTTCTTCAGTGCTTATTCAGTAGTAAGAGGCAAAAGGTAATGCTGATGCAACAAGAACATTGTCAATTAATCCCTACATTGGGACTGGAAACTGTCTGGATATAGACAGGATGTGTATGACAGTTTGAGTCCATATAACTGCAAGAGTGTACAATACAAGTAAAAAAAACTAAGGCTAAAAAATCAGCTACTAAATTAAATAATTTCCACATGAACACGATAAGGATAAAGCTATAAATCTGATTTTTATAAGGGTATTTGTTTAAAAGTGACCATTTACTAGTGGACTCACATCCTTTCATTAATTATTCATAAATTAATGACTTAACTCTTCAAGACAGGTCTGACACATTTGCCTTGCATAAAACATGGTAACTGCTCAGAAATTACACCACTGTATAAATGACTGTCTATACAATGCGTGTCTTCAATGCGTTTACATACCTGAAATTGGTAGAGGGCCATTTCAAAAGGCGAACGGGGTCGAGGCATCAGGGAAATATAAAAGAAAGAGAGAAAAGTGGGGGAAAAAATGTGTTAATATAAGCGTATTTTTAAGGCTGGGATAAAATAAGAACTCAGAGAATGAAATGCTCAATTTACACAACATAATAACCATACATGTCAAACTAATTCAACAACATGCCACAGGGGGTTGTCTGTATGAAATGAAATATACCCGGAATCTAATTTTCTTCTCTTTGTGTTAACTCTCAATCCCTGTTAGCGGTGACAGCACCCACATCCTGTGCCCATGTTGTGCCAGTGAAGCGGGCTGGCACAAGGCTGACTGGCGCTCTGCGGTGCTGTGAAAATGCAGCAGCACAGTAGCAGCCTTAGGTTAGAAAGATGTGATTCATTAATCAACACTCCCCGCAGGGAATAACGCTGCCTGCTGGCACAGCCTTTCTTTCCATTCTCCTTCACTCCCTCCTGACTAGCCACTGGACAAACAACACAATAGTATGTTGTACACATACACCGTATGTACAGGCACACCGGTGTGCATCTCACTCGTAATTAAGCCACCTACACACACACACACACACACACACACACACCAATATAAATATTCATACTTGTTTTGCAGGAGCTTTGTCTCCTGAGGCTTATCTGTGGTAGAATGGCTTGGTTTGGGGAGTGACAAGACTAGGAGGATAATTAGTTGAAGGCAGAGTGGGAATTTTTATCTAAAAGCTCCAGATTTTCTTCACTGTGTTGGTCTCTTTGGTCACCCCTTTACATTCACCTCTCATTTTCATTTATGTAGCCACAGTAGTTTTATTAATCACTGTCAACCATAATAGGGCCTGAAGCAGTAAGTAATTGGTGGATGCGGCATTATGCTGAACATTATAGAGGCACCCCGTTTTGTTCTGTAAAGGTAAGAGGACCTTAAGGGGATATATATTTTTGCCTATGATAAGACTTGAGGACTTTAACTCAAACCCTCCTTTAGATAGTGATAAATGAAAACAATTTCTTCCTGTTCACCTCACTTTGAAGCCTTTGAGAAAACTAATTTAAGTGCCATGTTAGCTAAACCACTCTGTTGATGCTGTGTTTCCTATCAATACACAGAGGATGAGTGTAGCTCTAAAAACTCGCATGCCATTAAATGCCCCGAGGTTCCCAGCCTCTTGTTAAGTGCCGGTTTAGCATCAGGAGCCACCGTGCAGTCTGCCCCATGGAGCCCTCAGATAGACATTTTAAGAAGACAGCATGGCTGGGATTAGAGATAAAAAGCCATAACTGTGCAGCCTAAACACAGTGTGATGCAGTATGTTTCTCACATCGACCTACAGTAAACAGTCTTAATGGATAAGCTTTAGCATGGAATAGAGCTGAAAAATGGCAATAGTTTCCTCTGCAGGTTAAAAAAAATGAGTCACTGGGGAAACAACTTCTGAGAGTTTTAGATATTGAGATGGAAAAACAGAACATAAGAGCGACTCACTGACAGCGTTCACGTACAGCTTCTGAAAGAGCTGGAAGACTGTCATCTGCACACAGCAGCTGCAACTCCAAGTGCCTTTGGCATGGCGTTTAAAGAATAGGAAAGCTGAACAGAGGTGCAATGTAAATAACGGTCACCCCTGTCCAAACAGCCTTTGTCTCTGGCTGACAAGAAGCAGTACCTTTTCCATGTTTATAGCTCAGTTTGTGTGCTGAATGCAATTTGTGGGGCTGCTGCCTTACATTTAGATCCTACTAGGCTTAAGAAAACTGGCTTGTCTTTTAGATTCTACAGCTTCACTGCTTAGACGAGTATGCCACCTAATACCAGTGTTGCTAATACTATACTCTGAAATTAATTTTTTGTGTGTGATAATAACAGATTAACCCAATAATCTAAATGCAAACTCACATTTCTCTAAAACATCGAAAAGCTAGAAACAATATCCATTAACCAGCCATGAGCCATTCAGTTTTGCCCGACTGCACTGGCTATTAATTGAGGTAAAGAAGCGGTGTTCACAAAAACAGGGATCTTATTGATCGTCCAGGAGGCTGTGACCAAATAAAAGGGGCAGACTAATTCGGCTAAAACAATACATAAATTGCCTGTCCTGTCAGGCACCAATGGGTGTGACTAGATGTCAACTGATGAGACAGACCGGCCACTTACTTCGGATTAGATCTGCTTTAAGAGAAAAGAAAATCTATATTGAATCCCCTAAGGAACCAAAGCCATTGCAAGTCATAAGTGAAAAGAAACTGGACGCACCAAGGCACATCACTCCACCTCTGTCTATCATTACCATACCACGGTCGGTCAAGACCCTGTTCGCAGTGAGAGCAGGGTTTTTCTGCTGCGAGCCACTTCTATCATCATCATATTTCAAATTCACCTTACCAAAACATATGCGGCCACCCTGAGAACACTCTCTATTTTACAAATTAGCATTTAAATACTGCAAACAAGTTAGGAGGCGGACAGTGGAGTAAGGGAGAAAAGAAGCGAAGAAACACAACAGTGCATGAGAAAAATATGGAAATTTTGATTAAGGTTCAACAGATGGGCGTCGTTTAGAAGAGCCGCAGCTGACATATCTGGGTACCGAGACTGGTTCTTCTGCAATAATGCTGCAAGTAAACACTTTGAGGACGGGAGGATTGCGGTGGGTGTGTTTGTGCATGCGCCTCTGAAAGCGTCCATGTGTGCACACATGCTCCTGTACTTCAAATACTTCAGGGAGCAACAGAGGGGGCTTAAGCACTTCTTGTCTTTGTCTGCACACTGCCTTCACACACTTGACTGTGGCTCAAGCTAATTACCTGCAGAATTCCCAGCATTATTTCACACAACTAAGACTGCTCTTAATATGGCTGTAATTACCTGTCGATAGGATATAATTGACAGTAACAGCAACAGTCCTGTTCCTTAGGAGAGCAGAGGCATGTGGGAAATTTGCGGTCAAAACATCAACAGTTTTTCTCCCTGTGTGACAACAAAAGATCTAACCTACTATTACATTTTTAACCTATCACCATATATGAAATACATAAATTGTCTATTTATGCAGTCCTGTTTTGTTCTTTCCTTTTAAATATTGTCTAAACCTTTCATTTTTCACACTCTCTCTCTTCAGACTACATTTCTCCGCCATTGTTGTTCTCTTTCATAGTCCCTCATCTCCCTTTCTTTCTGTCTCCTCTGCTGTTGACAGCTCCCACAGCTCCTCTTTGCAATGCAGCAAGCGCTCTCCTTCCCCTGCTCCTTGCGTTTTCTTGCCCTGTCTCACAATCTGTTAGCTGCACACTCTCACCTCCTCGCTCCATTATTTATTGATCACTAAACAAGGGGCAGAAGGAGGGGTTGTGTGAGGGCCTGAGAGGAGGTTGAGCTGTATTTCCATAAATGATATTTAAGGCCTCTGAATCGCAGTCCCCTGAAAGACATACTGTAGGGTCATGGGATGTGAATAAAGGACAACCTGGTGTTGATGAAATATAGGCATGTTATAAATATGACAATAAGGGGACAGTGAGGCGATGGTAGGTACAGTATAAGTGGCTTTATGGTGAATCTTAAGGAATTTAGTAGTTAAATTCAACAGTTAAAAATCGTTCAAATCGGTGAAATGGAACACAGCCGCTCACACTGCCCTTCATTTCTTCAGCCTATCGCAGTCAGACCGGTTTAAGGACACTCAAACCTCCCTTTCTTCTTTGAACAAAAGGACAAATGGTGCACCTGGCAGCCTGGCTGGGGAGCGCTAAAATCGAAGCGACATTGTATGTCATTAAATTCCTCCACACCACTGCAGATTGTGCTGATTCAAAGGCACTGCCAGTAATAGGAATGATGTGTGCGAGTGTGTTCTGAGAGCCCTGTAAAAGGTCAGAGATGGTACTGGAGTCTCTTGTCAGCATTTACGGTGAGTGGTGTGGCAGCGGAGAGAAAAGGTTGGTAGTATCTTTTCATTTTGGTTTCCCTGGGAAATAGCTGTGGAAATGAGGTTGTGTTTCACGGCTGTCTTCACAGCACTCCACACTGGCGAAGAGGTGAGAGAAAGACAGGAAGTAGGTGGAAGTAGAGGAAATGCAAGGGGATGCTGAGAACTGCTGAAAAGACTGGTGATGACCCATGGAACTAGCTCAAGGTGAGCATTGTGTGTTGTCTTGCCAAGGCCGAGGAACTACCTCAGCAACCGCAGCTGCAACGTAACACAGATGCCAGGAAGCACTCAGATATGCTGAATTGGGGGATACAGAGGTTTTGGATCATGCACAAGCAGCAACAAAGGTTGATTATTACACTGGAACACTACTGAGCAGTCGGCTAGAAGATACACCTCTCTGGTTATGAATACAGGGAGGAAAGGAATTAAACACACATGACCTAACAAGGCGTTGGGATGAGGTGGGTTAATAGACCTGCATGTAGGATAAACATAACAGGCATATTAGCAGGGCAGTTGGGAAAACACTGGACACAGGGAGGATAGCAAAAAGGAACTACTTCAGGGAATGAGCCGGCTCACTTACTCACTCTCGGTATCTGTTAGGTCTTCTCTAGTTACGGTATTAATGATATATTGGCCATAATTTAGCAAAGCTGCATGTTAATCATTCATCACAGTAACTATTCAGTGTGTAGGAGGCTGTTAAATGGCTACGCAACCTGTGTGAGACAGAGAGCAGAGGGTTCCCTTGGGCCTTAGTGGAAAGAAGAAGAGCAATTGATCATCCTCTGAACATTCATCATACTAGCCTAGTTTCTAATAAAAAGTCCAAAGGGTTGGGGAGGGGAGGTCTGTTCATATGCATGTGTGTTGACATGTAAGAGAGAATATAAAGGGGGGAAAAAGGTTTCTTATCCCACTTGCAATTCAGCTGTAAGAATATTTCTCCCACATACATGTGGCCACAAAGTGATCACGACCCTCAGGTTAACAGGAAGCAAAAACTCAGACAACAGATACATGATGCCAGAAAAACATTATTGTCTACAGAGCATACATAAAAGAACATTACTGTGCATACAATCTGTGACTTGACCTCAACGGATTGGAGCAAGGGAAGCAAGATTGCATGATTTAGTGCCATTATGTTTGGTTTGCGACAAAATTACCACATATACATAAGCATGGAATAACTGAAAACAACGAAGACGTGAATATTAGCATATAATAACAGTTAAAAGCTTAAAAGGAACTTCTGATACATTTTATTTCAAGTATTTAAGTAAACCATACCCTCCTCTTTGTGCAAAGAAAAACTATTTCTAAGAGCCATCTTTAAAACCTACATTAGACAAGGATACATTTTTGAAGGACGAGCATTTCCCATGAGCTTTTCATCCTACCGTACAACATGATGCTGATGCTAAATAGTTTAAAGCGTGAAACGGCTCCCTTTTGTACGTTTAAGGCTGTCTGAATTTGCAGAAAGTCGAACAGCATCCCAGCGGTGCAAGCATGTGCATGCCTGAGCAAGGGTGTGTGTGTGTGTGTGTATGTATGTGTGTTGTGGAGAGCTGGTGCTGACAGAGAGAAGACGGGGAACATGACGGCATTAACAGTAAGCAGGCACGCTGTCACCTGAAGACAAGGACATGAAGGGAGGGGAAAGAAAGAAAACAGGGATTACAGAAAAATAAGAGAATGGCAGAAGAGAGAGGACTAAAGAGTGGAAATAATGCAAATGGGCCAACACAAATGCGACAGAAAAGCAAAAGTGAACACAGGAGGGAAGAAAAAATATGGATATGGAGAAATTCTAGGGGGAAAGAGGAGGGATAAAAAAAAAAACAACAGGCCATCTGGTGGGTGCAGTAGAGATCATTTGTGTGTGTGTGTGTGTGTGTGTGTGTGTGTGTGTGTGTGTGTGTGTGTGTGTGTGTGTGTGTGTGTGTGTGTGTTCATGTATATTGAGTGAATGGGCTCTGAGTTTGATAGATCTATGTTTAAAACAAGCATAGTCTCCCACTCACATATCCTCTGCTGGGAAAGAGAGGATGCCATTACCATAGAGCAGGCGGTGGACATGGCCTCTTCTCTAACCTTGCAAAGAGGAGTATGGTGGTGTATTTGGGGATCCAAACACACACACACACACACACACACACACACACACACGCACTGTTCAAACATATACACACTTCTGATGTTCCCTTGGGAAGCCACCTCAAACAAATGGTTGACCCATGCGTGCATGTTTGTGTGCGAGCACGCATGTGTGTTTTTCAGGCATTTGTCGTCACAATGTCTAGGTAATAAACAATAACAGCTGCAGCCAGTCCTAATTAAATACCTGTGCATCTGCTCCTGGATCTGTCTCACTTCTTGTGTCTGTTGTATTTGATAGGTGGGAGACAGAGTTTCTTTGTGTCTCGATGCATCATTCTGTTATTGGCAAAGTTTTACTTCTTTGCAAACACTCTTAGTGGGTTAAAAAAAAAGAAAAAGAAAAACTCTCTTCAATTGCTAATAATTAATCGGGATCAACGCTACCTGATGGAACCACTTTTAATGGTGCATCATAAAAGATATGACCCACGCTGGATTTGACCTCGTTTTTCAACCAAAAAGGGAGCCATGACTGTCATCATTACCATTCATACCAGAATGTGAAAGAGAAAAAAAATGACATATGAAGACAGAAAAACGCGGGAGAGGAGAAGAAGGCAGAAAGTCAGTCAGTTAATCACTTTTGGACGTAGATTAAAAAAAAAGTGCGATGAAAGGAAAGCGGATGCTTCTGTTGTGATGACGATGACGAAGATGAAAGATGGAGCAGACAGAGACAGAGCTCTTTGTGCATCATCAATAGCAGCCAATGTCCAGTTTCTAACCACGAGAGCCTGTCTGTCCCTATTCAACTTACCACCTTCCCTCGGGCTACCTCTCGCTCTAAATTGAGGTCAGATGTCAGCAGTGTGTGGGTGTGTGTTATGCACGCACCAGAAGGGACATCCAAACTATAAGCTTGGGTCACCGTATCCTACACCAACATGAACAAATAGCACATGAGAAGAGATACATCATATTCCCCTGCTCATCACACCCAAGGAGGAGGACAGACAGCCACGTTTGACCCTCTTAAACATTGACCGCCACTGCTGTCATCCAAAGTTTCACAGTTAACTGCTGTCTATAACAACACGTTATCTATATAGCTTTTATCTCACATAGTAATGTAGTAAAACAAACATGTTTAACCTGTGTGTCAATCTCATCCCCTAATGCTTTGTGTTTTTGTTTGTTTTATTTATTTTTTTAAATACATGGTATTCCTGCATTTTTTCGCTTGTTTCCTGCGAGCCTGTCCAAACCTGTCCAGCCTAATGGAGACATCAGAAAGTGTAGCAGCTAATATACATGGAGTCATACTTGTTAATGGTATACACAGGACCTGTACAATCACTCAATTACTCCGCTGACACACTCCATTGTCTGGACAATGGGTAGAGCCAAGTCATGCATGCATAAAGCAAAGGTTCTGGGTCTGTGTGTGTGTGTCAGTCTTAGCCCCAGGGATGATACTCGGGGCAATTATTCTCTCCTCTGCATTGTGTTTAACCCTTGACCTCTCGGAGTGATACAGTGCCACAGAGCTGAATGTGTCTAGACCACTTACTGATCACTAAGGGCAAAAGAAGAAGTCAGCCTCCGGACATGATTGACTGAGATTTATGAATGGAAGAGGAACAGAAAGGATGTTTAGAGCATTTGGAGAAGGGACTCTGCAGGAAATTGCTGCAATTCTGATGAGCACCAGTCTGGATATTATTTATATTTGCAAACAGGTAACTTGGACAAACATTCTGTTTATTAAATCTAAGACAGGAACCTCTAAATTAAGTTGTGCTTATCACCATTAAGCCACTTCAGTGAAACAGCATTATTCGTGTTGCTCAGTTAAATAAAAAGGATGAAAACCTAGATGATCAAATAATGGCTGGCTTTAAATACTAGCTGAAAATCTGATTTAAAAAAAAAAAAAAAAAAAAAAGGTTACAAGACATGTGCTGCTTGCTTGGTGTGTGTGTGCTGTGAGCCCGCACCGCACAAAATGGAATGAAAAATGACACGGGACCTGCTAAAATGTGATACCCGATCTCCCTGCTGTGTTTAGATTATCTCTATTGTATCAACACATGCTTGAGTGTGTGTATGCGTGCCGTGCACCAGGGGATTTTTGGTGCTTTTAGTAATCAATAGTGTCATTCGCTTAAACATATGGTAGGTTACTTATTAGCTGGGATCATCAGTCAAAGCCCACTTGACTCCAAGAGTCCCTGTAAATCATAAAACCGGAGAGCTGTCCTGCAGACCTCTTGCGTGTGCACATTTTTTAATGTGTAAATGCAGAAGTGAATGCACTCAGGAGACATAAGTTATCTATTGGTGTTTCACGTAATTCTTGCCAGAGAAGATAAAGAGCATTTACGGATCAAAGGAAGGACAAAAAAGCTGCAAACACAACAGCTGCAATTAAAGGACAAGCACTTTGCCACATGAAGCCCCCCCTTCATAGGGTTTTGAGAGCTTGTAGTGGGAGGAGATGGGAATAAGGGAGTATGAAATATGATGGGTACTAGTGCTACAGTTTGCCTTAGGGATGCTTTCTATGGCTCTTATTCCATCTTCTACTTCACTATGGAATGTTGTGTATTGTAGACCAGTCAATACACTACCCCCCTCCCTCGAGGTGAGACCTCCTAAAACATGCATGAGTTTATGAGCTGGGAATGCGCCACCAAAGGCCTTTAGGGCATTTTGAGGTGGTAGAATATCTAAAAGCTAAGTGAGACCATCTTTCCAGGATTAGGTCTAAGGCCTCTCCACCTCCACTCTAATGCTCTTTTACTGTTTCTGCCCTCATCGGATTTTCCTTCTGCTTTAGCTCTCTTTTTTTTTTTTTGCTTCTTCCCAGTCAGACATATGGCTCTGTACATATCAATCAGTCCTAAAGCCTTAACCCTTGGGGCAGGTATATCTACAGCTCGTTCGGTGTAATAAGAGAAATTCCCATGGCTATTTTACAAAGCTTAAATTTTAGTCACTCCATCCGGAGCAGTACAGAGTTTATTTTAAAGAAAAAGGTTGGGTGCCCTTTATCTCCAAATTTTTAGAGTCCTTTAAGACTTTTAAATTTCAAATATTTTGTAATATTTTAGAAAAAAATGAGAGAAATGAGAGGTAGGTGAAAGGAGAAGGAGGGCGATATGGGTTGATAAATGTTTGATGAGGCCAAATGGCCTTTTGTGTGACACAGCTGCAGAGGACCAGGTGGGTTTTTAGAGTAAGGGAACATTTGGCGGCTGTGAAGAAAAAAACAAATTGGGGGAAGCAAATAGGACACATAATAGAACATAACCACTGAGGGAAAGCTTGCCACAGAGTGTGTTTTTCACAAAGTTATGATAAAATTATTCTGTTCTGTGTCTAAAATTACTTAAAGGAATACTTTAGTTACTTCCTACAATGTACCCATTTCCTTTCCACGCGCTTAAAAAAAGAAACTTGAGGATCAATGCCTTGTCATGGCTAATGTGCACCATCTGCAATCCTTCATATTCAAAACTGGGTCTCGGTATCAGAGCATAGCTGACACAAATCACCACTCAACAGCAAATGTGGAGCAAAGAATGGAAGTAGGGATGGATAGACTGATAGATTGAGAGAGGGAGGACAGCCACAGCTGATGGAAGAGAGGACATCCTGCTTACCAGCACATTAATCATTCACACACAGAGAAGCGGGACCAGAGGCCGACACGATGATGCGAAAACCAAAACGATCAGAACACTTTACATGCAGCTCCTGATCGGAAACACCGTCACAGAAGGGCAAGGGGAAGGTTCTCCATTTATTTATTCAAAATCAACACTGCTTATCGTTTTCCATCCATGGCTTTACATCTTCCTTCCTCTCAGCTACACACTCTCCTTTACCTTTATGATTTTTGTATTTAGTTGCTCCTTCCTCACTGATAACAACCCCCGCCAGGTGTGGAGAGGCATCCAAGCCCTCGCCAACTACAGATTGGTGAGGGCTTACTAGCCACAATCAGTCCGACTCGACCCGTACCTCCCCACTGTCACTCAGCCCCGGATCCCCACAGGGCTGCATTCTCAGACCCCTACTGTACGCCCTGTACACCTATGACTGCACACCAACCCACCCAACCAACGTCATCATCAAATATGAAGGTGACACCACCGTGGTTGGGCTCATCTGTGATGAAGATGAGACAGCGTGCAGGGCACATGTAGAGAACTTGTCCCGCTGGTACTTGGAAAATAACCTGAAGCTGAGCATCCTAAAAAAAAAATGAAGTCACAATGGAACTCCCCACCACCACACCCCTCACCAATCTGAGCTATAGTCTGAGTAACCCTCATCACTCACACCACTCATACCCAGACTCTACTCAGACCAAGTCTTTTCTTTGCACTACTTCTAAGCACTTTGCAACTTGTTCTGTAATGTGTACCTTTCTCTAATTTGTCTATAAATTTCTCTTGTTTTGTATATATCACGCTTTATTGCATATATTTCTCCTTTTTGCTATTTATTCCTGCTGTGTACTATTTACATTTAATTCTGGCACAGTTGGTGTGCAGCACCCACCATTTCTTTGTACACGTACAATGACATTAAAGGGTTATTCCTTTCTATTCTATCCTCTCCAGCTCTGCATTCCTTTATCCACCTCACCCTCCTCCTCCTCCATCAGACACAATGATGGTTAGTGAATATTACACTCATCCATTCTTCTTTTAAGTGCCACCATTATGGTTACCAGATGCACTTATGGCTTTTTACGCCCATTGATTGGCACAATCAATAAGTCATCTTAGGGAAAGTTTGGAGACACTATATTAGGGCTGCCAGACGCTCTTAAAGCTTTAAGCAGTAATTTGTATGGAGATGGGAGCTACTTCATTATGTTAATGGTGAACAGCAGATGGGTTGGGGTTGGATCTAAACGCCTTTTGCCTGCTTCCGGTATTTTAGGATTTTTTTTAATTCCCACAGACTTACTTACTCTGTTTCAAGTGTTTTTTTTCTTTTGAGGTCATCTTAATGATGCCAATGTCCAATAATTATGTGTTTCACAGCCATTATCAACTGTATTGTAATATAATAAAAACTGACTGTTTACAGTGGTCAAAACATTAGATTCTCTAATTACATTCATGAATTCAAATTAGATTCTCCACATTTCTGTTTATGGATTTTATTTTCTATAAGTGGATTAGCCAGTAAAGCACCCTCAACACAACTCCCCATCCCACCGGCACACTACATGGACTTGAAATGATTTCAGAAATTACTGTGGAAGAAATAGCCACAAGCCTTTACTCATTCAAAGTTTTAGCGTGAACTTTTTATAAGGAAGAAAAATGCTTTGGTGCACAAATATATTCAAGAACACACTGTTATTACAGATTGACTGCTTCTGGCATAATTAGTCAACATTCACTGATATGGACCTAAACAACCTCTCCCCACTTAGAACTAAAACTCATTTAAATTTGCATCACAATCCCTTAATGGCTTTTGAGTCAGAATTGCCAAATCATAAGTCGAATGTAATATGCCACCTTGCTTTAAAAGAACTGTTGACACAAGCATCATCATGACAATAGCCGTCGTCACCATTATGGATGGATGGATGAATGAATGAATGAAACCATACAAAATCATTTTCCAAAATCAGAGCCTTCCACTGCTGTCGAGCACTTGGACTACGTTGTACCACAGATAAGCTCCAATTGCTTTGCTATCTTCCTACTGGTCACCAAGCTAATCTGACATCTTAGGCTTGCAATCAGGCTGAAGCAGGTGACACATGACTGAACGGCTGAACAATGGGATGGAGGCTGGTTCTCAGATAAGAGAATTAATATTGATTGCACATGCATGTCAGACAGATCGTGTCCATTAGGAGTTTCACAGCTCCGTTCAGTCTCGCTGGTAACATGCCGAGGATCTGGGCTGAATGGCGGGAAGGAAGGAAGTTTTTGTTTTTTGTTTTGTTTTTATTCAATCAGTTTAAAATTGAAACGTTTTTAGGCCGATAACTAAGAAGTGATTTCAAGACAATGAATTTTCAGGACTTTAATTTGTTCCTATAATGAATTTGTCTAATTTTGTGTGTTTTGTTTTTTTGTTACTGCCAATTTGTTTTCTGCGTGTGCCCGCTATGTAAACTAAAAGTTGATTAGCAAAATTATTTTGTTACTGGCTGACTCATTTGTTCCAATGCAAGGAGCGGTTATTAAAAAACAAAACAAAAAAACCAACATTTTCCCAGCAGACAGGTTTTCACAGTCTAAATAAGGTTGGTGATATTTTTCCACAACCTCATTCTCACAGATAAAGCATAAATAAAAGCACTTTCACTCATTCTGGGTAGTGTAAGTAACACCCAAATATAGATCAGTGCATAAGAGTGCGCATGTTTATAACCATGTGTGAGTGAGAGACAGAGCGCTAAGAGCTATAACTGTGGGAGTGTTTTACAAGCTCAAAGCCCTGTGCCTGCTCCTCTAATTCAGCACACACATTGCACTTTCAGCAGATCAATGATCCCCTTGTGTCTTACACACGATCTCTCTCTACTCTCATCCACCCATATATACCCTCTAAGGTACACAAACCCATGCGCGCACACCGATACATACGTTCAATCCTGCTCCTTTCAGCCTCCCCTCACTCCTGCTCTGTTTCTCGTGTACTAGTATATGTGCTCTCATACACCCCCTCTCTTTTTCTTTCCATCCCTCCATCTCTCTGAAGCCCTGAGCAATTACTCACCGAGACTCTAGAGAAGACTATAAGTGAGAGGGGCGGGAGCGACTCAGGAGTTAGAAGGACAGAGGGATGGAAAGAGTAGAGACAGAACGAGGGTGAATGGAAACTGCCTGTAACTGACAGCACAGAAGGACTTCAGAAAACAGCTGCTCTTCAAAGACCAAAGTCAAAGTGTCACATACGAGTGTGCCTGTGTCCCATCTGCAGAAACATGAACGTTTCCCAGCATGCGTGTGCTCATGTGTGAGGTTGAGTCTGCAGAGTGGCATAAATAGGAGTGTGTTTCCGAGGGAGGTCGGTCACAGCAGTGTGGCACAGCATCATTTATTCATTGGGGAGGGTAATGTGTGTGTAACATCTGGGATGCACTTGCTCTATACACAACACACACACATATACAGGGCACTTCTGGAAAGCAAATCAAGTCTTTTGGACCACACACACACACACACATACAAAAAACAACAAAAAAAAACAAACAGTTGAAATATCCACACAATACAGTCATAACAATGACTGTGTGTGTGTGTGTGTGTGTGTGTATATAGAGTCCACGGCCTTCACTAAGCTCTCAGGTTGATCCATTTAAAACACAATAGAGGATTACATTCTCATCTGGCCACTGGCTTCAGTCTGCACTGAAAAAAACCCCACTACAACTCCAATTCTAACTTGGCACACAGTGTGTCTGTGTATACAGAAGTGTGTGTGTGTTTTCATATTTTACGCAAGCACCGCGGGTTACAGTATACAACTGTCTATCATGCTTGTCTATCAAATATGGATGTGTGCGCTTGTGTAAGCAGGAGGCTCAGGCCTGTCATCTCAAGGGCAGGTTGGGAGGGGGGTAAGACGACCCCTCTCCAGTGTGGAGTGGTTGTGAATTGGTTTTGGCTCTGGGCTAAATCTCCTCACAAACACCTCTTCGTTTTCTCCACAAGACCTGAAAAAAAAGACTCCTTTCATTCAAGCTGCAAACAACACATTCAATTCATCGTGGTTTGAGCCAGTCCTTGGCCAAAATGCAGGTGTGAATACACACACACACACACACACACGCACAGACAATGTTTCTCTCCCACTATCTCATTTCTGCAACCACCAAATTATTTTCAAAACAATAATGAACCCCTCATGCAATTACCACCTCCCCCATCTATTAAAGCACTCCACTCATTCTTCCACAACCAAGCAACTTAGCCATAAACCTCTGTGCTCTCTCACTCTCTCTCTCTCTCTCTCTCACACACACACACACTAACCATTCCTACATACCCAAACCCCCCACAAAGACGACGACAGTTGCAGTCTGTCTATCCGGCAGCATTCAGGCCCCTGATTAAACCAGTGCTTATTGGTAATTAAACACTGTGCTTTGTGGCAGTATCCAGAAAGCTGTAAAGCACTCCACCTCCCCAACACATAGGCACCCACCCCACCTCCACTGGCAGAGTGCCGTCCCCTCCTCTCCTCTTTTTCTGCCTTTCAGGGGGCCGCAGGTGGCACAATTGGCAGTAATGTGTTCTAATTGTTGGCAGCGCTGTCTGGGTAAAGATACGTAGTAGGGAGCAGGAGCTTGGCTGGGATACAGCAGGAAACAGAAGAGGAGGGAGCTGATGGGGTGTAAGGCAGAGCTAAAGGGGAGATAAAAAAAATGGAAGGACAGTTTGGAAGAAATAAGTGAGGATATATGGAGAAAGAAGTGGCAAACACAAGAAGTAACAAGCCAAGGCTAGAATCTAGAATTTGGGGGAAGGAAATTTAAGAACAGGACATGAATAATGCAACACGAAACAGAAAAGCAGAAGTGCAAAGTAGCAGCAAAGAGTAGATATCAACTAGTAGAATCCGTGGTTCGCATTGTGTCCAAATGTTTCCTTCGCCCTTGTTTTTCCAGGTATCTCGGAGAGAGGCTCCCTAGGGTTGAGGCTTAGCTAGAACTGCAGTACAGACAGACACAGCATGAGCTGCTGTAGAGAGCAGTTAGAAACAGGCCTAAGTTGCTGAGCTCAAGATCACATAAGCCCCTGAGGTTATCCAATACAGAAATGCTGAGAAGCGAGTGGAGTAAGGTGAGTGTAGACTTAAGTTCGGTGAGTTTATACTGTTTTATAAAGAATCTTTGCACATATTTTGCACAAACACTGCAATGATGAAAAAGTGAGGTGCCAGAATCAATATACTATTGATTAACACATAAAACAACATTTTTTTAATCATCTGTGATGTAAAAGATGTAAAAAAAAAATTAAAAAAAAGCTTAGAAGGTTTCATTTTAAGATGATACTAAGAAAATATATCAGTATGACAGCGGTATAAAATGAAATGAGTCATATACCAAGAAGAATCCACTGGATATGTGTGTGAAAGGCAGTGGATAGTGACTCAGCTTGTCTCCTATGGTGCGACAGCACCTGTTCTCTATTACTTGTTGACAGGTGTTGCCATTCCTGCTGAATACTGCTACCATGGCCAAAGACAGATGGAAATGAAAGCCAGAAACTGCCTTTAGAGCAATAAGTGAGTAGCCATGGAAAAACACTCAATCTGAAATCTTTAATTGCAGTTAAACAACAACATTAACAAAAAAAAACCTTAAACATTTCTGTGAAACATGTCTTTTCTTGGTCTCTGACCTGATTCTTTCCTAATTATTCACTCTATATCTTTGACATCACTAGTCACATATGACGCCACAGCAAAAGAGAGAGAGTGATGTTACTTTTGATGATGATGCCAGCAGCATCAGGGCCGACAGGATCTGCCAGCTGACTGCGATTGATTGCCTAGCAACAGTGAAAAAGCCCCCAAAATGAGACCATCCCTCATTAAAATGGCCTTGAATTCACAAGTATTTGTGTTATGTCAAACAGCAGATACAATAGAGCAGCAAAGAAATGCATTGCAAATGTTGTTTGCTAGTTTTAAAGTAAATCAAGCACAATGTATGACGCTCAGTCCTCTTTGAGAATGTTCAAATATATGTAATGATATGCTGTATTGGTTCCAATAACATAAACATGCTACACTAGTAGCCTCCATCAAGCGGAGATACAGATCTACCCACACATATACAATGCACAAGTCTTATCTCTGTAGACAGTTTGCCAAGTGAGAGGTGAAACTCCACATGAGTTGACCACATGTTGATAATCACACACTCAATCGTGCTTATTTCTCTTGCAAAGTCACTTTATGTTGTATTGCATACGTGCACAGATGCAGACCTGTGTGCACATTCAAATATATGCTATCACAGTTTTATCTCTCCCTCTCTGCGGTGGCTTCACAAGCAGTTGGGTCATCTCCATGCAGGTGGAAAGTTTGAGAGAAAACAAAACCACTGGAATGAAAACTGCACCGAGCTTGTGAGAAAAACAGTCGTACACTGTAAGGCTGCAGCAGCATCACCATGGCAACGGTGAAGAGAGCGTGAAGTGTTGGGAGTCAGAATCTCAAGGTTACTCAATCTATTCATGTTTTAATAATACCACTCCCTTATGAAAGGAATATTACATCCCTTGTAAGTATGATGAAAATACATATCAGATCTTTCCAGCCAGTGTATTTCTCAAGTGAACACAAAGAACTTGCCATCAGGGTTAAGACAAGGAAATGAACTGCATATCTTTTGATTAACCAAACCCAAGTTCATTATTTCAGAGTATTACATGGGAATACCATTTTTGACTTTGTCTAAGACTAGTCAAAACCGCTAGTGTGTTTTCTCCTTGGAGCTGGGAAGAGACTAAGAGCAAGGATGGAGCCTTGGAAACCAATAAAAAGCCAGCATGGGTTACAAACAAGAACAGGGAAATGGGGAAGACAAATTCATCACAGCATTAGCAGCTTCCCATGGTCCAAGTGTTAAGCATCTGTTTCCCAGGTGTTTGTGTGAGAGGTGAAGAAGCAGGTGAGCGGCTGGCACTGCACTGATGTCTGTGGAAGTAGGGGTCAAGGAAGCCTGCTGGGATTTGAGTTTACCTCCTGATCCGTCTTTGGGCACATGTGGCCAGCTTAAGCCATAAGCAGTGGTGCTGAAGAATAGCATGGAGCATGGAGTTAATGAGAGAAAAGCAGGTGTATGCTCCATCTCTGGAGAGTTTCTGTGTGCAATTACATGTGCCTTTGATACAGTTAATTACATATAAAATCTTCTATACAGTGACATAATGCTATAACAAATAATTAATATTTTCACATATGTAAAATCAAACACTACAGACAGAGACAGTTTCTGCTGTAAGTGACAACACTGAAAGAAATACAGTACATGATTTTATATGCTAACAGTTCATTGTTTAAAACACCTCTGTAACACAATGTCATACAGAGGTGTTTTAGATAGAAAGTGCTGATATTAATCTATTAAAAGTTCAGTAAAGATATATTATGTTGCTAACCCACATGTACAATAGTGTCCATCTTAACAAAGCCGCCATCCGATACACAAGGGGAGAAATCAGATCTTCCCCAAATTCCTTTTGTGGCATGACACAACGACCACAAACATAAATCCAAGCCTGTAATAACCTGTCATCATTAACAAGATGTTAAGCAATAAATGTTATGGCTCTCATAGAGCCCTTTTTGAAAGTCCATCTGGGACTACAAAAGCCACCCAAACAGCCTTGAGGCTTATAATCACTTCAAATATTGACTGTCTGCAGATTTTTTCTGTTTACTTTTATTTGTGTTTACTTTATTTAGGAATATTAATAAATACAAACTATTCAAAGGTTCTGTTTCTACAAGCATCCTCACTGTACTGTTACACAGCACTCTGTAGGCAGCATTAAAACATACGCATCCATCACATGCACTTGTAAACAAGCACTATAAAAAAAAATCATGTACAAAAGTTCAAAGGAAATACGACATATCCACCTCCACTTGAAAAATTGATCTGCCGATGAAAAATGAAATCTGTGCTGAAGAATTTGTTCAAAATCTTACAACACAACGATTTTTATGGTGGTTCACCACAATAAAAATCGTTGTGTATAAAGTCTAAGATATATAAATATAAAGTGTAAAATAGCCATTACAACTGTTTACAGGACTGACCCAGTGATATGCAGTTACTATTCTTATGTTTACTCCTTTCCCTGACTGCTTTAGTTGTTTTTGCCAGCCCGTCTTTCCCTCTGGAAGAAACCAAACTATCACAACTCGCGCGTTTATATCTGCACTCTGTGGTCTTCTGTATGCTTTACAGTGCACTCTACAACAGCCACTACCTCTGCAGTATCAGCATCCACTGAACCTTGACAGGACCAGTGCAGTGCCGGTGGAGCACTTTCTTCAATAAATTCATGTTATTAAAGAGATTATAGAAACCCACGAGGAATAAAACAAGCACCAGCAGTAGCTGCTGTAACAAATTCGAACCTTTTCGCCAAATAATTGTGGCAAATTCAATTATGTTTTCAGAACTGCGGGGACTGTAAGCATTTCATTTATTTAAAGAAAATAAATGAACGAGACTTGCAGCTGGGTCCGTACAACGGCACAGGAAGAATTTGCACAGTTCTCTTGAATGTCTCTATGACATGCATGGGTGGAATGCATAAAAATGAGCCCAGTTCCATGACTGCTGTCCGTGGTACTGTTGATACCAATCTGAGGGGCTTCTCTGGTCACTGTCCATGGTGCTAAGCTAACACTAAAGGAACATTTGTGGAACTTCTGCAGTTGCCAAGAGTACTATCATGAAGCAATTATTCACACGTGACCTAGATATACTCTATATGCTTAGCCTGCAGGTTGTTGCAGTACAGAGCATTTAACCATTTTAGCTACAGGGTTAAAGAACATTCTGTCTTCACAAACTTTGTATAACTAGAGCTAGGAAGCACACTCTATAGGGGCATTTCAACTTTTAGACTCCCTCTTTTCTTACAGCAAAAGCCTCGCCTCTTCACTAAACTGATTTAGTACTGCATAAATTCAGACAGAAATTTACTCTGTTACAAAGTCAAATTAATATAAAAAAATAAAATAAAAAACACTCGGCTCTGAACCTGCAAACACACAAACAAAAATGTTTTTAGTCGTGAAATCTTTAAAGATATTTTTGGCTTAATTAAGCAAATGTTGGCAATGGAACATCAGAGCGTGAACCACTAAGACGGGCAATTTCACTGCTCTCTCCTCTCTTGTATAAGCTATTAATTGATCTCTAGGGATGTTGGCTCTTTAAACTCTTCAGAAATAGCGAAGACTATATCACAACCTTTAACAGAGAGCGGGAAAGTCCCCCATGGGTAAAATAGCTGCTAGTGCGGACTGGGTCTGAAAAATCTTAACTTTGTCTTAGAGGCTGTCTGGAGTGCCTAATGAAGTCATTATCACATTTGTGGATCCAACTAAGTTGTCAAAAGACGCAAAGTTTAGATCAGTGCACTATATTAGAATGTTTTAAGTAATATCAAATCGTCCTCTTCCGATTATACGATGTCCAAAAGAAACTGAGATAAGTTAAAGCCCTGCTGTCGTAAATTCAAAATGTAGTTCCAGCAACAAACCAACCACCATAACAACTTTGAGTAATTTGGCTGAGGATTCCAGCCATTTAAAATTCAGATGTCTCTCCACTTATGAATGATACATTAGGACTGGGAGGTTATCATCAGTGCAGAGCGGGACCTTGTGTGTCCATGAATGTGTGTGTTTCATTATTAATGAAGGTACAGTATACCATCTTTTAAATGTAGTCATGTTTAACTACTGTATATAAGAGACGGAAGGGGAAAGCAATATTTTAAGAGTAAAAGAGTGAAAACAACTCCCAGCAGAGCAAATATCTGATCTGTTTATGTGAGCTAATAATAAAGTTGAAAGGTTCTAGCAGGTTTTTTTTTTTATGTTATTAGGTTGAAGTGCTCACTGACATCATAAGAAGCAGATGTCTTCCATATCATTGTTCCCGGAGCTCTACATATCAGCTAGCCATCATCATTTCTCTGTTGCAAGTAAGAAAATCAACACACCACAAACAAATAAATCTACAACAGACAAGAGTAAAAACCATGGTTTGTGGATTTTGCAACAAGTTACATACATACACGCAAACACAAACACATATTCAAATTCTACCCCGCTATCACTTCCCAAAGCTCCGATTTCAAGCACAGAACCAGACAAAGACAAATCAGTTCTAATAACAGGAGAGACTGGTGAAAGGTGCCATGATGTAACAAAGTGTAAACAAACACAATGGAACAAATCACTGTTTGTCTCGACACGACGGAAAGGAGACGGCACTTGAGACCACAGGAGACCAGGTAGCTTTCCATCAGACAATAAGGGAACGGCGAGTTCAGAGTGGAGAAAGGGCTTGGTCACACTTGCAATCTGCTCACTTATTTTTTTCTTTGCTGTGCTAGAAATAAAGCCCCAGAAAGCTAGTGCAAATGAAAAGAATTGTCATGTGTGCACCATTTGGAAAGCAGAAACAACAGTTTTGTCTTTGTACTGTTACTTTTGAGCAAGTGCACATGTACAATTACATTTTTAAAGTATTGATAAGGTCAGATGATTCACACATGTGTTTAAAGTTCAGCAGTTTTGTTCAGATGGTCAGCTGTGTCTCAGAAGCCAGAGTGGGCTGTTCACTAATGGCAGGAGATAGTGTCCAAAGTGTCCTTGGACAAAATACTGAACCACAAACTACCCTGATGCATCAGTATGTGTGTCATAAACAGTTGTATCCACACACTAAAGCAGTGTGTGAATGGATGAATATAGTTTGAAGTGAAAAGTTCTTTGACTGATAAATAAGACTAGAAAACAGCTGAATAGCTAGTCTATTTAGAAAAATAGGGACAAGTATATTTCACCAATATACAAAAGCCATGACTGTATACACGTGATTATCAGTTGTGGAACAGTGGATACTCAAAAGGTGCCGCACCTAAACAGTACATGATCAGGCAAGCCTATGATTCATCTTCTTCTACCATGGGAGATATACTGACACAGCACAGTGATAAACAACGGAAGAGGAATCCCCACAGGTCACAAAGGGGAATCTTCCCCGAGTGTTTGAAAGTATACATGTGCAAGCTCGTGCACATATGTGTTACTATCTACTTATCATCATGAACATCCATCACAACAAGCCACTGAATAATTCAAAACTACAAAATAAAGGAACATCCTTGTGCATGCTGAAGAATAAATGGCTTCATAAATGATGAACGAGAGGATGACGAACCAAAAGGGTCTTCTATACTGCAAGCGACTCCTATTCATTTTCGTATGTGACACTGTGTTCACACCCATGTGTTTGCCTGCACATTGAGAAAGTGCAAACACTCACATAAGTGCATATTATAAAGCGCTTTTTCTTTCTGCTTCCCCTAGGGGTGAGTTACGGCACAAAGCAGCTGGGAGTTGGGCCAAACAATTTTCTTTAATACAACAACAACACTGGTCTTGATACTTAAACGCAGAGCGGCACTGCTTATTTAGAAAATATTCATAGATGTGGAGGAGCGCTGTATGGCAGAATCAGAAAGACAACAGTGGAAAAGAATAAGAAGCAAGGAAGAGAAGACTGGAAATGAGAAGACAAAAGCAATAACGGGGAAAGAAAAAACACTGGTGCTTATTGAAAGTGCCAAAGCGTGTGCACGCACACACACACCGCAAGGATGGAAATGCAGCATATGTCCTCAGTAGTGCCAGCTGGAGACATCTGGTGGCAAAACTCCACAGGTCAAACCAAGTGACATGCTCCCTGAAGCACTGCAGGGAAACACACATGCGTCTCTGTGCCAAATGATTAAAACTGTCACTATGATTAGTATATACCATTCATCTTGGAACACACATGTAAACACACACAACAGATAATAATGATATTCATATACAAAGACAAACTGTTATCAAAGAACCTTAATTTCACGTGAATCTATAAAGAGTGATTTTTTTAAGTGTTGATGATGTAACTGTTGATGTATTCAACAAAAGACAAATCAGGACATACCAGAGGGGAAAGAAGGGAGGATGGAGGAAGAGAGATGAACTATGACTAATTTTATACAGTTATAATGTTTTGTAAGCCTGTAATCCACAGAAAGCTACTTTAAAGGCTTACTGAAAGTAGAAAAAAACCTGAAGAGTAAACTGTGGTGCAAACAGACGCATGAATCACCGGGACACTGTTTGATTATTAGTGTAAACAATACAATAATTGTTTAACCGTTAAAAATATGCTCTTAGAAAATCCAGATGCTGCATCGCTCACATGGGCGGTAATGTTTAGTCTGTTAAAAATCTATTTAATTTACAATTTAACACACTTAAAGTAATGTGCGCTTCAAATAAAACACAGAAGACCCAGTTAGAGTGCTAAAGCATGTAATCTAAGGACCATACCTAAAGGTCAAGTGTCTTATGTTGAAGAGTTGCAATAATGGCAGAAGAGCATGCCTGTCATGCTAAATCTGGCTTCCCTGCTTAATAAATACACAAATTGGAAGACATAACGGAAACCTACTGCAGGCCATTTGGGGACACAGTGCTCAGCAGTTGCGCAATACATGGAGGAAATCAGCCAAAAACATGAACACACATGTTGTTTTTGCAATAAAAGTTGCCCAGCTTCCAAAGAAATCTGGCTTCAATCACTCACTTTCCAACAAATGGCTCGGACTTTAGTCCTACACTTTTTCCTAACAGCACATTTACAAAACCACAGCTGTCTTTATGAAGCAAAACCACTCCACCCATATCCCAGTTTCCTCGGTGCTGTTCCTTTTCAGGATTCAAGTACCTTATTATAACAAGGAAACCCAACAAAGCTCTAAGATATTGCACTCTTCAGCTTGGCTGCGCTGCTGAGGAGCAGTGCAGTAAAACAGTGCTCATCAAGCTGTATGGAGTTTAATGTTGAATTAGCATTGGCTCACAGCTTCCAGTGCAAACAGACAAACAGAAAAAGAGATATGATTGTTAAACTGGTTGTCCAGCATTGCTCATTAGACTGAAGAGAGAAATACTGGCACAGCCCAATCAAGCTGTGTGTGTGTGTGTGTGTGTGTGTGTACTAGCAGTTACAGTTGTATTTGTGTGTTCCACAGAAGTCTGTGTGCTCATTAGACTGCCTGTAGAGAGAACAAGAGCCAGAGGCCAGAATCAGACACTCAGACACACACACACACACACACACACACACACACACGGACTGCTGTTCAGGCTGCAATTAGACCAAAACACAAAAAAGTGACAGAGTTAAACTACACTCAACTACGTGATCAAGAATACAAATTAGACAGAGGACAGCAGGCGACTGAAGGCAGCATTCAACATAGAATTTGAAACACAATTAAATACATGAAAAGCTAAGCAAAAAAAAAAAAGAGGACTGAAAATTGATTAGTGCATAAAAATCCACAGGCATGCAGAAAGGCACAAAAGCTCCAAGGCAAGGCCATCTAAACCCTCTGTCAACTGCAAATCTTCCCAGACATTTACACCACACGCTCAGCTTATCATTCACCACCGCTGACCCCCGTCCTTTGGCTGACAGCCTGCAAAACACACAGCCAAACAAACACAGCAGAGAAAAGGGCAATGTCCATCTCTTGTCCAGGCCATCATGAACTAAAGCATCCAGTAGCCATGTCTGATTTCTCATTAGTGCTCACAACAGAATGTCTGCTTGAGATAACCATTTTCCAAGCAAACACAAACTCAACTTCAGCAAGATGGTTTTTTCAGTGATTTATTTACACCTTCTTGCACATTTCCTGTTCTACGCTATTTGAAATCTTCACAAAGCATTTGAAACATGCAATTCCAGCAGAAAAGTTGTAAAACACCTAAGTCACAAAACTGCTTTGGGTCATCCTCAGGCGAAGGCAGCCACAGTTCAGCGTTACTCTTCTGAAAGTTTGGAGTTGCACAGACTTTCCAATTAGTCATATTATAATGTCATTGACTTTCAAGAAATAAATGATGCATCCATGGGAAAAATCGAGTAAATACAGTTTTAATTACAATGTGTAAGTTCATTATTTTGTTTTATTTCTGAGCTCAATCATCTCAGACAAAACAAATATATTCAGGAAGAATTGAAATAACATGCTGCGATGAATTTTCAATTATTGGTCCTAAATCTTCCTCAAACAAAGCCCTTTTTTTTCTTTCCAGGTTACTGTGTTTACCTTCCACGGTGAGGGCGAAACGCAACATTTTTTCCTGCGAATGGTGTGAAATGTTGTGCATCCTGCCATAAAACATAATGGGAGCAACCATATAAAGCACCTGCTTCGTGCACTTAAAAAGTTAAAGGCCAATATATCAGAATACAGGGGAAAAAATCGTCTTTAGGCTAAATGATTCCGTGTATTTGAATGACTTTGAGAAATTTGTGAAAATTTATTTGCCTCCTTTGAAACACTTAACCCATCTGTGACTATTGATCCAATAATTATGATAAGCTTTAATCGTTTTCAGACAGCTAAAGAGTGAATAATCCAGTGTATTGGTTTAAGTATTGTACTTAAAATGTATGATGATTAAAATAACCTTTAATTATATATCCAACAGTATGAGTACAGTGGGGGACATGTTAATGATATGGTGAACAGACGGCACTATTGTCATTCCTGTCACTGAAAGAGAAAGAGACAGAGGGAAGTAGAAAGGGGGAGAAAGGGGTGTGTGTGTGTGTATGCCCATGCATGTGTGCACCCACACCCATGTGGGTTAGAGCCAGTAAGCACATTTGCTGAACCCATCATTAAGTTCTCTTCCCTTGTGGTTGATGTCAGTGACTAGACAGGGAGACAAAGCCTGGGTCCTTCCTTCACATGCCACCCAGGGGAGAGGTTAGAGGCCTGGGGGAGAGAGCTGGGGTGAGACAGCGCTTCCTGGGTGACAGACACGGAGCAGGAAGGGAGGGAGGCCAACAGAGGGACGTAAGAAGGCATGGTTTGATATATGGAGACAGATGAAACTACCACATTTTCCTTCTTATTAAGGAGCAAGAAAGGAAAAATGGTTGAACCCTTGGCAAGCTGGCGTTAGGGGGCATAATTAGTGAGGTAGACACACGTGTCCCTCATTGAGGAGGGTCCCCTGGGAAAGAAACAGCTCGATCAGCAGCCAGCTGCAGGTATAGGGGTCGTGTGTTCTCGCATGTGTGTGAGCCGAGTGCAGGTGCCCGGGTACAGCTGCACTTTCATCCTTTGCACTCTGACTCATTAATTCTTATGCTACATTAAAGGGTGTAGTAATACACAAACAGACACACACACCTCCACTGAACACCAGCTGACCTAAAAGTGTCACTTGCTGTCTGAACATCATACAGAGCAAAGACACATCTGAAAGAAAATCTGTATGTACAGAGTCACCTCACTTTTTGCATGCACTGGCTTGTAAATGTGCTAGGAGTACATCTAGGAATTAAGTTCACTTGTGGAAAACTGCAAAATGGATTGAACTTTAGAAAAGACAGCCACATGACGTGTATTAGGGGTGGGCCATTCACCATTTTGTCATTGTCAAGAAATGGATTTGGCAATACTTTTTTTTTTTTATATGACATACACACACATGCATTTCTCATGTGGAATATACACATGGGAGATATACTTCTAATCCCAAATGAACTTTGTCACTTCCACAGGGCCCCAGTACTTTGTTTAATTGGACTGGGCAGCTAAACACTGTAAGCAAAGTGGCAATTTCCTATTAGCATATCCTATCCTAAGACATACCATGAAAAAAAAAAGTTCTTTCCATTTGAAAAGAAATGGATGGTGTGTCAGAACTAAATTTATAAATGGGTTGAAGGGAAAACCAAGCAAAGTCATAAAGGAAGCCAAGGAGAGCCAAGGAAGATCACTACAGTAAAACTATGTTAAGATAGTGCAAGACTATTAAATATTTCTTTGAGTTTTGAGTCTTCACAGGAGCACAGTACCCTCAATATTTCTTGAAGTAGAAAAAAAATGCTCCAGGAATTTTCTTTTAGTTGGTCACCCATCCAAACGCAGTAACAGAGAAAGAAGGACCTTGAAACCCAGCAGTCACTCTAACAGAGCTTTAGAAGTCCTCTGAAAAGATCTGAACCATCTCAGGTGCACTTCATCAGACAAGCATTTTTATTTATTTATTTAATTATTTATTTTGTTAGTATGATAGACAGACGTAAGCCACTCCGGGAAAAGGCACACGAAAACTCACTTGAAGTTTGCTAAACCACTTTTTAAAGGAAAGCAAGAAGAAAGAGATTCTTTGGTGCTAATGATTCACTGAGAAATATGTTCAGCACTGTCACCATTTGGTTAACATCAGGCACAGGTCATTATCTGGCTCATGACATCCTTATACTGAAACACTATCAAAGTAGCATCATGTTATCAGGGTCCTTCCTAGCAACAATCACAGGGAAACTACTCTTACAAGAAAACCTAGTGAACAAAGTTTGAAACCATCGGGCTACAACGACACTGAATTAACCCCAGAACAAGGTCTTAGCAATCCATGAGCAACACATCAAAGATGCTACACAGAACATCTACCTCAAACCAAACCGACAATGTAATGATTTGCAAGGAAAGAAGAAAGGAATAAACTATATGTGCTTGTCTATTAGAAGATTTCTTTAAAAAATAAACACGATGCAGAGTCTGAAGTCAGTGAATATAAATAATATTTTGCATTAGGAGTTTGCATTTCCTTGCAAGTTCTTTGCTGGTAAATAAACATATTTCCAAGGTACAGTTGCATTACCTGCTAAAGGCCTTTACAAATGTAAAAGTGTTTGAATGTGTATATAAATGCGCTGGGAGTTTTTAATAAGAAGCCTCAAGGATTTTCTCTGGCAAGGACAACAGACAATCTACCTTAGAGAGAAAAAAAGAAGAAAAGCAAGACTGTGGAAAGAGAACTGGGGGAAGGGGAAATGTGAAGCCAAACAACAGCTGTTGGGATTACTGTTTAATAAAAGCTGTCATATGCATGCACTTCCTCATGCCCCCTACAGAGCAAACCAAAAGACAATGTTGTGTGGTGCCCAATAACCTCACAGTCAACATCACAGTCAACCCACCGCCCTTTGGGACCCTTACACCACAATGCCAGGCCCCCGGATCTCTCACCAGGCCTGCCATGCCTCCAGGCACACCTTATGTGATTCACTTATTTTCCATTTCTGCATATGTTTATAAGTGCATGGGTACATGGGCTGAATTGCGCTGTTTTCAGCTGTGTATAAATAAGTGTGCATATGTGCTTGTGTGCGTGTGTTTCTCTGGAGAAGGAGGTGGGGGTTGGTGAGGGGAGGGGTGGCTTATCATCAGATAAGCTACCTCATTTGGGCCGCTTCAGGAGGAATGAAAGGAGCTGTGGGGAGGCTTTCATCTCTGAGACAGGAAAAAAAAAAAAGAGGCAGAATCAAGATGGAGTGAGTGTGAAAGAAGATGAGAAGGTGGGTGAGAGGGTGAGGAAAGTGGGGGTGAAAGGAGGAAGAGAGTGAGATAAAGAATGAAAGATAATCCAAGAGGATGTTTACTTTGGTCCTGCTGGCAGAGGACAAAAGAGGCCACTAATACGTACTGCCCCCTATAGGGCCACAGGATATTGAGTGGTGAAAGGAAAAAGTTTATAGAAGAAAACACACTTCGGGGTTACACTGCAACCATCCCATCCCTCTCTCTCACAGACGAATCGCTTAATTAAACATGAGCTATGTAAGTGCCGTCTGTCTGCCTCTGTTGGTCTGGGTATATGAGTGTGTGTGTCTACTGTGCATTCATCTCGTCTTCATAGATAGCACAAGGAGGCCATTTGCAAGTCAAATTCAGCATTTAATGACACGGGAAATCATCTGAATTTATTGAAAGCCAGCATGGAGAGAAAAGGAGCTTGTTCAAGTTTCAGATCAAAAATGCATAAAATTGCCTGCAAATAGAGCTTTGAGTGCTTCTGATTTTGAATGATGGGACGTGTCAAGGTGAATGTGTGCTGGACTGATAGCTTGGGCCGCTCGGGTGCAATATCAACCTCTTTATTTGATACAGATTACAGAGCTGAGATAATTCATCTCTAGAAATTTTTGGTAAAAAACAACTGCATGGGCCAAACTAGATTTGTTTATATGAATTCATCAAGTTATGTGCATGTATCTAGTGTCCTAAAGCCGCGCATTTGTAGGCATGCCTATGTGTCTCTTGTGCATACTGTTGTGTCTGTCGTCTGGTTATACAGGATCAGATCAAAGGGAGTTTATTTAATTTGGCTTGTAGGTGCTCAGAAAACCATGACCATCAAAAATTATCTAGTAAAACAGGATAAGCTATCCACCATGCAAACAGAGAACACACATTATCCTAAAGATGTGTATGAATAATAAAAATTAAACCCTTCAAAATTCCTGCGAGTAATATAAGAAATTTGCATTCAGTCTCACTAGGTAACAAAGAGCAGAGTCAAGCTCTATCCTCAAAGAGGTGAAGCTCCAATTAATAAGTAATACAGGGCAGCGGCAACCATAGTTGTTAAAAAGCTCTCCCATGGCAACACCTGTCAAAGCATGCAGTTGCCATGCACGCACCGTCCATGAAAACTGTGTTTAAATTAGAGACAGACAGAAAGTGATATTTTGGGTGGGGATGGAAAACACAAGAAGAAGGTTATAGATTTGTGATGGTCTGCATGCATCGCGCTAATTGGAAATGAATAGGAACTCGTTGTTCAAGGAGTGTTAATCAACGTCTAATCAAGTCTCAGCACAGAAAGGTAAAGCCATGGAGGACACCCTCTCCATCAAAATAACTAAATACTTTAAACAAGAATCCTTATGTGCGTGAGTGTTTGCATGATAACCTTTTGCATTAGTACAAAGGGAGGGCTAATTGCAAATGATTTCACTAGTGAGTAATTGGACAGTACTTCTCTTCTATGGACACAAATATATACATCCAAGCCCACATTAATTTGTTGATGGCCATTACTTAATCTAGAGATGCTCTCACCAGTGAGCCCAATTAGTAAGAGGCAAATATTGGAAACCTACTGTCTGATTGAGGTGGACAAAGTACAAAAAAACCCCAATAATTAAACCACGCAAAAGAATAAAAATGATAATATTTTTTTAAAAACATCAACAAGACATTAAGGCTGCTGTTTTTTTAAACACAGACATAGTTGTTTTTTTCTGTTATGTTTGGCTTATTAGGTTATTTAATGGCATTATTTCCCAACCATGTGTTTAATCATTATTTGCGTAATGCTTGCCATTTGTTGCACTTAAACTAAAACACACACACAAACGCACACACACACACAGACAGACACACACACACAATCAGCCATTAAAAAGACCAAACTGATGCTAAGTAGGAGTGCAGAAGGCCAGGCAGTGACAGAACATTTCGTGCTTACAGATACCAAAGCAAGAGAGCGGGGCAAAGATGGTTTCAGAGTTGTTGATCTCATCAAGATTAATAGAGCTAGACGGGAAAGCGTCTACAGAGAAAGACTAAGAGAAACACAAAGGTATAGCTTTAATGGGATCAATAGATTGGGCATCAGTGCAAGGTCAGTGGCTGTGTCCATGGTGACCCATCTCTCTCTGGCTAGATGACTCACACCAGGAGTCCTTTGTAGATTCCTATCTCGCTCGCTCATTCACACATCCTTTATTGGCTCCTTTCTCTTCACCCACTTCCACTCAGTTCGTCTGGCCTTTTCTGGGTGTTTTGTTCATTAACGCCACGTAATTCACCTTGATTCCCTTTTTTAGTTGAATTTTCCCTCCGCTCTCTTCCTCTGTCCCACTGACTCATCTCCTCTCCCTACACACGTTTTTATTCCCGCAATCTCCCACCTCCATAGCGACAAGACACACCAGACTGAGTATTTTGTACCTCACTGCTTAAAACAGCGCATATGTCATCCCACAGTTTGGCAGGATTTTAAATGAAGTATTGCACTGGCTCATGGCAACAAATCAGACGCATTTAACTATTATTTGTTGAGATGTCACACGATGGGAAACTATGATGTGGGAGGAAACTTCACTATTGCAGATGCTGTGGATTGTAAGCACAATTACTGCTTATGCTGTATTTCTCCTTTACGCTGATGTTATTTGTAAATGAAGCTAAATCTCTGTGCACCTGAATCTCTTGCCTACAGCTGGCTCTATGCCTCACTTTCCCCGTTCTACAGTATTTTGTAATTTGTCATTTCAGTTGACATAAGAGTGTAGCCCTGTGTCCTGTTGACTGAATTATTCACCGTGGCACAGCAGGGCACACCTCATACTGTTACCTAACCTTGGCAGAGACACTGTCACAGCAGTGGGAGAGAACATGTGTGCGGGTGGACTGGAACGGGAGGGACGCCGAGTTGCACACAGAAGGAAAGACTGAGAGTATATAGAGATGAATGACTTGTAGAGGGAAAGCAAATGAGTGAAAACATGAAAGAGAAAACGGAAAAAACATTCTGATGAAAGATAAAGAACTGGACATAAAAAGTATGAGAAACAAGGGAAGCGCACTCCTTGATGGCAAATAAATTTAAAAAAAGCAGGAAATATAAAGTAGATGCTTGAACAGAGAGCAGGCAAAAAAAGAATTGGGAATTGTGATGATATGAGAGCAGGTCTAAAGTCTAGAAAATTATGTCACAACTGCTATAAAAGGGAGAACAGGGAGAGAGCGAGGAGTAGAAGTCCCTCTGCCTTCATCTCCAATAATAGTCTCTCACTTGCGTATTGCACTCTCTGTACTGAAACTGCCAGTTTCCTTTCCCAAAACAAAGCCCCAAAAATATCACTGCCAGCACATGGCACGTGCATTCACAAAGCTGCGTGCATGCATGCGTTTGTGTGCGTGTGTGTGTGTGTGTGTGTGT
>NW_005187453.1:784338-805598 GCF_000239375.1 Pundamilia nyererei
GCCAGAATGAGCCAAGCTACTTTGTGACCTGTCAAAAAAAAAAAAAAAAAAAAAAAAAAAAAGAAAGAAAAAAAGCTCAACAATACACTGATGCTATATGACCTTGGCTGGATAAACACATGCTCACCATAATTGATCCTAACGCAAAGGGGAAGCCAAAGCCCATGAATAAAGATAATGTTATTATTGAAGAGTAGATTCATTGGTCCTTGCTTTATTTATGTTTCCTGTCATAATCTGTTACTAGTGCTGAGCAAATTGCAGAGTAAACGATGACTGAATGGTTCAAAACCACAAATAACTTAATGCTATCACGTTTTAAATAAAGTGCTTAAGTGCTTAATGCTATCGTAAAGTGCTTAAGTAAGAGGACAAACAAAAGACTCAGGAAATCAAATTATCCAAGAGAAGCCATTACCGATTGGGTAAAGTTGGCACACGAGACTTTTTTGAAATGACAGTCCCGTTTACTCCAGGTGGAAGATCACAGTTGCCCTGCTATTTTATATCCACAATCAAACTGTAGGACCTCTGAATAGAGATCTACCAACCGTGCTCAGCACATATGGGCGCATTTTTCGCTCTCTCTTTCCCCCTGCCTTGGCTTTGGTGGTGGTCAGCTTCAAACTCATTAGTCGGTTTGATAGATAAGAGGCTTGCAGCTGGAAAGCCACAGCACCAGTGGGTTTTGTGGGTTGTAAAAGCAATCTAATCAGGTTGTGCCAATAGGAATCTAAGGAGTTTAGGGAGGGAAAGACTCACTAATTTGTGGATTTAAATTGGATTGAGATTTTGCTAAAAACCAGATCTAATGTGGCAAATGGCTGTAATCTGAGGAGGGGCTGCACACGACAGAATCAAGCATAAAACAGACACAACCATGAGTGACAGATGAAAAAATTCCCAGAAAATACATGAAGCTCACCCTTGTGAACCATTATTTGCTGGGTTCTTGCTTCTGCTCTGCATTCCTCCGACTCATTTCCCCCTTGTGATTTCTGTCACTGCATTCATATTATGTTATACATTTGTCTTTTTTGTGTTTCTCCTTCCCTTGCCCTGCCATCATGCTCTCATCTTATTTTCTATGCTCATCAACGCGATTTCTTCTTCCAACCCCCTTTTTCCTCATAGTAATCCTCTCCCCCTGTCCCTCCCTCTACTCTTGCTGTCAGATCTCTCTATCCACTCAAGGCAAATTACACTTTTCAGATTACACCCCAATTAAAGGCCCCATTGGTACCCAGTTTGCATGCTGCAGCTCATCTCTGGAAACAGAAAAATGAACCGTCTCTGTCTGCATATGCAACCATGTGCACGGCAAAAAGGGCTTTTTAAAATACTACCGTCTGAATAAAGCATATGTGCGTGTTTGCGTATGTCTAATCGCAGACGGCAGCCCCCTGCTAAATCCCTATTAATGATCCTATTTACACTTGTTGCCAGATTGATCAAAGTTTAGCAGTTGTGTGATCCACTGCCTTTTCATCTCAGCTGGTTTTGGAGGGGGAGAAGCAGTTGCCTGCTACGTGTGTGTAAAGTCTGCGGGTGTATGGAGGGAGGTTGTTAGTTGGCACAGTATGAGGCGGTTGGCACAAACAAGGGCAAGACGCCATGATATAAAGGCCGGGAGCTGGGCGGCATTTATGCTATGTCAGTGTAGCGTGTGTTGCTGGCTGTGATCTGAGGGTTAAAGGAAAAGCAGCCGTTGAAGTGAGCAGCTGGTTTTTAGAAGTATTTCTCCCATTGTAATATTTAATTAGCTCACATAAATATGATAATTTCCTCTGGATAAATGTACTGCATGCAATTGTTATGACCTCAGTTATCATTTCATTTCAAAAGCCTCAAGAATGAGCAGTATTTCTGAAAGCAGGCGACTTGAGCTGCTTTGCTATGAAGAAAAAGCTAGTCAGAGCTGACAAACTCCTCCAAAACTGACTAAAAGTCAAAACATTAATTGATGTGAACTAATAAATGCAATATCAGATTTCTTTAACGCAAAAGTATTAGCATATGTATTGAAGGCAAGTGAGGGAGGGATGGACGGATGCATTAAATTGGCACTAATCTCTACCTCGCCTTTTATAACTCAGAAAATATGTAGCTTTAGTTCTAAGAAGTTAGCCCTCTGATTTTTTTGCCCCACATCCAAGCTCCAATTGTTACTTATTTGTGCAAAATTACCATCAATTGTACTTGAACACCAGACACTCTAGTCTAAAGTGTCATTTAAACATAATTACACTGAAGCATGGTGAATAATTACCAAACAAAAGCTAAGTTATGGTTCACCCTCTCTGTCAGTGAGCACACTCCCAGCTTCCTGTTTCTCTCCATAATCTCCTCTTGATAGTAACGCCAGATTCCTATTGCCCGGCTGGCACAGACTGACCAATGCAGCTAGATCCTTGACGAGGGATTAACACGTGTAACTGTGCTGTTCTGAATGAGAAAGTCAAACTACCCCCCTGTCGGTCTTCCACTCAGCGGGGTTTCTCCTTTTTCTCAGTCTCTATGTCCCTACTTGTCTCCTCTTGCATTGTCCCCTCAGGTGTTAACTGTGTTAATTGTTGCAAAGGGGAGACTGTGAATTTGCTGTAAAATTTTGTGTCCCTCATTTATTTGCCACCAGACCTTTTGCACAAAGAAGAGGCTTGGAAGGAATTATAGTTGGACAGCAGAGACAAATACAGATAAATCAGAGACGGGAGGGGAGGCAGAGAGAAAGCAAAAAAAGGGATTTTAGTTGAAGGAAAAAAGGAGAAGATGAAAGGATGAGGGATGGCAGAAAAGGGAAAAGGATTGCTGGGGTGTTTTATAGACACACTCCTCTTAGCCTCCAGGATCATTAATCATTCGGACAGAAGCCCTAACAGCATATACATACACACTTACGGACAAAAACACATTTCCACTCACACAAGTTCTCTTCCATTGTCTTTATGGGCGTTCGGTTTCGGTAAAAGCACTTCCCATACTACATTTCAGTCATCGTGTCCATAAGCAAGTATTAGCTTGTTAAAACAAACCCATAAACGCAACCATGCCTATGCTTTTTAGCAAAACAATCTAAGCTTTATGGCTTACCACTTTCACCACAACTAGTTTCTACTTTTTATTACTTTGTATTGTGAAAACAAACCTTAACCCTAACTAACACTCTTCAGTAATGGATATTGATCTTTTTTTTTCATTAGTGAAGCTATCAGTCCAGAAACTGTGGTGTTTTATGGAAAATGTATATTAAACCATTAAAATAAACAGTATTTTAGAAACACAATGTGATATTAATGTGAAGCCACCAAAACCACTGCAGTTTATGTCAGAACTTCAAGTCCTGCAACTAATTAAATATATAAATATATAAAACTATGGAGCCCAGTAGAAAAATCTTACATAGTCTGTCTTCCAGATGGAGAAGAAGATGTTTTTATATGTCTGCAAGGAAATTACCCCTTCACTCCATCAGTGCCTATTCATAGTCCTATTGGCATGCAAATTTGCCGCTGACTGGTATCAATCATCTCCTTTTCCTGTCCAACAGTGAGCCCACACTGCTGGAGTTGACATTGAGTTGAGTGCCCACCTCAATGATATAATGGCAGTGTGTGTATGTGTATTTATTGCATTGGTGTGCACATAGCCCTGTAGAGTGTGTTAGATTAGATCGAGTAATATTTTAAATAAATGGGCTGAGAAGGTCAAGGAGTCGCCTATGAAGCACGTGAGGATGAGTGAAACAATCAACTGACGGAGAGGGGAATAGGAAATGTGTGTGTGTGTGTGTGTGTGTGTGTGTGTGTGTGTGTGTGTGTGTGTGTGTGTGTGTGTGTATTATGTCTGTGTGTGGAGTGAGCAGGTTTAAGCATATGGCAGAAATGCTACATTTAAAATGAGGACCCAAGTGCAGACAAGGAGGCAAGCAAGGAGACGTGAACAGGAGCCGTTGAACGGAAAGGTTGAGAAAACGCAAGAAGAAAGTTATAGATTTTCTTTTTTTCTGTTCTAAATGGAAACCGTGGTGCGTGAAAAACCCTGTTATCTTACCCAAGGGTTGGATCTGTGGCAGGTCATTCATTGTCTGTAATGCCTTTTATACTAGTGGGTTTGCATACACCTCGCTACTGATGCATTTAAACAGAACTAGAGTAAGCACACTCCACAACCTGGTGCTTATGTTGCACATCATTTAAAGGAAACACATCATTTCCTTTACTTGGAAACTACATCGAAATGTTGTGCACCATTTACAGGTTTGAATGTGCCCACAGACTTTAAATAAACACTACTATCTGAACAGAAGGAAGACTATTGAGGAAGGAGCAAACCATCACAAAAGGAAAGAGAAAAGAAATAAGGCAGGAAATGAAAACAACAGAGATGGAAAAGTTAATGGAAGCTTTTAGAAAAAAGGGTATATTGCACTGCAGTGAAATCTGCACACTTGCGACATGAATATGCATAATTTGACGCCAAATCGTGTGCAAAGCAGAATTTCAAATTGTCCAGTTAACTTCCCCGTTGAGCTCCACCAAATCCCATAATAGTAGATAAATAGTTGCCTAGCAACAGACCCTAGCAACAGCTGCAGTCTAGATATGCTATCACTGTGCGGGAAACTTGAGGGGAGACATACCTTTACTTTCAGAAAGCAGCCGTTTATTAACACAGAGCTCAGGGAAAACATCAAACTGTACTGAAATGGATCTGCCATATCAGTTGTAGTGTAGACACAGATCCTTTCCCTACTGTTTGCTACCACAGTGAATCACTTTTGATGAGTTAGTGTTCGGGGCTGGCTCACATTTCTGTTGACACACAAACGTGCACGCGCACACATACGAGGGAAAATATCCAACTGAGACGGTATAAAAGGTTATTACAGTCTGTTGGCATGAAGCGGGACAATTTCATAGCTCTGAGTCTTAAACTACAGCGAGTTGAGCAACAAAGAGGAGAAACAGTGAATAGCTTTATGGGTACGGTATACATTTATATCTGTGTATTCTGTATATTGTGTTGGCCTGCTAACAATACTCACATCCATTTGTCTCTTTAAAGCGTTAGTAGCAGGTATTGATTGTGCCATTTCTCAAAGTTTTTGACAAGCAGTTTTTACTGAATTGAACTGCATTAACATAGGCTGCATAGATGGCCTTGAGCACAAGCACATCTCCTCAATTATCTGAGAATACTGTTTAGCACGCTCCAGCCGGAAGACAAAATGCCTTTTTCTCTCAGCTGATGAGTAATTTCACTCCCCATCCATAAATCAATTATGCATAATCCCCTGATACAGAGAATTAGTGGCCATTTAACATGAGGAAGTTAAGTGTTTGAGTGTGCCGGGAGTGAGCACAACAAAACATGCGACTGTTTAGAGGAGCAGAGTGATGATTTGCTGAGACATGAAAAGATGCAGTGATGTAAACATGCTTTATTTCATCAGGACAGTGGATGGGATTTAAAGGGCTATATAACACTACGTAAGTGTTGCTTGCCATGGTCTTGCATTGTGGCTAACACTCCTAAAAGAGCACAACTGCTGCGCTATAGCGTTAACAAATCTTATCATGTTGATTACACCCACTTGACAGCGATACCCAATATAGAGATGCTAATATATTGTTACATATACACACCTTAGATGTGATTTTCCATAAAACACCGTTTTTATTACAGACTTGAAGTTTTAGAAAACATATGAACAGCATGTGAAGAGAAGATCAGAAGATATATAACAATTATGGGACCAAAAAAAGAAAACCCACTGTGTATTTATAGTTATTCCTCTCCAGAAAGGGGAGATAAAGAGCATTTAGCTTCAACAATCAATAAAGAGAAAGAAAACACAAGTGATGAAGGAGGAAGAATGTAAAATCTATCATTTAATATATTCATAAGCAAAAAGGAAAAAAACATTTTTATGGCTCAGAGATCTGTGGGGCATTCTTCAGGGACAAATGAAGCCTAAATAATATTCTCCTAAGAGATAAGAATGCACCCTTCATTCCTCCTCCTCATTTGCTCGTTTTGTTCGTTTTGCATATTATCCAAAATGCACTTCCCCCACCCAACAGCCCACCACTCCACCAACAAAACAAAAAAAAACTACACTGCTCCCAAATTGGCATCAAGAGCTCATTATTCAACTACTGATAGACACGCTGGCTCCACGTGCGAATCAGAATTGAGTGGCTCGTCCAGCAGCTGCTAACCTGCCTGACGATCTTGAGAAAGATTGGCGCGTGGAGTTAGAAATCAGCACCGAGGAGCAATGTTAAAAACATAAGGAGCGCAGCCTGGACAAGGAGAACATTCGATGACGGGGAGACTGACAAACAGAAAAAGCCAGTCCTGTGGGAAAACGTGTAAGCCTGAAAATTAAAAAAGTAAAAAAGTCATAATGAGGAGAGAGCTCCTACATTCTCTGGCATCCCTCGCTACCTCCCTTGTTGTCCTGTTTCTGCACCCGTCTGGTTGAAGCAAGCTGATGTTTCCATTTCGGAACGTGTCTCCCTTCGCTTGTCTTCGTCAGCCAAGTCTTTAGCCCACGCTGTGTGAAAGAGGGTGCCTGCCAACACGTTCTAACACACACAGTTACATCTGTAGCGTGCTAAGCCGGTAGGGAATTAGAGCATAAACTGTAGGGCATTGTATCACAACACAAGGTATTTGTGAGAATAAATACAGCTAAAACAACATCCACCTTTAAAAGCATATTTAAAATGTGATAATGATGCAACAGGATGCAAGAATGAAGCATGCCGTGTTGTCTTTTAATGCACATTTGATGGTTGCATTTTTGGATATTCCATTAAAAATACCTAAAGTAAGGACAGACTGGGTTTGAACTCCAGCAGTCACATAAGCTCCAGCTAAGAATGCACACACACCCTGTAGATGTTTCTTTTTTTTTTTTTTTACTTTTCAGAGATTCACTGACTTGGAGCTCACAGTTAAGCTGCTACTGCGGATGAGAGCCAACAATGATGGTGGTGGCAGAAGGAGAGGAGGACAGTGGTTTGGTTGGTTTGCCAGTTGTAGGAGCAGGCAGCTGAGACTAAACGGCAATAATGGCCTAACGAGAACAAATCTGGAGAGCCAAACCAGACAGATAGCCACAGCCTTGTGCCTTACTGGCTCTCTCATTTCTTTGTTAGTCAAATACAGTCACAGATTTTTTTCAAAAAGCAAACAAAAAAAACAACAATTTAAAAAAAAAGAGTTAAAATGTTGGGTGTGAATTTGAAATCAGACTAAAAGATGTGTCAGTTTTTCTCCCCATGTTTTATTACATATCCAGTAAATACAATCTCCAGCTTTCTCTCTCTTTGTGTGTGCACCTTTTCTGTTGTTGTCATCCCCTCCCTACATCCTCTCCCTGTATCCAAACTCCTTGTCTAATTGATATTCTGCACATTTGGTGACTAAGGTTTTTCTCCTTCCCTTCTGCACTAAGGGTTTAACTTTAATGAAAGGGGAGAGGTTGATTACATATGGGGAGCAAAAACTAGGCCTCCATCTCCAGGGAGGAGCGTAGTAGATGAAATGCTGCGTTGAGTTTTATTTCACAATGAAAACAGAGAAAAAAAAAGGAAACTGGGGCTGGGGGGGTGCGCGCATCAATATGTCCTTGGAAGTCAAACTTCCCATTGTGCTCAAGTGTCAGGAATCAAGGACATGGAAAAAGGGATAAAAATATATATAGTGTTGGTGCTGGCATTTAAGGGATTTAGGCAGGTGCTATTGATACAAGGACACACTAAAACATGCATGCACACTCACACCTCTCAGCACGTGCAGCACCAGCTTGGGAGGTTTCAGCACCACTGTGATGAATAACCTATATCTTTGACTATAACAATAAGAAGTTATTGGACAAAGGTGTTGCTGGCTGCTGTCAGACAATTTCCACACATAGGAACACGTGGTACTCCCAGTGCTTTTTACCTGTTTGCTTACAGGTTGATGACAGGCGTATATATTATTTTACTTGTCGATATTAAAACTTGTTACACTAGCTCAGCTGGAAACCATAAGGTTGAGACCAATTGCAAAGCTCTTCTAGTGCTGGCACAGAATTATATATTTGACTGTTCGTGGAGGAAACATTTGACACGATATTATGATTTATTTTCTTTTTCATTACACTCAATTTCTTTCAGTTGTATGTACTAAAATGGAAATGGAAAGGTTTCTTTTTTCTGTGCATGTGTGTAAAGTATGGATTGTTAAAGCTGCTCATGAGTGTTTGAAAGCTGGGCAGAGGAAACGAGAGAGAAGAAAGAACGCCATTCATTATGGGGCTAGGCAGAAAAAACAAATGAAATATTAGAGGTGTGCATTCAGGATGTTATCACTTTGTGCATGCTTTTTTCTTGCTGTGAAGTTGCATTTTAAATGGTTACAATTTTTTTCCATCAATCAAAAATAAAACCAACTAATGCCTCATGTTTCTGACCCTTTGCTTTGGTACTCCAAATTATCAACCCTTTTTGTTTTAATTGTATCTAGAACCTGATTTCTGTGACAAAATATATTCACTGAGCGCATTTTCTTAAAAGGCACACAGCTTCCGCAAGTCACACTGGATATCTGGGCAAAAACAAGTCATGGAGTTAGAGGAACCCCACCAAACCACCAATTAAACCACCAAACTCTTTGTAGAATTGCTCTTTTTCTAAACCCAGCAAGGGTGAGTGTGTGAAGGTGAAGGAGGTCACTTAGAATTCAACACTCATGCTAACAGTGTCCTCTGCAGAGATGAGATAAACTGCCAGGAGGACAACCATCTCAGCAGCACTTCATCAATTAGGCCCTTATCCTAGAGTACACAGACAAAAGCCACTTTTATGCAAAAGACATCTGACTTGAAGACACCAAGAAACTTTATCTGTGACATTGACCTAGTTAATAAGATCTCTTTAGTGAAGCATTAGTTATTTTAGCATCATGCTACAGGGGTCCTTCTCTGAGCTGAGAGAACAATAAATCCAGCTACAACGGAGCTGGAGTACCTTAAGGCAACTCTCTCACTGTCCTTGAATAGCCCAGCCCGAGACCAGACCTAAACCTCATAATCACTAACATCTGTGGAGTAAAGCTGAAGATTACAGTGCACTTTCCATCCAGTGTGAATCATCTGCTAAAGCGAATGGGATAACCTGCCCAAATCCACCTGTGTAAAGTCTGTGCTGCAGACATTTCCCCAAGAATACTTTAATCTTCATTTACTATGAAATCTGTCTTCTGCGAGGTGGTCTGAATACTTACTTAATGAAACTTCAGTTTGGTCCCTTTTAATGTACAAAGATTTGTTTTTATTAAGTCTTGAAATGCAGACTCATTGGCAAAATGGCAAATTTATGAACTTGAATTTAACTCCACAACAAAATTGCGCAAAAAAGTGAAGGCATCAGAATATGGAACATATTGCATGCATCCAGACACAAGCGATACTTAAAAAAACTTCATTTTCAACAAATTCTGCCTCATTCCTTAAAAACTAGGAGTGTCTCTAACTGCATAGAGGCAATTAAAATTCTATGTGTGCAGCTGGGGGGAAAAGCGCCCACAAGCTTTTGGGAAGGCTGGTGTAACTGAGATAAAAATCCACTTATTAAGCTCTGTGTTGGGGATGGGAAAAGAAAGGGTGTGGAGAGTAGGTGAGACAAAAGGAAAAGACTGGGGATAGGTGGGCAAGATGTTGTCTCTCTTTACGTGCTGCTTCCATCTTTTTCATCTTTCTCCCAGCATTCCTCTCAGTCTCACACCCTTTCTCCATCTCATTTATTTATTTACTCTCTCAATCTTACTTTCCATTTCTCCTGGCATTGTGTGAATATAGTAGTTTCCCTACCTGAGATGCACTTCGGTGTCTTGATTTCAGACAGACAAACAGACCCAGGGACCCTTTTAAAGATGTTTACACTTGCATCTATCTAATGGGCAAGTCAGTGTAATCTAAATTGCAACTCGCATACACCACCGCACCTACATTAGAGGGTGTATGTGTGTCTTTGTGTGTATGTGAGATGAGTAGGAGGAGAAGCTAAGCAATATAAGAATGTGCAAATAAACCAAAACAAACAGGTGCTGCTCAAGGAAGGTGATGTTTGCAAGAGACTTAATACGTGTGGTGGCTAACGGAAGCTTCTAAACACATAAATACAATATACCGGCAGGCACGCGGTAAGACAATGTCTCACTGATGTATGTCTCTCACTCACGTGCATTTTTCCACCTCAGTTTACCTGTAATCTCATCGGGTTTAAATACACCCACATACATGCAAACAAACAGCCCACTCAACAGTACACTATTGCATCTGCAGTCTCAGGAGTCCCCTTGCACTTGAGCTAAAGCTATGAGATGCAGCCTAGCCTAGCCCTTCCTGCCTGACTGCCTGCTAGCATTTACTGCAGGGAGGGGAGAGAATGACCCAGTTGTGAGGCAAACTATTCACTGCAGAGAGAGAGACAGAGAGAGACACAGAGAGAGAAAGAAGAGGTAGAGGAAAGGAAAAGGTGCGCAGGGGTGCTGACTACCCCAAAAGACCTACGGTGAGCAATGATTGGCTACAGGCGTGCGAGGAAGGAAGCAGTGATAGAAGGAGGAGAGACAGTGGGCTCACCTGCAGTGATGTGTCCTCTATAGCTACACAAACCTAAGCCATACATCACAGAAATTTGAAGAGAAAGCAATATTGGTGAAAAAAAATTGAGGTTTAGAAGCGGGGTTATTTAGCTTCCAAGTACCCAAAGGATATGCATAACTGGAGATATAAGGATGCTACATGTCACAAACTACCACTAATATAAAAAAAAAAAAAGAGGAAAAAAAAAACATCAACTAATAATGTTAAGATAAATTAATTATATTCAAAATGATGCAAGTCTGTGTAAAGTGAAATTAAAAAGACATACTCAACATGAGGAACGTTTGATTGGATTTTAATGAAATGAACTAATCCTCATTCATCAGGAACTTCAGTTACGACTGGTTTTGACAGAAAAACTAAATATTAAATGTGGAGTTTGGGGCAGTTTTTTTTTCTGCCTCTATTCTTTGTGTGGTTTAAATGCTATTCTTGGGTACAAGAGCATAAATTTGCAGTATGGGAGGTGCTGATGGGAAATTACACTCTGGCCCTGCCAGGATTACTGCTAGCTATCTATCTACTGGAATGTACAGGAACACACTGTGTGATTAGTTGCTAGACATTGTATTGATTTTCTACTTCTGGAGCACAAATTAACTACGGCCATTCAATGATTTGACACGCAGGCTAATACTTATGCATAAAGCAAAACCTGAATGAGAAATTATACGCTTAAATTTTATATGAGTGGAGCAACTGTAAACTTTCTTTTCCCGTGCTATAGCTGGTGATTCCTTATCTTTTCACCCACTGCTGACATGAGTAGAAGTTTGTGCCTGCGTAGGTGTGTTTGTATGTGTATTAGAGGCAGCTATGCTTGGAGTGTTTCTCTGTGGTTACCTACTTAATGATCAATCAGTGGAAGAGAGAGGTGCACAGAGAGAGAGCTTGGGCATAATTATCTACCCCTGTGGTAGCTTGACACGGGCTTGTTATATGGCCGAAGAATGTTAACAGAGCTGCTAATTAACTGTCTGAGCACATATACGCTCTCAGAGAGAGGTCGATCGAAATGCTTATCTTCTACCATCTGGATGTCTGTGAATAAAATTAATACAATTCAATTATTTTAATTATGCTTAGGATGTTTGTATATTAGAATCCAGATGTTTTCTCATAATATTTTAGTTGCTTTTTTGCTTTCTTACAACTTTTTATTTCCCTGTATATTATGCATATAAGTACTTGCATGTGTTTGTGTGACATGGAAATCTGTCTAGAGGATCTTTTTGGATTCAACATCAAAAACAAGCAAAAAATGTCCCTTGGTTCCCTTGGATTTCCTTCAGTATGTCACAAATCACCCCTTCAACTTGAATTTTATTTCAGGGGAGAGGACGAAGAACCAGGTAGGGTCTGTGGTGAATGATATGAGGGGTTTGGAGTTTGTGTGGCCAAAATAATAATGCACTAGCATGCTGTTAGCACAATCAGGATGTTTCTGCTGAATGTTCTCCCTCGGGTATCTCAGGAGGTTACAGCAGAACTTCATGTTGATGGTCTGGCCTTGGTGGATACTCATATGAATGATGGAAAAAATGTTAAGTATAACCCTGGTAGTGCAGCTGACCTGATATACCACTTTTGGGCTTAAACACTGTTCACACTTCCGGGTTAAACTGTTTTTTTAAACTGCTCAGTTCTCATCATCACCATGATTTTTGGCATGAACCTCTGGTCAGATTCTCAAAGTTGATCTTTTCAGGTTTGAGATCACGTTGGAATTGCAGATGTTTTAAAGCAATCCAAAAAGAAAAAGAAAAAAAAACAGCTGAAATGGCCTTGAAGGGAAAATTGGATTTAAATCTGGTATGCTTTTCAATTTGTATCAGTATTATATGTCTCATAGCTTTTTGATTTCACCTTATTTTAAAGCTGTCATGCACGAAGAACAGTTGCATGTATTTGTATTAAGTGACAACATTAAGTGCAGTTAAAATTTTAAAGTTACTAGAAATGGAGGCTTTTTTAAACATAACTCTGGATGAGTCAAATGATAAACATAACTCGTTGTATATTGTTTACAGTTTTTTGTCTTGATCTGTTGATGTCAAAATGATAACACGGCTTATTTCATGTGACGCATTTGTAAGTAAACTGGTTACTAACCAAACGTCAGTGTTAGTGACGGCGCTTAACTGAATAAAAAAAACAGAAAAAAGGTTTGACTAAGTTTAGAATGCTTCATAATAGAAGCCCCATGACTGCCTGGCAAAGCTATCCGAGTGAGCAGCTTGTAAACACACACAAGCTGCCAGCTTTTCTCACTGGACAGTCACACAACATGTTAATTAGAATAGAGGGTGGAGGAAAAGGGAGAGGAAGGAAGCACAGAATGACAGACATATAAAAGCACAGGAAGGGGGAGAAGAATGAAAGGAAAAAAACTCTTTTCTGCAGGTGTTTTTGTCTGTTGTGATTCACCTGCCATCTTCCTTCTGTTTGAAGTTTCTTAAAGCCATCTTAACACAGCTGAAATGCCAGCTGACGGTGTAGCACACTATCTGAGATACTAACAAGCTCCTTGTATATTTACTAAAAAGGGATCCAAATTAGGCATCCACCACATTCACAAAGTGAAGCCCCACTTTTCAAGTAGCTCACTGATAGCTGTAATGTTCAGAAGGCATTTGCTTGCATTAGATGCAGTGCTAGCCAAAATTCATGTCATGTCCACACATCATAAATTCAACAGTCAAAAGAGAAATACGGTTGCAGCGTTTTACTCCACGCCAGGGAAAATGTATTCAAACGCACGCAAAATAAGACAAGAAAATAATTTAAACTGACAAAATAAAAGGTCTTTCCCAAGGTCTAAAAATTCTGACATTTTAGTACTAGATTAACAGCCCTGTTAGGAAATTAATAAACATCAGGCATGAATTATACATGGGATCAAAGCATAGACTCCAGATTCCTTGGCAGCCCTTTGATCTGTTTATGTCCCCAGACCCTTACTTGTCCTTCTAAATAGGTAACCTCATCTTAACCCTGAGCCAACAACATGTCAGGGTCAGATAAAGTTCAAACTGTCAAGAAACACAGAGATCAGACTGAAGTTCGCCACTCTCTAACTTCTCTGCTGGCTCAAGCCATTCAAATGCACATACACACTGTGGAGAATAGCCACTCAAATCACTCATAGCTCAATATGCTGCCACATACTCACAAGAGTGAAATGAACATCAAACTCCATTTCACCACTCTCACCCTCTCACTTTACCCTTTCTCAATATTCTCTCCATCTCTGTAGCTTTCATCTTTTATTCTTGCCTGCCAATTTTGCCCTCTACACTCTTTCAGTCTCTCAGTGCAGAGCTCTGCTTTCTGCTGCTGTTCACCCACTCTTCCTCCTTCTCGTTTCAGTGAAGATCTGTGTAAATAATAAAAAAAAAAAACATCTGAGCAACCCTTGTATCTGCATATTAATTCAATTTCAGCTGAAGGTTGGAAAGCATTAAGTATACCTATAATATAACATCGAACTATACACTGAGATACTTAAATGACTAAGAGTTGTTATAGCAAATCATTGAGTTACTGCAATATAAACAACAGTCTGCAACACCACATGGGCCATTCATAGCTGGGGGCTCACCTTTGTGATACCTCCAGCTGGAGCTTAAAACCACCGAGTGCGCGCGTGTGTGTGTGCAAACATGGTGGTGTCAACCTGCAGTGAAGCAGCTGGTTACCAAGGTTTGGTTTTGTGTGTGTACATGCATGTGTGCTCAGCCCGGCTCAGCTCCTGACAGCTCATCAATTATAAAGAAACCTTGGAAAGAAGGGATAAGGCCATGCTACAGCAATGGCATCTATAAATACACCCCCTGAATGACACAAGTAACGTGAACAGCTATTTTTACATACGATCACACACACCCACACACAAAGGATAGCAGCCAAGTACACTGAATGCACAAGCAATGTCATCCACTAAAGCAGGGCACTTTGTGTATCTGTTGAGTCAGGCCACTGCTGACTCTGCTTACCCGAGCACCATGAGATACTGTGTCTAAATCAAAGGAGAAATTGCTTTCCTAACTAAACGCCTAACCCATTTCCACACATCAGCTCTGGATGGTGTGGGGAGAATCGGGTCCAAGCATTGTCTGAAGTTGCACTTTCTCACACGAAGCACATAACAGGAGAAGCTCTGCGTCAGATGCACTCATATTATTGGTAAGGCTAGAGGTGACAGCTCAGTATAAGGAGGCAGATAGATAAAACCCCAGCTCCCTCACTGTGAATTCTCCAGACAACTACCTGCACTATTCATACACTGGCTCAGTCAGACATTACAACACAGGTATTGTACAAGCTGGCAGGCCAAGCTACAGTCAGTGTCTGATCTGACTGATTCAGAAATTTTATTGCTGGATAAGTTCGAGCTTTGCCATTCTGTGCTGGATTATTTTTCACTCTGTTTTGCTCTGCATCCAGCCTCTTTCTACTCTCTCACTCACACAGTATATCTCTGTCCGGAGCTCTTTATGCGTCTCTTATTATGGTTTCATTTAACTTAGCATAATTCCATGTTTCATTCTACCCACCATCCAATGATGGAGAACTTTAGTGTGTCCAAGGAGTCTACAAAATCTGAAATAAAACAAATGAAGTTGGAGTTGGCTGAAGAAGCTGATACCACGACATGAATCATATTCATGCAACTTTATATTTACTCAACATTTCTCTCTCTGGTTTATCTCACATAACCACTGCCTTAAACCATACTTAATTTCCCTGCTCTTCTACTTTTCCTACCCCCATTTTCCCTCCTCTGTTCAACACAACCTCATATCATCCCCAAGCTAAAGCTAAGGCTTCCTTAGTGAATACAACACGGATTCTGCCTTCTGCCCATTCAGACGGCCTGGCTACTGAATGAGGGTTTTTGTCGTGGCACACGAGGCAATCACTGTCTTCTGATCCTCTTCCCAGGCCACTAATGGACTTTACTTCTCATTAGCTCCCATGATTTTCTGCACACAATTGACCAATATATATAGAGAGACTCATATACAAATATGAAATGCACACACAGGCTATTAACCAACCCCATAACTGTAGAGAAGGAATGGGAATTGGGGTAAAGGCCTAAGTAAACCTTGTCCACCAAGCACTTAGCAGAAGACGATCCATAGAAAAACAACTGGCTGGGAAGAATGGTGCACTAAAAGAGTCAAGAAACGAAGCATTAGGTGAAGGAGGGTGCAAGATGTTGGAGGACGTTCCCTTAGACTTTCCCTTAGCAGAGTAACAGCAGGCGCTAATACAGCGAGACAAAAACACTAGCTCTCTTATAATGTGTGTTAAATCAGCCTCATAGCCATGAGCTGGACAGCAGTGTCATCAAATACCAGCCTGCTGTCATCAGATCAGGTTATCCTATCGTTCACTCCGTTTATTGTATCAGCATAATATTTACACTGTGTGTGCTACACCGTCAGCTTCCCTGGGAATTAAACACTGAATGGATCACAACACACTCGGATACGTGCATGTGTGTTTTGCCTCCACTCTATACGTTTAATTCCGCACGTTTGGAGCAGCCAGTGCTACCATGGCAACTCACGTCTGGGCTTTTGCAAGCTAGTGTGGGAGCAGCAACACACACACACACAAAACCCAGGCAACTAGCAAGACTGCTGTGGAATACTTAAAAGTAGGAGAGCATTGACATTCTGGGAATACTTGCTGAGCACTGCAGCGGTTTAGACCACTGCCCAGGAATGAATGGGCGACTGGGTGGGGTTTGTAATGGCTACTGGCCAAGGTGATAATAGCTGTGTCTGTGTGCGAGTGTTCGCGCCTGTGTTCAAGAATATTGTGTTTATAGCATACCCCGTCCTGAAGCATATTTCATCATTAACTTTAAGCAGTTAATCCTCTGCTCCACTGACCACGGCTCAGCTCAGCCCATTTCAATAATCTGCATCTGGGGCTAACCAACCTATCATACACACACACGCACAGACAAACGCATACACACTTGCAAAACAATGACACAATCAACCCGTAAAACATACGGGACTGGTCCAGCACAATAAATATCTCAAGAAAAATCTCTCACACCTGCACACATCTATCTTCACACAATCTATTGTGCTGACAGAAAAGCCAGCTAGAAAAAAAATGTTCATTTATTAGACGAGGATACCGTAGACAGATAGCAAAGGGGAGGGGAAAATCCCATTGCTGGAGAGATGGGTAATGAGACAGTTAAGGCGCAGTAGGCTGTATTGCACTTGAACAGAAATTGACAGGGGTTGAGTCAAAAGTGAGAGTTTGACCTTTCCCTTTCCAGCAACAAACATTAACCATTCGGTGTTGAAATTGACCTGTTTTTTGCTCATGCAATCTCCCCTGACAACTTTAAATGACAGATCTCCCAGTTTCTATGCAACTCCTCTCCTTCAAGAAGCTGTAGCTTTGTAAACTATCATTTATTCTCCACCGCGTAACCCTCTCTTTTCATTTCCTTGTTCCCTTATCAACAAAATTCTTCTTGGATCTTCTTCTTTGTTTTCTCTGTGTCTTCCCACCTCCTCTTTTCTTCCATTTTCTCCATCTGACTGGGACAGATTGAAATGTAGAGGCAGGAAAAAGAGTGCTAGCTGCCTTTTTCCCCAAATTCTGTGAAAGGCTTTGATTGAACCATGCGTGCATCCAGTATCTAGGACAGAGAGCTTTTCCAACCTTCGCATGTACTGCCTCACTCATTTTTCTGTTCCTTTCCATGTCAAGTTCAAGGTTAGCTGCTCATTGTATTGAGTGCCAATGCTCCCCCATTGGGACGGACAGAGGGGAGATGCATTAGCACCTCGGCAGGTGGCCTTCAATCTCATCTCTCGACTCTCTTTTCCCTCCACACGTTCTTCTTGTCCCCTAGTCCACCTCTCGAACCATGGCCCCATGGGGATACCTGGCCAGCCTTTGTCCAGTAGTGTGTAGATGGACTGCTAGGTGTGGGTGCAAGTGTTCACTGATGCATGTGTGCATGCTTATCCCGATTCAAACAATAATGTGCAACGTGTGAGTATCACCGATGTGAACCTCTTATGTGTAGTACGACCAGATGACCATGAACTAAACCAAAGCCTGCAGGGGGTTAAGGTTTTCCCCTTGACCTGCTGGTGTCTACTGGCCTGCAGTAAATGGGTTTAAACCTTACCCCAACCACAGCCTTTTATCTCCATCATATCCCCATCTCCTCCTCAAGCCACAGGCCAATGAGCACACAAACTGACCGACAGACTGGCTGAAGGAAGCCATATGGTCCATTCACTTCCACTAGCAGGAGGTAGCCATCAAAGAGCTTTCACAGCAATTCAATTCAGAACATACAGAGGGAGTGAGAGAGATGAAGGGAAAAGGAAGAGGGAACTTATTAAGAGAAGGGCAAACAGAGGTGGCAATAGGGAGTGAAAGCAAAGAAACAAGGAGAAAGCAGTTGCAAGTGTGCTGAAGAGTGCAGAGGAAATGCAGCTCTATAATAATAAAAAAAAAAAACATGGAAAAGGTTTCCAAATTTTTACGTTTTGTTTGAGACAGTAAAAGCCAAGCATGGCTGTAGTTGTGGGCGTATACAAAACCCCACTGTTTAATAGTACTGCTTTCTATATGATAACATGATGGTGTTATCAAGACTCTAGACTCTGTCAAAACAGACTTTAGGCCATACAGCCACTTAGCATTAATGGGCATCTAAGGCAAGTGCTGATTTGTGTGAATGTGCTTTAATGTGTGTGCCCTTTACAAGCATAGAACCTGTATATGTTAGGAATATGAGTGCGAAGTGAGAAATTCAAGCTCGCCCTTACATCTTACAAGAACTGCCACAGAGAAGAAAAAGAGTAAAACTGAATACTGGAAAACCTTACTCTCCAGACTCTGGTCACCTGCAACTGATCTCCATTTTAGTTTGAAGTTAAGGTAGAGTTCGGTTAGTTGTGCATTGTCTTAGTTCAGGATGAGTTTAAGGGCTTGATGATAAATTAAGCTAATGAAAATCTAATCGGCACAGCCATGGCATATCTACGTCTGTACTCTGATCCGCAAGCCTCACATTATGCTAGCAAAATTTTATTCTAACCTCTATTACATTAAAGTATTTCACAGGCAAATTGAATTTAATTCACTCAGCACCCTGCCCAGCTCAACGTCATGATGCCATAAACGTGAGCCTGTAAACACTAACATTTAGCTCACCGAAACGCCACTCCATTAAACCCGATCCACTCTCTTTTACCGTAAATGCTTATATTTACTCTGGGTGATGTGTTAGTCACAAGATCATAAATAACAGTGAAAAAAAACTGAGACTGAAAGACAGCCTGTGAGTGAATCCCAGAAGAAGGAGGAGGGGGCTGAGGGGTGGAACAAGTGAGGTGGGGGAGTGTGTATAAATCAACATCCATTAGCCGAGGGGTTATAAAGTCACTGATGAAGGAGGTGGACTGAAGTTCAGACTTTTTATTGTCTTGTTGTTGTCTTTTATTGCCTGTGATGTCATCTAATGGTATACAGTTAATGACATGGGAGGGGAAGTATATACATGGGAGGGGAGGATGTGGCTGTAATAGCCCAATGTGTGTACAACTGTGTTGACACAGAGTATTGATCACCTTTGTGTGTTAGATTTTGGAGGGGTTTTTTCTTTTTGCCTGAATATAATGAATCTGAACAATCCTGCAGACTGGATTCACACAAGAATTTAGTGGAAGCATTATAATATAAACATTATAGAAGAAATAGCATTCAATTTGCCTGTGTGTATCAGCAGAAGACCTTTCAGCACTGGGTCCACATTCTGATCTCAGTAGTATCTTTGTTTTCTCTGTTTTTCATCCTTCTACTGTCATCACACAAACGCTCTTCCTCCTTTCATGACTTTCATTTCTGGAATATAGCTCATCTCTGTTCAGCCCCTGCTGCTCAACCCTCCCTCGCTTCCCTCACTCATCTCTCCTGTGCTCCTCTCCTTCCCCAGGCCTTTAAGACTCACTGGCCTAACCGCCCTCTAGAATTAGTCTCAGTCATGGCCTTATAATACATATGTGCGTGTGTATATGTGTGTGTGAATGTGTGGGGAAGTACAGTGAAAGTACAGGTTGCTACCAAGTTCTATCACACCTAGCAGCAGTGCATCATCCCATTAACTCTGAAAAGGGCTACCACACGCAGGAGGGCACAGGGGCATGAAGGGAGTCTAAGGTGGTAACCACAACACTCCAAAGCCCAGCTTATCCAGTGCTGTTTAACTCTGAGGAGACAAATCTTGTTGAGTTAGAGGCTCTTCTGTCACACAGAGTGTGACATGTTCTTCTAAGACAAACAGTTATGTTCACAAAGACACTCACAAATGCCCTAGTTAAAATAATTCTAGAAAATTTTTAGAGAATATTTTTGTAACCTAGGATCATTACTACAACATTCAGTTACTACACACACAGATGTGAGAAACCCTAAATTATAAAGGATGGGAGTGACTCATAGTTCCTTTCATCACCAGGCTATGAATTTGCCTAAATTTCTTAATAAATGATGTATTTAATTTTATTCTGATGACTTCATTTGCCTCGAGGAAGAGCTAAGAAACTTCATCCAATCAATTCTGCAACATGCTGATCTGGGCTGTCTAGCAACTTCTGCAACATGCTGATGTGTGCTACAATCGGCCCCCAGGGCTCTGGATTTTATACAAGTCCAAAGTGAGGGAAAAGTACAGCGGATACCACTGATACAGGCGAATACGAGTGTATGTGTGATATATGGTGCAGTGGATGAGGAGGATGTTGAGAGATACCAGATAGGCTTTACTGTAGGAATAAACCCCCAAAGGGGCACGCCTGATCCCCTTTCCTCAAAACACACACACACACACACACACACACACATGCGCGCATGCACACACCACACTCGCTTTCTCTCTACCCTGAAGTACACACACTTCCTCCATCCGCTCTCCCACTGTTTTATGTACACACCTACACACAAACACACACGTCTCTTCTACTGTGAATACAGCCGAGTCAGCTGATTTGCCTGAAAGTCAATCTGCCTTCTTACTACTATCCTTCCTCCAATCCAGTAGTCCCCAATTCCCAGCCCTTACTCTACGTTCTAACTGAGAGAAAGCAAATCTCTCCCTATATCAATTTAACCATCTGTGCTATCCTTCAACCTATATTTGTCTCCCTTACCTTCTTGACTTGACCGCTTTTTGTTCCCACGAAGACCAGTGAGTGGTTCTTGTAGACGTAGGCAATGACTGAGGACATTTTGTCAACGGCGTCAGAAAAGAGAGGCTTGCCTCTCACCATCTCAGAGACGCCCAATGGAGCATTCATGTCCAGGCCACAAAAGTCGTCGTCAATGGTCAAGAGCTGCAAGGAAAACAACAATTAGCACAATAAGATTTTGAGGTGCTCATTTGGCAAACTCCTATGAATTCATATCTTAATTTCTCGTGAGAACAAAAACACAACATCTGACTGTAAAGGGTATTTCTATAAGGGAAGATGAGCAGGGTGGAGAAACATTTTGGATGTGAAAGATAATCTCTGACCATTGGCTGGCCACAAGATACAGC
>NW_005187453.1:805618-809963 GCF_000239375.1 Pundamilia nyererei
GGGGGGGGAGAGAAGAGACTGCAGTCAGCCTCAAGTTCTGTAATAATGCCAGAGGCTGCTCTGTCAGGCACAATTCCCTACCGTCCACCCAATGCAACAGCAACTGTAGAAATGCCTGTGCGGCAAGATATCCAATGTGAAGTGATTCAACGTGAACTGAGTTTTAAAAAAAGAAAAAAAGGAAAAGCAGTGCAGCATTATCACAGGGCTGTGAGGCAAAACACTGCAATGCATTTAAATATATATAGAAACTGATTTAGAGCAGGGAGAACTACAACTCTAGACGAGGTTCTTCTGTTACGCTTTCAGTGTAGACATGCCGCTGTGATTTTGTAATTACATGTAGATAGTTGTGCTTCATGTCCTATGCCTCTCTACACTTTATGTTTGCATGTGTTTAATCCTGTCAGCTGGTATATTTTCTGCAGTCACAGTGGGCAGAATGACTTATAGGTTTTGATAAGAGAACAATGGCGTGGTGGATTGGTCATTATTCGGAGTGCATGGGTTGAAACGCCTTTTTTCCAGTTTAGGACTGAAGCAGCCGCTGCTTGATTAATCGCTTCGTAATGTCGTGGTTTGCTGCAGGGTGAAATGCAAATGCACGTGGTACCGCTTTCCTTAAAAAGAAAAGAAATTATCAAAACCATCAGTAAATTTCATTGTTCATGATATCCACACTTTACTGTATTGACTGTATCCTGAAAGGTCAGCCATTAATTGTGCAAATAGATTCACTTCTTTGACACCAGTGTCCTCACCAGAGTCGACAAAAAAGTAGAGCAATGCGCCTTATAGTCAATCCACACTAGCTGTGCACTGGTAATTGTACCGCTGGAAAAGTTATTTGGTAATAAATCCAAAGGTGAAGCACCAGATTCAGCTACATTTTGCTGGACGGTTCTTTGAATGTCAAAAGGAAGCTTGTTAAATGCAATATAAATATACACTATTAGTCCAGCATTAATAATTGGCAAAATGAGGTTGACAGCATAAAGTTAACGTTACCCGAAATTATTCATTTAAAATCAAAAAGTTTTCATAGTAAAATAGCAAAAGGATTATCCTGGCATGCAACGGAAATCCAACTGAATTTTCAAATCTAGAAGTGTGAACTGTCAGGTGAAGGTCCCTTTGATGGGCAGAGTCATCCTTTGACCCATTTTTCCATTTTTCTTACTGGAAGTGCACCCTGTGGGCTTTCGAGAAATCCTGCAACTACTGGGTGTCTCCAAACAAGCTGTCACTAAAGGCCACCATCATCATCAGAAGCCTCACACCAAGCCAGAGTGGAAGTGTGGGATCTGCTTTCATTAGACAAATGGAACATGGTTGCTCTAGGCCACAAGCCTCGGGCTATAAAGTGGGATTGTATAGAGCGGTAGGAACGATCGATAGAGATGACCTGAATTTAGGTCAAGATCATGCCATATGGTTAAAGGGTTGAGATAAGGATAAAAAGGGACAGGAAGAGTGACAGAAAGAAAAGGGGATAAATGATAGATACCAATAAGACAGAGATGCCAAAGAATCTAAACAAAGATGAATATCGGAGCACAGTGAAAACATACAAGTAGAAGACTTTCTCTCTTTTTTTTTATCTCTTTTCTCGCCTTTCCTGACATGACCTTTTCAGAATGAGAGGCTGCCAAGAATGCACTCCCTGTCCTCTAAGTCATGTTGGTAGCACTATGCTAGACTAATGGTGCTCCAATGAAAACCAGGGTCATTCCTTAAAGGGTCAACTGCCACCCTTCAAACCCCTCCTATTTTTCTTCAGTAATGTGTAATGCAGCTTCCTTGCATCAATTTGTACTACTATTACTCCTCATCTATGTGACAGGAAGAAAACACCCTCTAAATGCTGCATCATGCTTGGGTTCAAAGGTTAACAGAGTCTATTAGAAGCAATATGGACTGTGCTTTGTAGAATTTCAGGCTTCAGTGATTAGAAACTTCCTTGGACAATGACTAAAGTGCAGCCACTCCTGCAAAGATTAATCATGTTTCATCAGTGCAAAAACATCATTCACATCTGTGCATCTGTGGGTGATGCATGTGGAAGAAGAGGATGTGTTTACGTGTAAAAAAAAAAAAAAATGAGCATCTGTTTTATCATTTCTTCCCTCTAACGCACAATTTTTCCTGGTTGCCAATCACCACTATCTCCATCCTCCACTTTGCAATCTAATGAAATACATTTTGTCTGTCAGTGCTTTCAGGAAGAAGATGCATTTTTATTACACAACCACCAAAAGTGGCAATTCTTACTGGCAAATAAATAACAATATATAGCTCATGAGACTGTCTGCCAGTGCCATCACTGCTTCTAACATGTTTTATTCCTCCTCTTTTTGTCAGCACATCTAATTTCTTCCCCTCGCATATTTATTAGTTCTCAATGGACCTTCTTTTATAATGTGTTTCATCAAAGACAAGCGATCACCTTCGGTTCACTCAGTATGAGCTCACTCTTTATCCCAAAATCTCTTCTTTTCTGTTAACAAATGAGTGACCCAAAACATTGAAGAAGTTTCAGTCCCTCCAAACATCTCAGTCCACAGGAATAGGAGGTCTTGGATTTAAATCAAATAGATGCACAGGTAAATATAGTTGAATATGTCTGAAAATGTGGTACCTGTTTGAATAATAGCAGGCTACTGTAGCTACTCAAAAGCCTCTAAAGTAAACAAACTAATTTCTTGCTCAAGCCTGGCAGGTAAGTCAGCCAGCATCCCACAGCGTAGCAACAGAGGAGAAAGATAGAGAGTTCCTCCCTAAAGACAGAGGGACAAGAGAGCAGAGTCTCTGTATTTGGACAGAGGCCAGGCACTGAGGCAGAATCAGGTCACTCTCAGCCATATCCATCTCTCTGCTTCTGTCCGCCTGCCAGCACCAGTACAAAGAGAGCTCTCTTCTGGATTGTGCAGAGGAATCAGTAGATACAGAGTGGAGAAAGAGAGAGGGGGCAGTGAGCGCACGCGGAAGCGAGAGAGTTGCTCAATGCGATTAGTGGGGGACTGAAAGAGATCCGCTCTCCAACGCTCTCTGATGTATGGCCTAATCTGGGCTTGCGCTGTTGTGAGGGCCCATTCCATCGGCTGCAAGTTCCCAAAGTTAATGGCACACGTTAAACCACAGAGACGTTTACTTCATGTCACTTGTCACTACTCAACCACTAAAGGCTCCAAAGAAACAATTTCTTGCAAATGTAGCTTTTCTTTTTCATTGCGGTTATTATCCTGCTTCTGGCACTTTTAATTACTTCACCGATCAATCTATTTTTATCCCTGAACATTTGTTGACTATGATTAGCTTATTTTACTGTAAACCTCCTGATTATAACATGGCGACCATTCTCTCACAAAACAGCCAATGAAAATAAAGTATCATAGGAGTTGCTCTTTGCATAATTAGCCACTTGGATATCTGGTATTTTCCTTTTGCCCTACTGTGCTAAATGACTAACCTGCCAGGATGATTGGTGGCATTAGGGAATTATGTCATGACTAAGTGGGTTTGCAACGTTTGGGTTTTTTGTTTTGTTTTTTGCAAGATAAAATGTCAACATTTGATTTTTCTATAATGAAACATTTTTTCCTGTATAGATCCTGCAGCAACAGGAGTTTTAGAGTAAAACACAGAACACTCACAGCTTACACTTCAATTTCAATTCCTTATGAAAACTTGCAGTTCACAATTGGAAACAATCTAAAACTTAGTTTTAAGTTTTTAACGATTTTTTTTGTTTTGACTGGGTCATTAGTAACCATTTATCTCATTTAAAAACAGACTTGTTCAGATCTCTGTGTATGTTTTGCAGTAGAAGCATTAACTGTAACTCACAGTAGTTCAGGAAGATGATGGTACTTGTATCTTAGGCAAAATAGCCATCATTCAATATTACTCTCATCCTGTTAAAGAAAAAACATCTTTATGACTAGAGTAGCCTAATGTGCACTATTCCCATTCCTAAGTCCAGATTCAAAAAGGGAGAGGCATTGGCAAGGGGCAAGCTAATGTCCAAAAGAAAAATATAATTTTCTACCAGAACCAAAACCACCAGGTAAAGTATATCTATATACACAGAAATCGAGTCTGTTAGCTCAGATGAGCCTACACTGTTTGTGTGACTAAGAGTGAGTGTGTTTCACACTGTGCTGAGACACAGTCTATCCAGTTACTGACCATTGCACTTGTGACCATGACATACACACACCACCACCACCATAAAGTAAAGGTGCATGTAATAAGTGCATAACGCAATCTGATGAAACTTTGCTATATTATATTGTGTGTGTGTGTGTGTGTGTGTGTGTGTGTGTGTGTGTGTGTGTGTGTGTGT
>NW_005187453.1:809984-871233 GCF_000239375.1 Pundamilia nyererei
TATATATATATATATATATATAGTGCCAGCATTATGTACCCTCCTAAGGGTTCCTTGTTCATTCTTTAGTCCAAATATTGCATTTCTTTCCACAGATGATTTTTCTATTTCCCTCTCCAATCTGTCAGTTTTGGAAACTTTCCAACCTTATGCAAGCTTTTTTGTTTTCTGATATTTGTTTCAGGCATAATAAGTGAAATAGGAACTCAGCACCAAAGGGGAGAATTGAATTGCACAGCAAACAAGAGTTCAACACGTGGAAGTAAAAAGTAGTGACCCAGAAACCTAATAATATGCATTAGCAGAGACAGGAAAATATATGGATAGAACAATTCAAAGGAAAGCAGGAATATAAACTCAAAAACTGAATTCATCTTCTTAAAAATAAATGTGCAGTGTAGTCGGAGTGAATCTTTCTGATGGCTGAGGTTCATTGCTTTTTGCTGCTTTGTTAAGGCATCTACAGGGCATTCCAAAGGAGATTGCGTTTTTTTTTCAGTTCTCTGACTGAATCGTGATCAAAATTCAGTCTGAATGTACAGGTGTCGACATGGACTACAAGAGCTGTCACAATTAGGCTTATCTTCCTCTTTGTATAGGACCCTGGGGACTTTCTTGACAACCAGTAACAATGATTAGGACTGAAGATGAATAAATATGTACAGTGCATGAGTGAATACACCCCTGTGTAATATCACTTATATGTCAAATGATTCCAAATTGCATTGCCTTACAGTGATTGCATTTGATGTTAGAGAATGAACAGTAGGAACAAATTAAAGTATATTAAAATATATTCTTCAGTTTTTTAGATTTTTTTTTCCATCTTTGCTTTGGGTTGGTTTGCTCTACCGTTCCCTTCAAAATACTCCAAAATTGTTCTTTTTAATTCAGGTCATGCAGCACAGAGCACGTGGACGAGTCATATTTCCCTTTGGTCTCCTTTAGAATCTCGTGTGATTTTGGCAGTGGGCTTTAGATCATTATTATGCTGCAATATTTCTTTTCTGCAAAGCTTCTAGAGCAGCAGTGTCATCTTGTCAGCCAGTGTTTTGGTATATCCATGGGCACCTTAAAGCTCACGTATCACTATGTCATCACACAGTGCTCCCCTGCCAGTTAGCCCAGGGGCAGATTCAGGTCCAACATGTGGGTCAAACAAAAGATATCTAAGTCTTATATGATCAAACAATGGGTCCTGTAGTCTTCTTGCTTTCTTTCACATTCTTAAGCAAACTTTAATCTCGCAGTTTTGTGTCTCGAGAAAAAGTTTTACTTTCACATAGAAGCTGACATTAGGTAATGTTCTTCAGACTGCATGAGCTGTCGAAGGGAATCCAATTTCAGCTGATACCTCCTGTGCCAGGTGTGAAGTACTTGACCACCAGTTTTTGAGAGACTTTGCAGGTATTGCACAGAGCAGCTCTGTTTACAGGTACTACAGCTGTAATCTATACCTCCTGATTATAGACATCTCCACTGATTTTGAGTTAATCACTAATCTCACTAACCTATCCTTTCCATCAAAATCATCATCATCGTGAGATTTTTGCATTTATTTTTCACGAGGAATCATGATGTAATCAATATACAGAATGATTGTAATGTTTAGAGATGACAGTTTTCCAGAAATAAGTTGTTTTAGTGTCAATATTTATGAGAAGTAAGTCCATCTATGCCATAAAGGGGAATGCAGGTTTTAAAAATTTACCTCCTGCCTCCTTTTCTATGGGTGTATTTTTGCTAGAGTTAATTTTAACACATGAAGTTAGCCTGACTATTATTTTACCATAGAACCTGTGTATCTTAATAGACCTGCAATAGATATGCTTGCCTTGGGTTAGTAAACATTATACTACTAGTTAAGCAAATCTGAGCAAACTTCACTTTAGCATGGATGAATAAAGAGTTGCCAATCAAAGCACAGGTTACTTTTTAAGTGATCAAGAAAAACAGGGGTATTTGTTTTTTAATGCACACAGAGAGCTTTTTTGTTTTTGTTTTGTTTTTTTAAATATCTTAAGTCTTTCTTAAGTTGTTTTTTTTATTGCTAAATAAATGCTCTATTTTCCAACTTTAAAGTTGAGCATTTTGCCACTTAAATGTAATGGATATGGTTTTACTCATGTTTGTTGTTTATGCTGACATGACATCAGTCTTTACAGATCCTTGCAGTTACAGAATCTTGAATGCAAAATGATGGGAGAGAATAAATATACATTAATATTAAAACATACGCTGTTGCAAATGCGTACATTACGCGGAACACATGCTTGCCTGAAACAAAGTTGATTTATTTGTGCGTTCTGCTGGCAGGTTTCAATAGGAGGAGGCAGGCTTTGATAAACCGGTGATATTTTGTAAATTCATGTTTGTGGATGCTTGCACCTGCCAACTGTTAGCTGAGCAGTTACAACAGATAATAAATATTGGTTAGGGAAAACAATCAAATGAGAAGCTAACGAAACAGCGTGACAATTTTTGGAATGAAACCGAGACAACGCTAAAGCAGAGCCAGAAGTGAGAAAAGGTGGGAGAATATTGGAGCTGAAATAAGGTGCAGAAGTGGGGGAGAGAAAAAAAAAAAATCACTGAATATCATAAGATAGGTGCTTCAGATAACTCCCTAATCCGTGTTTTCCTTTTCACTATGCACTGGCGGAAAATCATTTTGTTTCTGGAATGATTAATGAGGAGATTATTTTAACTCAAAAATGATTTTGAAAAATGCTGCATGTATTACCAGCAGCAGACAGCTCATGAGGTACGAGCTACAGCCACTAGTCACAGCTGCTGCAAATAAGTGCAGCAGCTACATTTACTGATTTCACTTGTGGATATGTTAAACTTGTGCTGAACGCTCCCAATAAAAGGCATTAGACAGTTATGTTAGAGACAATTGTATGCAAGAGAGCGCTGGGTTCCCTCTCCCATTGATTGCTGCCCTGGTGAGGGTTTTAATCAAAGTCAGTCCCTCTATTTGACAAAGTCTCACTATTTAGTGGAGCTCTGAAAGTGTCACATGACCAACATTACATAACCTTCTGTTTCCACTGTGGTGGCCTCAATTATAGCATAGCTGTTTGTTGTTTAATAGAGTTAATATCTAAAGCTCCTTTATCTTGACAGGAGAGCAGGCTGCTTATAAAAAAAAGCTGTCTATTGAAGGATAAGCATTTCCATCAGTGATACATATGTTTTATGTATCTAGTCTCATATTTTATCTTAGCAAATATTAGTGCTGAGTGCTGATATTTGGGAATATAAATAAAATAATTGGGAGGAAAAGGAGCATAGAGAATAGTTTTAAAACACTAGCCAATGAAAACAGCGGGTATAAGAAATGAAAGGTCCCGATTCAGTCAGCATTTTCAGGTCGAGGCCATCCAGCATGGTGTATGGTGGAAGAAGCAAGAGACACTTGTTTAATCACAGAATAATGATATTGTGATGGATTCTGACCTTTAGCAAGTCGTATCATGTATGGAGATTTAATTAGCGAGACAGCCAGCAAGCAGGATAGCGGATATGTGGATGGAGTGGGGTGAAGTGGGGAGTGGGGAAGGAGGAGGGGGAGCAGTCTGGAGGTCCTTAATGAATCCACTAGCCCTTCCCTTCCTGAGGATGTGGCCTAGACTGACTCATCAGCAGCAGCAGCAGCAGCAGCCAATAACTGATTAAGCTCCGCAATCAGACAGAGGAGGGATGAAGATGACCAGCACGGGAGACAACATCATTCAGAGGTTGGTCAAACACAGAATAAAACCGAAGCGAGAAAAGTCGATAACCTGAAAAGTGAGCATGGGGGGAAGACGGAGACTGCAATATTGCAAGAGTTCCTTTCAAGTGAAGGATGAAACAGGGGAGCGATGAGCACACGTGATAGGGGACTGTGAGGGAGATCAAGAAAAAGACTAAAGGAAACAGCGGCGGCCGAGTAGAATAATCTAATTAATTGGAGTGAATTCAGAATGTGAAGTCGATAGCACATGACAAATGTGAAAGAATAGCCCGTGGCATGTTAGTTAATGACATGTAATTAATGATCATTAGCAAAAGGGATAAGGGGACGACCGTGGCCTGCCAGCAAGTTAGAGACGACCTTGCGCTTTTCTCATCCGTGTTTGGATGGTATTCCTCTCTGCACTTGTGGAAAGCACTGTATGGGGAAATAAAGAAGATAGGGGTAGAGACTCCAAGACACGGAGACAAAACAAGGATGGTAAGTATTGGGGGACAGGCAAAAGGAGAGTGGCATGTGAAGCGAGCAATAAGTCAAGGATGAGTGAGAACAGAGCAGAGAGCGAATTTACTGCAATCCCGCTGTTTTGTTGTTCTGTTTTTTCTGCTGACACAGTGATGGAAACAGGAAGCTTTTTTCTTTTTTTTATAGGTCACATGCCATTTCACTATGATCTATGGATGCAGACCCTTTGCAGACTTATACTGTTGAGCATGCATTATGTGGCTCAGCCAAGCATGGCCATTTGGGGTAGAGAGGAATCACCCCCCACCCCAGCCACACACACAGTTTCTAAAGCTCTCTCACCCTCTGTAGATTCCTTTCTTCTCCTCCGTGTCTCCCTCTTTGCATCTTTCCCATTACAACATAAAGCCTCTTAAAAATGGCATAGGGAATCAAAGGTCTGAGGAAGGAGTAAGCATTTTATATAGCCCTAGTCTCACCTTGCATCCTGTTAATGTGCCTTTGCACATTATTCACACTTAATATGTTGCTACAAACCAATGAAGAAAATTTCTGCATTGGTGAATAAAATGTAAACTAAAAACTGCAACATCCATAATAGGAAAAATAAGTTTTGCAATTAATTTAATAGCAAAACTTAAGTAAAATATCTTTAAGTAAAATCAAAGTGGTTGATCAAATTTCTATTGTTTTTATAGATTCTAAATGACTATGCTTAAAAGGAAAATGTATGTAATCGAAACGTATTTAACATTTGTGATTACAATGTGATTCTACTATCTGATTAGTGCCAGTAGTATCGAGTGGACATTGTGGCTATGCCTGTGATGCATCTTTTCTGGCATAGAGAGTGGTTAGGTTTATCCACATTGGCTGAGAGCGCGTTTCATCCATATCAAAAGTGTGTGTGCGTGCGCGCCAATGTGTTCACATTGGTCCATACAGCCAGACTACTCTAATGAGCCTCGGGGCTGCTCATCCTCTCCCTAATTGGAGGAAAAACATATCATGTTGGAAATACGACAGCGTTTGAAAGGGAAAAAAAGTATACGAAAAGCAAGAAGCAGAGAACATAACGTGTGAGAAAGAGGAAAATGGTGAATGATGAAGAGGGCAAGATAAAGGGGTATCCACAAGGCTCCTTCTCATCCAAGTTCCCTCTAACAGTAATGACCAACATTGTGACATGCAGGCCACCACAGGGAAAAAAAATTACTAAAATTGAAGGAAGAAGTGACATTTTTGCTCCCATTGGCTTGATTGAAATGATCTGCTGTTTTAAAGGACCAGAATTATTGGGGGGGGGGGGGGGGTCCCTCCACCTCAAAAGCTGCTGCTTTTTCCTGTTGCAAGAGGACACTGACCAGGGCGAATTATACTAAACAATATCCCCATGTAAAAAGCCAAAAGATCGGAAAATATTTCTAACAACAGAATAGTGCAAATGACTTCCTGTAGGTCAATGAAAACTCCAAGATTTCAAGAAACTGTTTACATGATGTGGTCCCTGAATGTTTTAAAAATCATTCATAGAGCCCTTTAAAAGGGTTTTATGAATGAGCAGTATCTACAACCGTCCACGTAAAACTCACCAATTATTTCATTAGTTACACCTTGCAAGTACCAGATGGCCTTCAGAACTGCCTTAATTCTTTATTAAATAGATGCTGGAAACCTTCCTTGGGGATTTTGGTCATCAGATGTAAACATCGCGCAGTTGTTCTCCATTTGTCAGGTGCACATCTCTAATCTCTAATCCAAATCTCTTATTCTGCAACAGCTCAAAGGTGCTCTACTTGATTGAGATCTGGTGACTGTGGAGGCAATTTGAGTACAGTGAAATAACCAAACCAATTTGAGATGATTTGATGTGGCATGTTATCCTGATGGAAGCAGAAGATGGCTACACTAGGGTCGTAAAGGTCAGCACGAAAAATGGTTTCTACAAACTGAACCAAACCTATTCTTTCATGTTTATCATGGCAAATTTTGGCCCTGCTATTCACATGTTGTAGCAGAACTCAAGACTCATCAGACCAGGCAATGGTTTCCAGCTGAAAGAACCTATCTGATATGCTGCAACAGTTAACACATTGTGCAATCAGAGACGTTCATACCGTGGTTGCATTTCAGTTACTGTTGCTTTCCTGAGGGCTCAAAACAGTCAGCCATTCTCATCTGACCTCTGACATCAACAAGGCATGTTTTTTTTTTAAACACAGAGAAGTGTCACTCACTGGATATTTTCCCTTTTCCACAGTAAAAGTCAAGCAAATCATTTTTCTTCCCCGTTCTGAAGCTCAATTCAAACTTCTATAAGCCATCCCGACCATGCCTACATGACTAAATGTGATGAGATGCTGCCATGTGATTGGCTCATAAGATATTTGTATTCACAGTCAGTTGACTGGGTGTACTTAAAGTGGACGGTCACAATCTGAATTCTATAGTTGGTCCAAAAATGATTAGTAATTTATCTATTAAATCAATAAAATTTTATCCAGGAGGGAAAAAAAGAAAAAGTGTGAAATTATCCAAGCCAAGTAAACCAAAAGGATAACATAAATATTTGTGTGTGCAGTATACTATGAGCCTGAGTCACTATTGTACACCCAAGGACTGCACCAATGAACAAAAAAATTTCAACTATGTATCTGAAGATATCCGATTTCCCTCGCTGTCATGCATCATTTAACACAGAAAGGACCTAATCTGGAATTAATAAGCAAAAATTCATGAAAATGAGCCACGGGATATTACAAAGAATATCATCAATCACAGGCAAAGGTGAAAGTTAAGTTTGTTTACAAGTCTTTAGTTTTAGATTTTAACACATAATCTTTATAACTCTGTGACTCATTTGCATATTGTGTGTATACACATTTTAGTAGGATTATTTAAGTCTTTCGCGTCAGCTCTAGTCCAGCTCATTTAGATTTTTCTAAATCTATCAGCAAGCATATCACATAAGAATGTAAGCATTGCCATTACTTTATTAGAAAATCTTTCTGCCGTTAAAAGCCTCCATTTCCATCTCTCCAGTAGCCGTACTCACAAGTGTGGCTGCACATGTGTGTGTATGTGTGTGTGTGTCACAGCTCATCTATCTCCTGCAGAGTCCACCGTCACTTGTTCAGCAGGGTCTAATTTATGCGCTGGCGGTGGCGCATGCTGAAATGGCATCATTTCTCAGCGCTAACCCCTGTGTGCTCCCTCACACTTCCTTTCCCTGCTGACAGCTCCACCCTAGGCATGATTTATCAGGCCCTCAAGCAGCAGACAAAGGTGCCCTGGCACGTGTGCTGTGCCACAGAGGGATTAATAGATAAACACTGTGATTCCAGAGCCAAACACAAGAGAGGGTCAACTTCATAATGTCTCACAGTGCCCAACTGAGGTCAGAACTATATGTTGTGGACAGCAAGAGGAAGTTTATGTTCCTTAGATCAGCGGTCTCCAACCTTTTTTGCGCCACGGACTGGTTTATGCTCGACAATATTTTCACGGACCGGCCTTTAAGGTGTCGCGGATAAATACAACAAAATAAAACTAGTACCGGTACCGAAAAAAGAAGATTTATTCATAACACACATGAAAAGACCCAGGAAAACAGAGTTAACGATAAAAATGATAACAAAATAACACTGAAAACCGATAAAAACCCTGAAAACCATACATTTCACACCTGAGCCTCAACTCTCGCGGCCCGGTACCAAACGACTCACGGACCGGTACCGGTCCAAGGCCCGGGGGTTGGGGACCGCTGTAATAATGCACTAGCATGCTGTTAGCGCAATCAGAATGTTTCTGCTGAATGTTCTCCCTCGGGTATCTCAGGAGGTTACAGCAGAACTTCATGTTGATGGTCTGGCCTTGGTGGATACTCATATGAATGATGGAAAACATGTTAAGTATAACCCTGGTAGTGCAGCTGACCTAATACACTACTTTTGGGCTTAAACACTGTTCACACTTCCGGGTTAAACTGGTTTTTTAAACTGCTCAGTTCTCATCATCACCATGATTTTTGGCATGAACCTCTGGTCAAATTCTCAAAGTTAATCTTTTCAGGTTTGAGATCACGTTGGAATTGCAGATGTTTTAAAGCAATCCAAAAAGAAAAAGAAAGAAAAACAGCTGAAATGGCCTTGAAGGGAAAATTGGATTTAAATCTGGGATGCTTTTCAATTTGTATCAGTATTATATGTCTCATAGCTTTTTGATTTCTTATTTTAAAGCTGTCATGCACAAAGAACAGTTGCATGTATTTGTATTAAGTGACAACATTAAGTGCAGTTAAAGGTTACTAGAAATGGAGTAACTTTTAACTGCACCGGTACCGGTCCGAGGCCCGGGGGTTGGGGACCGCTGCCTTAGATGAAATCGAGTTAAGAAATAGTTATGTAAAAACGATAAAAAGTGAGCACGTTTTATTTAGCAATGCTTGCCATGTAGCAAAAGATTACAGAATCACTCTTGTGAAGGTAATTTTCTGTTTCTTCAGGTTCGCTGCTGTTATTAACAGAGCAATACGAGATCAAGAAAAACACATGAAACAGCGTTGGCTGCTTGTGAAGGTGGTCTAAACATGTAACAGCCAATTTAACCTTGTTTTTTATGTGCACAAAGTGAGAAATCAAATGAACTGAATCACTGAATTTGTAATGCTGTTATGGAGAATGGAATTATGGTAATTTGGCTGAGCATTCAGCTGCATTGTTTAAAGGGCGAGCGGATTAAAAGAGGCAGTGGATGGTTAACATCTCATCGTAATGGGATGGAGCGTGAACCCACCCAAGAACACCAGTTTTTGTGAAGCCCTCCCACAGTGCACCCAATCTCATTATACTAACACAGGATAAAAACTTCAAAATTCACTTTCCTTAAAGGTAAGGCTGTAAGGCTCTTCAACGGGAAAATAATGAAAACGAGAAATGATCAGTGGTTTGCTTTACTTCAAACACTTTTATGTCTTTTTACTAAGACTGAAATGTGTGAAAGCTAATGTCCTGGACTAGATTATAGCACCGGATACCATAGAACAAAATGCAGCATATAAAGCAGTTTGTACTTGTGTGGGTACAGTATGGGTGGAATAATTAGAATCTACTGTTACAGCCTTGTTTTCTCTATCAGCATCTCACTGCCCTTGTACTGTCATTAAATTGGTGCACCGACAAAAGTCAGTGTGTGCTAAAGTGATGCCTACCGCACTGCTGCAGGGAATATCTTTGACTTTCAGCCAAGCAAGGTCCAGGGTGCCCTCTCCCTTGTAGCAGGACTGTAGCCTTTCCTTGATTTTCTCATTGATCTTGCGCAGAGAGAAAACACACAATGCAGAATCCTGGGAGGCCTGGCGTGGACGTCTCTTCTGGCCCTTTGAGAATATGGCGAACAAGACATCGTCATCTGGCGCCACATCTAGCGAGCGTGCCAGGATAGCACCAGCTTTTGACAGGTAGGCTGCCTCAAGTAATCGGTACTCCACGTTGTCGCTAATGCATCCAATAGGCACCTCCACATAGGAGTTGAATGCAGTGTCTGCCTTGCAGAGGCGGACTATCTTTGAAGTGTAGACCTGTTCTCGACCAGCAGAGGACGATCCAGTGGTCGGCCCACCTCCCATTTCAGGCTGCAGTGTCAGAAAGTAAACAAAGTTCCCACTGGCAAAGCCATAAATATAGTATATGTCAAAGTCTGGAATGACAGTGAAGGTATCTGAAGGGATTTTAATCATAGAGGCCACAAACTCATCGTGGAAGACATATGCAAACATGCCGTCCTCCTCTGAGTTTCTGGCCAACTTACGGCTAGAGATGGTAGGGAAGTATTCTGGCTTGCCATCCACTGCTGTGGCTACAAACAGCATGTCTGGAGAGGCGTTGCCATAAGAAACAATGACACCAAACACAGAACCACTCTCATTAACACCAGAGAGGTAGTGTTCCTTCTTGTGGAAGGGCTCTCCTAGTTTAAATAGGTCATCCAGACGAAGGATTTTACAAATGCCCTGGTAGAGACTGCCACAAGCCAGCAGCCGGTTCTCCCGATAGTCCATCAAAAGCATCTTGTTGACATTGTTAGTGAGTGTCAGTGGCTCACTGCAGGGTTGGACAATTCGTGGTGGATAGCACTTGCGATTGTCTTCATCTGGGCCAGTCTCATGGGATTTTTGGACCTCTAAGTTTGGGGACAGTTTGTATATGCGATTGACAGCTCCCAAATAAACATTGCCATTACGATAGTCCACAGCCAGGTGATTAAATGTCCACTCAGGATTCTCTGCATGAAATGATGCATACTCCTCCTCCTGAAGTAACGCTGTGATCACTTGGGAACCAGCAGTATGAGTCTGTGGAGCTTGCACCACTGTTTGTGATGTCACAGGAAGCACCAGACTAGATAGGAAGCAGCATAGTAAGAAATAGGTCCGTATCCTAGTGAAGGACGTCATGGCTGCACTGAGGGTGGGACTGGTGAGGAGAGGGACAGAGGCACAATCCAGTACCGTTGGCCTATCAGGATGAAGCCTCTCTTCAGATGGGAGACATCTTGTACCTAAAGAGAAAAGAGACAAAAACCTAATGAAACACGGCAACTGTCACATTGTGTTGATAGTTATTATGTTCTAATTTTATCTGGCACAGATAGGCCAGAACATCTTAATGAGTAAAACAGGTGAAGAGGCCATACATCTGAGACTCCAGAGCAATTTATAAGAAATGGGCTGAACAGAAAAAAAAAAGAAATGAGGCTGAGGTACTGCACCATTCTAAAAAGCTGGCATGTAGACACCGCTCGGGCGAACAGGATCATTTGGGGGGGGCGCAGAGAAGAGAAGTAAAGCATCGTCTCAGAGGAGGTGATCACGATGGCTCTGCACCATCTCTCTGCATGCAACCCTGCCCCTTTCCACCCCTCCTTGCTTTTCTGCTCCACTCGCCATGCACCTAATTGATTCTCCCCTTGGAGTAGCAATTTGCATGCTTTGGCGATTTCTCTCTTTTCTCCCAATAGGGCAGCTCACCTGCTGACACTGCTAGCAGAGAGTAAAGGACCATCTCTCCCTCTTTAAAGCACCTACATACACACACGTGCTTTCACACACAAAAGGCCGAAAAAGGTACAATTAGGGAAAAAATGCAAGCGGTTGCAGAAATAAGCTTCCCTGTGGTCCTCAGGTCATTTGCACACTCAGCATTGCACATGCAGCCATAACAAACACACACACACACACACACTACATGAAATCAAACGACAATGAAACGGACGCACGATGAAGTAGGTAGAGCTTTTATAGCTTTAGTGTCAAAGCACTCAGCACACATTAAGAAACACACCTGCACAGATTATCAAAAAGAAAATACAGCACTTCCTGGAAACATGGGGGTCCCCTATGTAAGTTCTGTACACCCAATGCCAGTGGTAAGCTGGGTATTATGACTAGTGATAAATACAATAACAACGTCATGTAGCTAAAATTACCACGTATTAAACTCCACAATATTGGCTTCATAGCATAGTGGTTTGATCCCATGAGGAGACACAATCTCTGGGGTTGTGTCAGTAAAGACATTCAGTGTCAAAATCTGCTAAATAAAACATGCTGAGCTACCTGCTGAGGCACCCCCTGTGAATAAGGGGACAGCCAAAAGTAGCTTAAATAAACTCCACGTTATTGAATCAAATCTGCCGGGATTGTTTAAAAATATACGGTTGTATTTTTCTAGCATATACCAAGAGCACTAAAGAGATGAGTATGATAAAGCAACACCTAGAAAAGCAGCACAAGAAACGTCATCTTCTCTTATCATATTCAATTTATAGCAATCTGTGCACTGCTGTGTGAGCGTGTCGTGTGAAGACACGAAAAACTCTTGACGTGTCACTCATAGTGAAGTTGAAGTAAAATGCGAGGGCTTGTCTGTCACACTTCATGCACATCTTTTGCCGGAAGAAAGGCAGGTTTGCAGAGCAACAGCACAGTTCTGCTCATTGCAAAGTTTTTAAAATAAAGATAAAAGTTTCAATATCATCTGCACTTGTTCTAACTACTAACAACACATTTTCCACATTGCTATTATAAATTTGCAGACTTTAAAAATCCGAATTCTTTTGGAAGCCTTAACCTTCAAGATCATTATGGACACTTGAATGCATAAACGATAGTGTTACCCAACATTATCTTGCCATGGAACTTATTTTACGTCTATACTCAAGCAATCATAAGTCACGGCGGTGTAAAATGCAACCTCACTGCAATCTCACCAATCTCCCCTCTATCTCCTGGCAGGCAGAGGGAGAAGAGCAGAACCTCTCAGCTCATGATAAGAGGACCAGAGAGGGTGATGAAAATGATAAAAACTGATATAGAGAGGTGGCATGGCTTCAGATGAGTGTGCAAAGAGCAATCATTACCATAGGTATGACAAAGACATAAGATGGGACAGAGAAATAAGCGGCCAAGACAGGAACATGGATAAAAAGCATGCAGTAGATTGGAATTCAGAGACAGACATAACAGACGTAGAGTGACCAACACTGCACAAAACACTATAAACAATGTAAAAATTAAATCAAAATTTTTTTTTTTAACAAAAACACACACATAAGGCAGTTTGAACAAAATAAAAAAATAATTGGAGGATTTCTTTATTCATTTATATTTTTCTGCAAGACAACTGTGCTAAAACGGTTCCACTAAAAAGTTCTGACATTTCCAGGTCTTTACAATCTATAATCTATAGTTATATGTTATATATAAATAGACAGAATCGAAGGTGGCAAGTTGAAAGGAGACTAAATGGGAAGGGAAAGAGCGTGAAACATAGTGGAAAAATAAGGGGTAGATGCTTTTATATCACCTTCAAATCCATCATGAATAAAAAATACGGTATTCACTCACAAATGACATCCCCCCCCCCAAAAAAAAGAAACGGTGAAAGAAGACTCCATAGTTTCCATTTAGAAATAAATTGAGAGCTTTACAAATAACAAACAAAAAATTGGGGGGGATATCTTCATCAGCAGTACCCCGAGATAACAGTGTATACCTCACAAATCTATTGCTGAAATGCAATCACACTCACTGACGGGTGGGGCAACCTTGTTTAGATGCCGTTTGTGAATGCCTGCTGATGATCAAGGTCCATTAATTAAAGCCTGCTTTAGTTCTGAGTGTGCGCACTCACACACAACATAGTTTATCTTGCTCTAGTTATGTGCCATTATTGTCCGACTTTTCCCTTACTGCCTCAGTATGCATGCTCATTTTAAACCCAGGTACAACAGGTGGTTAAAAGAATGAGAAGTAATTTACTCCATGACACCAATAACTTCTCAACTGTTATGCTTGCATTGCTAATTCAAATGTGTTACATCTACAGATAAGCAAGCAAATAAAGTAGATAGGATGAGAAAAGGTAAAGGAGACTTGAAGTTATGTGACCTAATTGTGTGTCTGGCTGCTCTGGGCTATCTGCCATGTAGAATTACACTACAAATATGAGTAAAGTAGCACACACACTGTTGCACACAATCATGTGTTTGCAGCTCCGTAGACATCAAAACCTGTTAAAGAATTCATGATCAACACTCTTTCTCCAGAACACACTTCCAGTATCGCTAAAGCTGTGGGCAAAAAACAACACTGCATGTGTGTGCCTGTGTTTGTGTGCATTATCTCCAGCTCTGTAACTCAAAAACAGAGTTTGAGCTCAGCATTTAGAAAAAATAATTGGTATGTTTCCATTGTCTCACTTTGCTTTGCCTTTAAAAGCTGTCAGGAGCCAGTCAGAGAAGAAATCACATGATTACTGTAAAACAACAACGTAAAAGGCAAGACATACTGAAACTGTCATTTACATTACATTCATGCATTTTCACAACCTAATTGTGGTATCTTGCTTTCAGGGAAACTGTTGAATGAGAAGAGGAGATGAAAGAGGATTGAGAAATCAGAGAAGCAGTGAGGAGATATGTGTGCATCCTTGTCATGGCTACACATCACAAATATGCAGGCAAACAAAAAAAGAGTTTTTACCTGCCTTTCATGCACACAGTGTGGCAGTCTGAAATTTTTCTCAAACCTCAAACAACCCACAGACAGGAAGTAGCGTTGCACCAGTGTTTTGACCAAGCATCAGCATCTACCCTGCACATATGCCCTGCTGGTATGAAATTTTGTTTCACGTCAACTTGCAAAACCCAAATGTTCCAAGATAGTATGATAAGTAAGAAATAGTATGATAACTTAACACACTATCTTTGAACATCTGGGTTTTGCAAGTTGATGTAAAACAAAATTTATCCACCTTTTTTCCACTTATGCCCTTCAGGCCAACTTTGACACCTATAACTAGTTTAGAACCACCAGTTACCTCTCAACATACTTTTGGACTAAAGGAGGAAGCTGGAGCACTGAGAGAGAACCTATGCAAGAGTGGGGAGGCCCCAGCTTGGATCAGAAACCAGGACCTTTCTGCTGTGACGAAACAGTGACCACTACACCATCATGCTGCCCAATTAGTTAACATATAAGTAAAAGTGTCACTTTTACTCATGAAATAGATAACAAAAAATAAATAAATAAAAAATAAAAGTAACAAAAACACATCTTATCATTGGATGATGTAAAGCTAATTTCAGGGACAACAATGTTAAGCGAAACCATCATGGATATGACAGGAGCCACTTTGCTTTGCCGACGACTGTGTAACGGAGAGGCCTGGCTAGAGATGACAATTTACGGAGACAACAAAAAGCAAGCCTCAACAGAATAATCTTCTACTATTTATAGCGTGACAGGGGGCATTTATGTTGAAGAAATGACTTGGAAATGAAGAAACTGTCAAAGCCTTTGGTAAACAGCTTAACTTCTCAAAGAGTAAAAATGCTCAAAAATAATAACTGACAGAAAAACACTAAATCAAATGGGATTAGGAGATTATGAGTGAGTAACATGGGGAGTAATTATAGATAATTCATTATATTCTAGAGAAAACGATGTTTCCAGATTGTTCGGATAATTTTTCACAGGATCAAAGGGGGAGGGGGATGGATGAATGACAATACATACATTTATCAAAGGAACGGGCAGTGATATGACAATGATTAAAGACAAGTAGTTTGTTCACTTGCCTAAAATGTAGAGATGATGGGATAATTTCAGAATGGACAGATGATTTTAAGTCACTATTGCTAAAAATGGAAATAATCATCATCCTTTTGTGGCTTTGGCTTAAGTGGTAGCGGTGTTAGCCATTGCTCAGTCCACTTGTGTCCCCTTTTTTCATGTAATATTGGTGTGTATTGTTGATTTATATCAGCTGGCAAGGCTGGGCATAGCAAGGATGGTGTTACAGGCTAAGGTCCCTACAAGCACAGCATCAGGCTATACATCCACTCTTGCCTGTCCACTCAATCTGACTGCACAGATCTATGGGAGGCTGTTAGTGCTAATGGTCAAGGTGGTTTGGATTGGGTGTGAGATGTGATGTACTGTACTGTAGTAGCGCAGTGAAAAAGGGCACTACTACAGAAGTAGTGGTTGCGCACAGCTGCACTTGTAGCATTGTTAATAGCAAAGTGTATGCATTTGTGTATGTATGAGAACCAGTGTGGGACTGGAACTTTGAGAGCACACAGATGAGAAAGACAGGAAGAACAGAAAGAGACAGTGACACAGAGGCAACTAGAAAACTAGCAGACAGAGATGATATGTTGATATATATGCATGCTTTTGCACTTCACATTTTCATTTCTACAATGTTAGAAATAGTATTAAGAAAATGAGCTTACAGCTTGACCATCTTATGACACAGTTTATAACCCTCGCGCTTTATTGCCAGTTCTGACAATTCCTCAATTTGATTAAAGAGTTTGTTTAAGGTATGACAGTCTGAATTTGTGTTTTGAAACTGTTATTTTCCTGTTATTTTTAAGGTGGTCTTGAGCAATAGTCCTCCAGCAATATAGCCTCAAAATTGCATCAAAATATTTCAAGGGGATTTTTGATAATGATATTTCTCATTCACTGCAATCACTGATAAAAATAAATAAATAAATACTTTCATCAGTGATTGCTACGGAGCCCTGCAAGGGACATGGGAGAAAAAAAATTACGATGAACTTTTGCGAGATCTCGCAAAACTAACTCGGGTCGCAAAACTTTTGCGAGATGAATTCCAACAATGGCGGCAGCTACTTAGTTGTAATATTACGCTTTCTGGGTCACTTTTAAGATATTTTGAGGCGTGAATGTAGTTGTGTAAACGTCAAATACCTGCTCGGTTTACAAGACATCACATATTTGCAAAAGTGCTCCGACGTTTTCGGAGATCTGACACCCACCATCTCGAAGCTAACGGAAGGTCAAGACCTACTACAGCCGGGAGGAACACCGCTCTCCTGGCACATTGTGCCTCGACCTCCGGGTCGGCTTCGAGACCAGCAGGTCTCGGAAAAGTTTTGCGAGATCCCGAGTTTGTTTTGCGAGATCTCACAAAAGTCCATCTTAATTTTTTTTTCTCCCATGTCCCTTGCGGGGCTCCGTAGATTGCAGCTGGCAGGCAGCAGCCTTTATTAGTGCAAATAAGGCGTGAATCTATTGCCACAAGGTGCCAGGAGGAGCAGCAGCGTTATAGTGCAGTTGTAGTAACACAGCAGTATATACAGTAACACATTATAACATAAATGAAAGCACAAAGGCAGCCTAGGTAGTGTTTTCAATGGAAATTAAGGTAAAACTTAGCAATGTGTGTAACTAGTTGAGTAGATATTTTAAAAATGCTGCCCCTGCTAGAAGGTGCCAGAAATAGTAGTCCGTTAAAGGTGTTATTCCTATTTTATTAATGTACATCAACAACTACCAGTTTAGCAATGTTACGATGCCACCTCTTGCTCTCTCAGTGAATGAAGGTTGTAAATGAGGAGAGGAGAAAGTAAACAGATAGCAGTCATGCTAACCAACGCGTTTCTGCAGTAATTTCATGTAAAAAAAAAAAATGTTTTAAAAGGACAGCTGCATGTAAATTTTGTCAGAATAAATTGCACTGCATTATAATGAAGCAAACAAGGCAACACGTAACCATGTTCTGCAGAGGGATGTGAATGCTAGCAAGGGAGAAAACAAGGCTAGTGCTGCTAAGGTTAGCAAAACTTTGGATGCTATTGAAATAACTCCTTTCTGTGCTACTGTTGCTGTCAGATATGCCTGGGCTTATCTTATCGTTGCTGTGTTTGCTAGGAAATATAAAGACATGGCATCTCTATATCATTGATATCATGATATGACATTTGTTGGCACGTTTTATTAAATCCCTACGCCTATTTCTTAGCAAAATGGAAAGGTTCAAGATGTTTGCACTGATGTGTACATGAACACTAATGTGTACAGAACACGGACAGACCTGTATGTATGGCCATGTCTTCAATGGACTTTAGTCCCCCAGCTACAATTACTTGTTTTAGATCCAGGAGGCAAACCTCCTTCTGCACTTCTGCACTTTAACATATAATAACATGTTGCTTGTAAAAGAAACACAAGCTAACAATTGCTCCAACTCAAAAACAGTAATTAAAAACTATTACTTTGGGAGGCAGTTACAAACCTGTTCAGAGCCATGAACAAATCAGTGTTGCTAAATTTCATTATTATTGTTATTAAGCACAGCAAGAGAAAATTAAGAAGTGCAATAATTATGTAGCTCTCTCACTTACACACACACAAACACACACAAAGGAATAGACAAAAATTTAAGCAATGATTAAAGAGGGCTCAAGTCCAACATTTCTATCAAGCTGAGCTAACCCCTGCTGATACAAAAAAAACAGATGGAATACCCATTTCTCTCAAAGTAGCAGTGGAAAGGGAAAACAAGGAGGACACAGAGGAAAGAGAGAAAGCAGGGTGTCCTTGGTGTTTACATCAAGACATGGATTAGCAGCATGGATTACTGTCACCAGATACCCTGTCAAGATCAGGGTTAGGAGGTCTAATCCACCACAGAGCTGTTGATATTACAAAGAAAGCCTTGGGATTGTACTGTCAACTGGGTACATATCACATGAATGGAAGATAACTGACTGAGAGATTCAGACTTTATAACCACAGATGTAGCAATCAGCAGTGTTTACAAGCATCAAGGCGCCGTAAACAATGCATTTTTTAATTATTAAAAGCAATAACTGAGTTTTTAAAACAGCAGATTTTGATGGAAATGATTCCACTACTCATTTTGTTTAAAGTAGATTTCTTATTCTCATTTTCAGCTCCATGTTTTAATTCTTGGACTGAGTGATTCAGAGACTTCTCATTGCCTTGATGCATATCCACAGTTAAACCAATGACTTTCACTCACACACCACATAAAACACTCTTTATATACTGCATGTCGTTGTTAACAGGTATACATGTGAGAAATGCACTAAAATACCAAATCACTAGTCACTGTGTTACCCGGAATACCAGCACAGAAAACTTGGCAAGTAATTCTGCTAGCATAATAAATTTCAAACTATTTTAACACTTCTAAAAACAGCCTTCAAGAGCTTAGCAACACTGTAAATATGCCCACTCGCTTCACTGAAACTGCAGTCAGAAGCCATTTGGTGCAGTTATCAATACATGGCAAACATTTCTGTGACATAATGTTACCCAGTAGCTTCCGGTTGTCATTCTTAAACACTGCCGTCATGAATGGAACACACTTGTCTTTTGCCTTTTGCCTTGCACTAAATCCAGCTTTACAATAGGCTATGTTAGCTAAAGAGTCCTCGTTGCGTTTGCATGAATAAAGAAATGTTTAGGCTTTTGGCTTTTACCAAAAAAAAAAAAAGGTGGTATTGGTGATATGGGGGGGCGGGGGAGATGTCTTTTAAATTCTTCTATAGAACACAACCAACTTACTTTTACTTCACTATTAAATAGATAGGGGTACCATAATGTGAGCACAGCTTCATATGGTCATATAAAGAAACCTCCTCCTTAAAGTGAAGCAGACAGATTATATATTACTAATAGGGAAGACTGGGGGTAACTGTAACATTTTTCCTTTATAACTCAGAGTACTTGAAATACACTAGTCATCTTATGATGAAAGGAACATATGTATGTGCGAATAGTACAAATAGAAGTAAGTAAAGTAATTAAGGGCAATTACAACACTGAATAAATATATCTTATTAATCATTTACATCTCAAACAAAAAAAACTGCAACGTAATAACATTACTGTAGAAGTATCTAATAATGTAACTTAAAAATGTTTAGGCTGTATTCTCTCATTTAGCTGTTGGGTGTCGTAGCTCAAATATTTGACGTTAAAATCTAGAGAGAGAATCCTAATGAGCATGTGCAGGGTAAGCATTTTTACTGTAGGTCGTTTCTGCTGCATTACAGTTGCCCCATTACAACTGGCCCAGTCTCCCCCACAGAAGTAACATGTATGTGTTTTGCTATACTGATCCATTTTAAGTGTGAGGTACTCGAGTTGTGTCACAAACTTTCTGCTTTCTCAGACTGAGTGTCTCTACTTTCTTTTCATGCTCCTAGAGTAAGTAAGAGCATTTCAAAGAAGGGGTCTAGGCAAAGATCCAACTGAAGAACCCCTCTGGATTTTAGAGAAATAGCTGACATCTGCCCATCCCCACTCCTTGCTCAATCTCTTTCATTTTTTGCCACTCGTTCTCTTTTCCTCTTTCACATCTGAGACTTACAAATCCTCCTTAGTGGGATGGCGTTCAATCGTGCTCATTTTTCTAAACACACGCTCTGAGTCGGCCCCTCAAGAATGTTTTCTGTGCAGAAAATAATCTGTGCATTGTGTCTTCAGTTACAATATCATTCATGGCTTTAGTATAACACTCAAAACAGTCCTTGGATCCAAAATAAGGTCACTCAGAAAACATACTCACATACACACTGATAAACTCTGCACTCACACACATTCTTGGCTCGGGCTGGGCCATTGTGCAGTGGGTGCTGATGCGTGCTGTGATTGGGAGAGTGTGTTATCGGTCCAGATCAAGAGGCTCTAATGTCATTAGGACTGTTGAAGAGCCCACTGGCCTGTCATCAGCACATTGCTCGTTAGACTGTGTATGACTTCCTGAATAGGAGGGGCTTTTGGGTTTCACATAGAGCAGCGACCACAAAAGGGTGAACTTAATGAATCTCTAATCAATTATAGTCCCCACAATGATTAAGAACCCATTAAGGATTGTAATCAGACGATCCCTGTTAAGAAACCCATGATGAAAGAGCGTCATCGCTATTTGTTAATTAACTGCAAAACACAGAATAACAAAACAGCAGTTGAAATAGATTTAAATGATAAATAAAAGGTTGAGTTGAAGATGACTGTGGCAAACTTTCAAGTATGATTATGCGAAGAGTAAAACAGGGCTTTAATGTTTCCCTTTAATCCATATTTAAAAGGAAGCATGCATGCAGGAGTTGATGATTTTGCATTAAGATATAGGCATGTTGTGACACATCAACTTACTCTGAATCAAAAGGAGATATTTTGCTGTAATTACAATTAATGCAGCCAGGAATCCTCCTTCTTAAAGGGTGTTGCTAGGCACTGTCTGACAGCCGCTTTCATAGAATAAATTCAAAGGCTCTAGCCTTTTTTTCCACCATTTCTCTCTCTTTCCCCCCCAATTCCCTTATTCCCTACTCTAACGAGCAGACAGGAATGCAGGGCCGTGTATCTGCTCTCACTTCCATCAGCTGCCGAATGGCACCACCTTAAGTCCTCCTCTTTCTCCATCCATCCGTTTTTCCTTACCTGTACCTCTTCTCCTCCCAGCTCCTCCCTCAGCTCTTCGGTTATTTCACGAGCCAAATTCCCCCCCCCTGCTCTCTTTATCTGTCTTTTGCCTCCCTCACCCTCTCTCTCCAGCTCATCCCTGGTATCCCTTTCTCCTCTCAACACAGTAATTAATTATGAGTCGTAGTTTGCTCGAAGCTGAAATGACTGTGGATATTTTTGCTGCGGTATGAGAAACACTGAAACAAGACACTTCAATGTAGCGTGCTCTGTGTGTTTTGGTTAAAGCGAGTGAAATGGGTTTGCTGCTACCTTTAAGCCAGGATCTGTGCTGTGCTGCTGCTCATCAGTAACTTTGCAAGTGCTCTATCTCAAGCTCTTTCAATTGAAGCTCCTCACCGTCACACCAGCATGACCAAAATTACCGTCCAACCTTAGCTTTTCATAGATAACACATAATGAATGTCGATTGCCGAGGAGAAATAATTGCATTTTAGAAATGTCAGAGATGCTTGATGTGATTAAGAAATAGTTTGTTACTTAGTTCATCAAATAGAAAGCGGGGGCAAGTTATTATAACTGTTTATCTTATGTAATAATGTCAGCCGATGTAATTTTAAGATGTTTGTTGCAAAATATTAATGAAGTTGTCGGCACGGCATTAACAGCTGCACGAACACAGGCACCTCTGAGGTTTTAATAATCGCTAATCAAGTCTCACTGAGTTGTGATAAGACTTCACTTCCAACAGGGGTGGCATCCTTAAAGGTCTTTCACATTAGCACCCCTTCTCTTTATCCCACCTCTGTCACTGAGCAATATCCGAGCGTGCCAGTAGCCACTTACGCAGGTAATAAATCAGGAATTATAACACTTCATTTTGCAGATGGCAGACTATAGACCTCCAGTCATTATAAACAGTATACTCTAGCTACAGACGATGATGTTTAGGGTTATACTTGCATCAAATTTACAGGAATTTATGAGGTTTATGTAAAAAAAAAAAAAGAAAGAAAGAAAGAAAGAAAAAATGTTCATTTACAGAATGCATATACACAAAAAATGCATGTTACATGTAGTAAGCAAAGCACATCAATCTGACACTTTGGTAGTAGTCAAATGCATATGAAAGCAGCACAGCTTCAGTCTGGTTTCAAACACTGTTTCTTCCTGGCAAGATGTTCCAGTAACAAAGACCACAAGAGCCTGAACAGTACCAGGGTCATGAAAATAGGACACGCCAATTAAATAATTAATTATACCTTTACTTTCCTGTTATTACATGCCAAAATGCTTGCTGTGAAAAAGCCTGATCATGCAACATGCAGGCACACTTTGAGTACTCACTCACAATAGATCAGACCTTAAGAAGAGACTGATCTATAGAGAGACTACTGATGCCTTGAGGGAAAGCACATGTAAATTGTCACCATAATATTTAAATACATTAACAAGGATAGAAATCTAACACTGCTGGTAGAACAAAGCCAATCACAGAAGTGTCAAATAGTCACAACAGCACCAGTGCACACAGCTACACACCAGATACTACCCTATAGTACTTTAAGGACAGTAGAGTCAGTCAGACTTAAAATGAAAGTATCTGCTCATATGTAAGTCAAGTTCTGTAATTCACATCAAATAGGGGCCGCTATCACTGACATCCCATATGCTTTATCATGCACTCAGACACCGAGACACTGCTGGCATCCATCAGGACGGTGTTTATTTTCAGGTGCTTACAGCTCTTGTGGCACCAAAGAAGAAAAAAAATGAAGAGACTATTACGCCATGACAAAATAACTTCTTAAGTCGCCTGTTGACTAAATCGGGTTTCCTAGCTGAGTCTCCGTGCAGGATCAGACCTGGCCCAGTTCAGATGTTTACTCATGACAGTTTCTTTCATTCTTTACATTCATACCTCTGTCTCGTTCTCCGTCTAAATCCTGTGTGACCCGCATGCAGCCTCTTCTTTCCTTTTCTTCCTGTCTCTCTGTTCCGGAGCTAAAACAGACTTGACCTCTGAGATTAACTTCTTAGACATGAAAGCTTGATAATTTAGAAGGCTTTGTGGTGATTACACTAAAATGGGAAAAAAAAAAATCCAGATTTCTTTTTCTTCTCTGATCTCTCCATCTGTTTCTGCACTATTTCTTCAAAAACTGATCTTTCAGGTGTGCATGTGTATAAGGTGCATGTGTGCTCTGTTAAGCTTGGTATAAAGGACAAGGAATGAACTATTGGACAAAACAAAATTATTAATCCATCCTATTGTAACCCACTCCATCTCGCTGTCTCTCTGCCTCACACACATATACACATCGCTGTAGCACCATGCACATCTGTGAGCCTCATCACTTCCGTGGATGATTTGGTTTGCTTAAAGCTCATGGATTACGGCTCTCCCTCGTAATCCATGGAAGAAAAGTCTTAAAGATCTCAGCTTCTGGTTTACTACGCACAGCTGGAACAAGGTCAGCTGACTGGCCTATATTGAACTTGTTATTCTCTTTGTTTCTCTCGATTTATCTTCCAAAAAATGTATCCAGGCCCTGCTGATCTACTAAGCCAAGAGAAAAATCACTGTTATTATGATTAAACGATTACATAAAGTATCATTCTGAAATTATGCTCAAGTTAACCAATAAACATTATTTTTAATTTATACTTGGTGGTCTTTAATAAATAATTCGAACACCCACAATATGAGAGCGGCACAAGCTACCGCCTTACAAATGATCACCGAGTTGAATCAGCGTATTAAAGCACTAGAATCACAAGCTATGCATTATTGCTAGCTTCAACTAATGTGGCAACAGTCTGTTATTCTGAATACGGTTACTTTTATGTTAGAGAAGAGTCAAGGTGGAGTCAAAGCAGTGTGTGGAATTGCTGCGGTAAACAAACAAAGACATTTGGCTCAAAACTTCTGTGAAGAGATTGTCTTGTTGAGTCTCCTGCAGCTGAGTCGGCGTCACCTTTTCTGCCTCACAAGCTCCCTTTCCTCTCTGTGAACCCTGTCCTCGTATTCCCTCTGCTGCTGGACGAGAACAGCCTCACTTTCATCAAAGTCTCTCCCCATGCCAGCCAAAAGTCTGCGTTGGTCCTTGAATGTCTGCTGATGCCTGGGCTTCTTCAGGAGGACTTTAATCCTGTGCTTGCATATCCTACTAAGACTGCTGCTGCGACTTGATTTAGATCCCATCAGATTAGTGGAAAACGGTGCATGTCGGGAAGACACTTTGACTGCCTCAGTGGAAAACTAAATACTACATTCCATTTTAATGTTTTGTTTTGTTTTTTTGTGAATCACAGCAAATAGATGTATCTATTAACAGCTCTAAATTCTGATAGAGACACTGATGTACTGTCATACAAAGGAACTTGTCATTGTCACATATCTCTGATTGTGTCTCACTCTTGACTTCACGGGTGCTTCAGTTAGAAAGAAAAATATAGCCCAGTCCCCACTCTTCTTCTAGAAACAGCACACGTCATACTTTGTCAGCCTGTTCACATGTCTATCCACTGTAAATTACCTAAGTATAGACCTTGTGGAATGGATGGAGAATATTGGGCATGCTAGCGAAGACAGAATGTCTACATCTGCAGAGACTTGCAGCCCAACCGTAATGGTCTGGAAAAACTGAAATATTAGCAGTTTGACAGCATGTGTCAGAAGTGCCCTTCTAGCTGCTGAGATATTCCATTTTTAAACACATTCAGCCAATGGTGCTGTACAACTAGTACTACCACAGACCGAGAGGTAGAAGAAGAAACGGTTGATAAATGAGCAGAAGTATAGAAGTGGATGTGTCACTTCCCTAAAATGTCAAAGAGAAAATGAGAAAATCATTATGATAAGGAATTGTGGTGATTAAATAACGTGATATTTTAGCCGCTCTGCAAACTAAACATGTTCACTCTTAATTCAGATTATTTCAAAACATGTAACTACTGTGGGCGCATGCATCACACGTGCACATCTGTGATTTCATGTCATTCTTTGACTGTTTTATGAAGAAAGCATGCAGTTTTTACACTACTAAGACTGAGAATGGCATGGTTTAATTGGTAGTAATTGCCAGTAATTGTCAGTAATTGCCAGTAATTGCAAGTAATTGTCAATAATGACAGTGCAGGGTCTCCTTTGGGCTTGTTATTAACATGTTGACAATGTTAATATCTAATTAATGAGTCCAATGATGCATCATGGGAGTCATTCATGCAAAAGAGTTTATGCACCCTGTGTAGATAAGCAGTTGTTGTTGAGGGTAATGCAAACACTAACACACAGCTTATATGAGCACCTAGCTAATAAATTTCTCCTGCTATGCTGTAGCTCGTTGAACTATGAGAGCTCAAATAAGGATAATTCAAAGAGTATAAACTAGAAGGACGGTGGAGCTAAAACCCTAGACACTAAGAATGATCTGAAAACTAGATGCAATGCTCATTAAAAGGGTTAATTTGGACATTTTAAAGTAATATTTCAAAGTATTTCATACAGTATGCAAAATAGACATAACTATGGGGGATTTCAAATTTGTTTTTGCACCATTACAAAATAAAATGTCAACCAAAATCTAATGTTTCAACGTGACTGAGGCATATAAACAGTTAAACGTGCAAAGGTGTGTGTGAATATGAAGAATGTGCAACATACACAAAATCCCTCCTGCTGCAGGATCCCTAGGGCATTTTGCAGTATCATCTTCCCACTACAGTAACATGACTTAACATGTCTTAAAACTTGTTTAGCGAAAAATGGTCAAAACTTAGAAAGATAACAGCTTTCTTCTACGTCTTGTGTCATTATTTGTTGAGTTAGATTGTGTAGTGACCCAGGACTCCACACACACAAAGAGAATCATTGCTGCCAAGAAGTTTTAAAAAGGTGGCCCCACATCAATAGTCTTGTTACACAGGACTTGTGTTGTCAACTTTTAACCATCCACTGGGATCAGGTTTCACAAAGCAGGAATACTCACTTTCCAGGACCGGGTTTATTGGCTGCCGAGATAGACGCCAAAGGAAGCACAGCTCTTAAGCACAGAGGCAGAGCTACCCTACAGACGCAGGACTATTTACAAATCCGCCAGCTGACATGAATTAAAATATGTCTGTGCAGAACTGCTGGACCCTAGTATAACTAATTTGTCTGCTGATTTTAGTCTCAGCATATATGTTGTCAATATTCAGTGATATGAAAACTTTTTACAGATAAAATGCAGAAAAAGCAGCCACAGTTTGCCCAGTGGAGCTGCTCCAGCTCATTGGTTAACTACTCTTGGTACAAGAGTGCAAAGTGTGCATCAGAACTGACAGACGGTGGTGTTCAGCCGGGTGGCGTGTACATTGCAATGAATTTACATTAAAAAAGAAAATCTTCAGCTGAGATATGTGTGAGCGCCATCACAACAACTAAGATGTGGGTAAACTGAGTTTAGGCAGGTTTACACTTCATTACATGCCTTTCCACAACCACTCCCTTCCCTCTGCATGGTTCCCCTTAAACTTTCCTTCTCCCTTTAACTCCATCTTTCAAAGCCTACGGCATAAACACATCAGACAAGCTTTCTAGCCAGTCATCGTTCACAGTGGCAAGTGAGAGGATGCAAATTATTATCCAGCGTGTTACCCCTCTCTCTTCCTCCCTCTCATCCTCCCTTGCTTTCGTCTTTCCCCTGCTTGTCATGGCCATTTTTATACTTTGATTTTCTGAAAGCTTTACCTCATCTCATTGCTTTTTCCCAGAGACATGAAGAAAACCCTCTTACACACGCCGACTTACACATGGACAGAGACACACCACATAACTATCTGGTTGCCAGATTTGCCGGTGGGCCCAGAACAACCCAATCAAAGCTCAGCTGGAAGGACTGCCATGACAATGCATAATGGATGGACAAAAAAAGAAGGGGGAGGGAGAGATGAAAACCTTGTGCTTTCTCCACAGTTACGTTTGTAGACTCGCAGAGAGAGGGGACAGCCTTTTTTTTTTTTTTGAGCCAACAGAGGGAAAAAGTGAGAGGGAGAATAGCTTGATGCAATACAACAAAGTGGCTAACCTTTCCTCTGCTAGTCTGTCAACTAGGGATTTGGAGCATTATGTCTACAGGAACTCCCAGTGCTCTGTGTGGGAGGTGGCAAAAAGGAGATGTATGCTCAGTACTGAAAGGCTCTATATGCTCCAAATCAGCCACAGAATTAAAACCAGACAGGTGAAGTAAAGAACATTGATTATCTTGTTACAGTGGCACCTACCAAACTGTGGGATATATTAGGCAGCAAGTGAATAGTCAACTCTTGAAGTCAATGTGTTAGAAGGAGGAAAAATAGGTAAGTATGAGGATCTGAGCAACCCTGAGGGGCAAAGTGTGATGATTTGCTGCCTCAGCCACAGCATCTCTAAAACAGCAGGTTTCGTTTGCTGCAGTGGTTAGTACCTAGCAAAAATAGCTGAACCAAAAACAACTGGTTATAATGTAAATATAGCTCATTTACGCATGTATGGATAGGAGGCTTGTCCTCGTCATCATGCACATGCTGACTCCTGTTCACCACCTACAAATTCTACAATGGCCATGTCAGCAAAAGAACTGAACCATGGATCAAAACACATTTTTTATGTCATGTGGAAAGCCACAGGTGGGTGTATCATTTCCATGGAAAAAAATAGCAGCAGGATACAATATGAAAAGAAAGGAAAGCCAGCAGAGATCGTATCACGCCCTGGGCAAAGGTTTAGCTGAGAAACCTTAGGCCTTGGCCATCATGTGGAGTTTGACATGTACCACTGACCTAAACATTGTTGCACACCATGTACATTGCTTTTTGTTAAAGGTATTCCCTGATGGCGAAGGTATACCCGGCAATATCCACCATCTCAGTCAGCAGGTTTTTTCCAGCTGAGTTTCCCTACTCTCTTAGCACTACCTTGAAGCTTACCAAAAGTTCTTTCCAGTGTGTCAATCATTTTTCTAACTAATCAATAAAAGATAGCTGCGGCCCTTTGGTCCATTCTGCTCAAGATGGAAGGATGGGAAAAAAATACCTAAGGGTATGACAAGTGCCAGACTACAAACACTCCAGCAGCCACTAACAAGACTCAGCCAATCCAATCAATATCTACAGTGACACAGTCATCACTGGTTAGAATATCAACAAGCATCAATGATCTTCCGATTAATATATTAAGAGATGATGTTCCATCTCCTTTTGATGTCATATGAAAGGTAAGAAGCTCAGAGAATCAACAATCCGTGTCTCTTTAATGCCGCTTACTATTTTTCAAGGTAAGCACATGAGTAATTACAGTTGCTGTGAAGGGGTTCTCAATTGACAAATCATGTTGCCATAGGAACAGTTGTGTGGGTAGCAGGTAAGGACGGTGTGAGTGACTATAGGGGATAGATTTAACAGGACCTCATTTGACTGAGTTCCAGCATGCAGAAAGATTTCATTAAATCAGTTAATGATCATCAGTCCCACCAACATCACAGGGAAAGCGTGACAACGAGGAAAGTAAACCAAACAGATAATTAGCAGATAAATAGCTGAGGTGAGGTGCATGTCCTAAGTTTAACATTCTCGTGCAATCATCGCTTTTCGGAAAAGTTTAATCAAAGCAATCAATACGATCACACCGAAAGTCAGAGACTTAAAAGAATGACAAAGGAAAAAGGGTTTTATTCCAGGAGAGCAACAAATTGTTCACCACAGCAGTTGGCGAGAATTGGGCCTTGGCTAAGAGTCAATCACTGCATTTGCACAGACACGAGCCATTCCAAATCCCATCAGCAGAAGAAAATAAAATATACTCAAGGAAGGCAAAATCCCAAACTCAAAAGGGAGTAGCACACAGAGAGAAGAATAACACAAAACCCAATGTAAGCCTTGTTAAGTCTCTCCTTAATATCCCCAACATTATGCTGCTAGACTATGATATATCCTGGGGGGGGAGGGGGAGACAGAATAAGGTGGGTGATGTAGGGGAGGGTATTACAGTAAAGTAGATCCTCCCTTCAGCCTTCTGGCTATAGAACAGCAGGGGTCCTTTCTGAACCCACTGTTTCACAATTACTGTGGTGACGCTGAATACTGATGCCCCCTGACACCGCCAACACTCACAGCAGACAGGAAATGAGAGAGAGAGGGTACAAGAAAGAGCAGAACAGAGAGTGTGTGGGGGCGACAAGAATGGCGAGACATATTAACTTTAAATACTCCGGTCATCTCAACAAATGTATAGTAATACTGCTTTCTGTGTACTTTACTGCAGCACTTCATTGCCGCAGTCTTTTTTGGATTCCAAAAAGAAAAATATTGCTGAATTTCCAGCACTGAAAGACATTCTGGTCCAAAGACATTGCCACTCGCCTTGGCGCGGTAGGCTGCTCGCAGGCTTGGCAGACTCAAGTAGCTTAGAGCAATACAGACTGATTTGACAGGCACACAAGAGGCGGTGCAAATTCAAACAAGAGAACCAATCAAGGACAATGCTCAAAATTTGATCGCATACTGGCAAATGAGTGCTGCCTGTCTAGATGTGGATTTGCCTTTATGAAATTGTACCCTGGATTGTGTTGCACTTAAATTTTCCTCGAAAGCTTTGTTGACCCATGTTGTCCAGAAATATTCCAAAGGAAGGCATTACTGCAAAAAAGTACCAGAGCGACTATTTAGTCAAAAGATACGCCTTTGTGGAAAAGAGCATATTCAAAAGTGGATTTCTAATCACTACCATTTTTATAAAATTCCATTCTAAGAAATGTAGCTGATTACAATTGCCTGTTTTGTCTAGTTTATTTACATAATTCTGTTCCATAAGTTATGTACTCCAAGATTTACCAGACATGCATTTACCAAAAAGCTGGAAGAAATATTTGTCTACTTCTCATTACTTACTAAAAAAAAAGCTAACACTTTAACTGCTCACATCCCAAAAGAAACCGCTGACCTCTTTTAGTACCTAGCGCTGTAAGCAGGGATTCTCTTTTCAAGCTGAAATGTTAACTTTTCTAAAGAACAGCACTTATTGAGGTCAATCCAGAGCTATGATAGCAATAAAGTCAAAGCGGAGTAGGGACGAGAGTGTCAAGCACAAACATGCTACCAATAACCTTTGCTACAACAAACTGACAGCCCTGCTGTTGCTCGAGAGGATGATCCATGGACTCACAAACAACATACTTGTATTTTGGCTTATAAAAAACATACTATAAAAGCATAGTTTCTTATTGCATGCTCACTTAAAACAAAACTTGTTATTCGAAGAACTGAATAATGAGATAAATTTTCACATGATGACTGGTTGCATGAAAAATATTGAGAAGGTTTTGTCAAAAATGGATTCATAGAACATGCGTACATGCTTGCACGCCCATACTTCCAACAGGCATGATTAAAACACCATTAGGCGCCTAATCCTTGCGTGGACTTGAGGCCTCGGTGAAGGAGTAAATGAGAGATAGCTAAGGGGAAAAAAAAAAAATGCCCTAAGACAGTCTGCAATTTTCTCATCATTTCATGCATCTGAAACAAAACTAATTTACTGCTTGTCATGCTCGGCTTGGCACACACAGGCATAAGAGCCAATATGCCACAGCGTGTCATCTGCTGCTGCATCAAAGAGAGCTGTTTATACATCAGACTCACGGCTCCATATGAATCATAGAAACCTGGGAGAAACGCTTAATATGGTCTTATCAAAAGGAGCAGTCTGGCAAACCCACTGATACGTCGGTGACTTTCCAAATCTCCCCGATTCTCATCTAAAACAACATCCCATGTCTCCTTCTCGGTTTATATCCTTCTTCATAGGTCATTCCAATGACACAACAGTCTGGATTTTTTTTCTGCCCATCCCCACACACAAATACACAAAGATAAAGTTATGTGCTTGGCAGCTTAGAGTGTGGCAGAAAGATATGGGAGGAGAGTGCTAGAGGCAGAAACCATAGGAGAGAGAGGAGAATTGAGTAATAAGATGAAAGAAAGCATGATAGAAGCCTGGAAGGAGAAAATAAAAAGTGGTGCGACTGTGATACAGTAGCGTGTACATGGATTGGGGTCCATTATAAAGGCATGCAACGGCTTAATAGGACTCTGTGGCCAAGATGCTGACTACGGTATGTGTCTACATACACACATGCACTCACATGTTCTTCTTCCGCATATAACGGCTAAACTATTCAGAGAGAACAAAGATTCTCATTAAACTGGACGCGGTGACATGTATTGATTTCTCCCCACAGAATTCACGACGCCTATTGTTTGGAGATCCTCACTTGATATCTCTGCTGTTATTGCTGTGCAAACATCAATATGCACCTCTTCAGTGTATTAAAAAAAAAGGGGTTAATTACATACTTGTAAGCAATTATTCCCTTAATGTAGCATAGAATCTACCCACCCCCTCTAAATTGGAATTTAGATTAAAGCCATCAGGCCGTCAGTCAGAGATGGCATCTTTTTCAGTGTCAACTAAAACCCAATCACACATTGCATACCAGATTTTAAGCTTACTCCAAGGTCATGTCCATACAGACAAGATAACAAAGATGGGTTTTATGCATCAATGGAATGATAATTCAAAGTGTAACACCATGTATTGCGCTCACCCTGAACAAAGAAAAAGGTTATCACGCTCCAGTAAGCCAAGAGAATCCAACTTTGATCAAGTAAGAAGGGATTAATAGACACCGAAAAATATTTCTTCCAATTTTATACTATCCCTGCCTCTCTTGTTAAAGAAACATGTCTCCGACTGTCCTAAAATATGGGAGACAGATTATAGTGGGGAGAACAGTTGGTGACACGGAAATACAATTTGCAATCTCCTCGGTGGTGTTTGGTGGCATGAGAGAGGAGGGAGTCTAATTGGACACAAGCCTGTGTCTGGTAGTCCTGTCGCAGCCCACAGGGTTGTAAGTGTGTATGAGTGAGTGAGTGCGACGGAAAGAGAGAGAGAGAGACATGGAGTGAGAAAGAGAGCAACAGAAAAAGAACAAGAACAAACAGAGAGCTCCATTCAGGTCCAATCCACAGACACATCATTCAGTCTGACATGACGATACGTCTCTGGGACCCGAGTATTCATATAGGACCTCGCCAGCCAGTCACAGATGCATCATTCACACCCACACAGAGACACACAAGCACACTTCCGCTGGGTCTTGCCTACACTGCTACCAGGCATTTATATCGCTACAGCAAATCTTACTAAGAGTTCCCACTCATATTCATTCACAATTCCCCCCCCCTTGACACGAACACATTGCAAAGATTTTCTATGGAGCCTATTCTTGCAAGCGGACCGCTACCAAACTGCTATGAGCGTCTTTTACTGCCAAGGTTGGAGTGAGAGTTTATCCATTAGCAAGCCATAATATTGACAAGGCTGTGCTCTCCGGGTCCAAACCCCAGCCCTCTAGCCGTAACACTGGCCGACAGACAGGGGGTTGTATGTCAATATGAGGTGCTTACAGGCAGATAAAGGATGCTGCTTCAATTCCTATAGGCAGGCCTTGATGGACAACACGTCGAGAGAAAGGGAAACAGACGGGAAGGGAAGGAATGAGAATGAGTACTGCCAAGTGCTCTGAGAGCTAAGAATTTAGGACTGAGCTGGAATTTGGCCGAAGGGCAAGGAGGCTGAACACAGATGACTCGCAAATTGCTCAGGGATCAAATTTTTTTTTGCCTTAAGACCTTGACAGCAGCTGAGCGCACAGACAATTTGAGTAAAAAATGGGAACATTCAGAAACAAGATAGATGTGCATATTCTGAATGCATGTTTTGGGGAAACAAAACACAGAAGGCTGTCTTCCAGCCTAAATCGCAAAGCGCAGAAGAATAAGCTGAATGCATTTTTCCTGTATGCATGTTGCTGTTCACCACCTCACCACCACAGATAGTTAAAACACCAGTTAGTGGACGACTAATCAGTAAAGAGACATATTTTTGTATTCATTTGCTTTAATTAGTAGTTAAAGAACCGGGTGAACTCTGATGCCAATGTTGCCCTCTTTGCCAAATGTATGAAATTCAGTCACTTCACTACCTTCCAAACCCACAGCACAGCTAAGCAAATGTCATAAAACATTGTGTATAACAACTATTTCACAGTCACTTATTCAACTTGCAATAACACATAATTCACTGTAGGAACTGAGACAAAATCAAAATTAATGCCAGCGTCAGCCATGTACATGAGCTCAATCAATCCACTTAATCCTATGAGCCACACTGCCCCTCATGGACTGTAAAGCACATAGCCTCGTCCCTTCAGCCATCCTCTTGCACTGAACAAGCATGAGACTTTTGGTGAGCTCATCAAAAACACAACTAGAAGTACAATTTTGCGAGATAGTTGTGTAAAAATGCTGCCGCACTCCTTTACATTAGGGTAACATCAAGTAGGGACTTGAAGGGCAACACTGAATTGATGCATTGAGTGTGGAGAGCAGGTGGATAGAGGGAGGGGAAAACCAGTAGAGGAGCTCAGAGTGCTCACTGTGGATGCTGTACTACAAATCTGCATTTTTGGTTGGCTGCAGAAGCTGCTTTCCGTGCATGAGGTGCAATGGAGGGTGGGAGGAAGGAAAGGGAGGAAGGAGAAAGCAGTGGAGGAGGAGATGGATGGAGGAGACTGAAGAGCTGCATCATACCGCGGGGCAGAGCTTGCACAGTTTGCTTAAATCTCTAGAAATCGCTTCAAGTGACCCACAACAAGGCTGAGCCAAAGGGGATGATTTACCTTGTGTACAACCAAAATCTAGACTAAGTCCAATGTGCTGACAGCAAAGTGCCACAAGCTGCTGTTATCAGAACTACATGCATTATTTCAAGACGCTGAATATCTTTAAGTGATGAGAGAAAAATTTCTCATCACTCTATCACTGACTTTGTTGCATGTGATCTACGAAAAGTGAAAGCATGAGAAAAATCTATTCTTGTGGATTATTGTTGGAATCTTCTCTCGGCAGGTCAATCAGCACACCAGACAGCCACAGCTGGGTTTATAAGCTACTCAACATAAAAAGGCTTGAATATCATTTAAGCGAATAAAAGTGCCTGTGGCAAAGACAACAATGTCATAAATGCGCCTTTAGTGTCTTCTTTTGTTACGACATCAAAGCAATTGAAATGATCCCTTAATCCTTTTTTAAGTTTAGCCCTAAATCATACCCGTGGTGTGCTCCGACATGAAAATGAAAGTGCTAACATAAAATCCAAGCCTTAAGATAAAGTTACATTAAACTGAGTAGCCTGCTACCCGAGAGACCAAATGCCATGTAGTCAGGTTTTTCGTCTAAACCTAACGTGAAGTACATCCCGCAGTGCTCTATCCACATCGGTCAAGTTCAAAAGCCTTCAGGCGTCCACCACGGACCCTACGACCGTGGATCCGCACGGGGAGAAATGTCCCAGTGTTCAGTTTGAGGCACATTAACGTGGGTTTTCCTGCAGGTTGAGATAGCTGACAAACCGTAGATAAGAAAAGAAAGAAAAAACGTCAGGAAAGCGCAATTAAACGAACAAAATAACTAAACATTGTGATATGCACATGCTGGATTGTGCCACAGTGAAACTGTTTAGAAAAGTTCTTTAGCAGCGTGCCTGAACAGGGTCAGGCTGCATACACTCAGCCCTGCGTGGAAACCTAAAATAATAGGAAATATTCCAATACTGAACGGTTTAAATAACTTTTTGAAAGAACTATGACTGAAATTTTTGAGAAAGGTGTTAACTTTTTGTTAAGGCCACAGAAATGAATAAATACCATATGTAATAAAACATCGGGTAGTTTTCCATTTCCATCTTTGTATTTCGTAAAGCTCAGCCACCTCCAATATCTTAATTTTGGTCCAGGAGTCTGAGCGCCACTACATACCAGTCCTACACATTGCTTCATCCTCCGAAGACACTGCGTAAAACCGACGCGGAATCCCCGACAAATAATATCGTTTTGAACCGTCATAGCTACCGCTGCAAGAGGAACGAGCACAATTTGGGTACGCACCTCTCCGTGGCTCACATGGGATGAAGGGTACGAATAGCCAATGAAAACGGAGGAAACTCGGTCAACTTGAGGTCCCAAGTTAAAACAAATTGCAGAATTTGTTGGGGGGTTTTATCCTACAATTCTTCCTCGGGGATATAATGAGACGATCCAAATGGATTTTAAAAACAAAATCCGACCGATTATCGGAGTGCGCAGAGCGGGCATGGCGCAGCTAGAACAGGTGCAACACGCCTCTTGTCACCTGGCTGGTGCAGTGGGGAACCTCAAACCCGGCTATGATGCCCACCACAGCCTGCAAATATAAGTCCCGGTTGTGGGAACTAACGCAGTGACAAGCCTCGTTCCTTACCTGTAATCTATGCAGATATCATTCACAGCCGCAGCCGCATCGACACTGCGGATAAGAGGCACGTCCAGAGCAATCCCAACTCCTTCTACTCTTCCCCCCTTCCCCTCACAAAAAAATGAAATGCTTAGAGTAATGTTATATCCTGATCAGACGGCTTGTCCACTTTAAATCCCCGGTAAAGGTGTAGTTAGAAGCGATTCCTGCACGGGAGAAAGAAACAGCGGCGGACTTCCAGCAGCATCCCCGATCAGCAGGACTCTACTAAGCCTCTCAGAGTGTTCTGAGACCCGGGAGCCGCACCTCCCATCTCCCGGCGAGGACGCACTTGGTATGCCGTTGGAAAAGCCGCTGCGCCGTATGGGATACCGCAGGAGGCTGTGCTTGTGTGCGCGTATGTGTGCGTGTATGTGCGTGCAGAGAACGTGTGTGTATAGATGTGACTCAGTACGGTGCTCCTGCTCAACTGAGGTGCTAAGGGTGCTGCAGCGGAGTGCGAGAGAGAGAGAGAGAGAGAGAGAGCTGGAGGGAGAGAGAGAAAGAAGGAGAGAGAGAGAGAAGTAGGCTGCTGCCTCGGAGTTTGCAGCTTCACAGCGAATCTCCAAGCCGGGAGGGACTTAGTGCACGGAGCTTCGTCCGCTGTAAAAGACGACTGTTTTCACCAAGGTTCATGACTTGCCGGCAGTAACCTCTTAGATTGGAGGCGAAGTGGAGAGTGTTTTCTTTACATTTTAAGACCTTGGCAACTATGTCTATAATAATAATAACACCGAGTGCGTAAAGCCTACAAATAAAAGCACACATCATCACGATTATCAATATGAGACTATAGGAAGTGTGACAACTCCCCATATGGGGTCCTGTGTAGTTGCTTTGTAGGCGTCAGCATCTCTAAACAAGAAAAAAAAAGTACATTTCCTAGCTTAAGAGATAAGCAATTCGAAAGGTATATTTTCCACCTAATAAAATAAAATAAATGTGGTATGATGTGGGATTAAATGGAGCCCGTGCCTTGTTAAAATAGAGGTTTATACAGTTAGGTATGGGTCCCGTAGCCAGCAGACGGTTTATGTAATGCATTCATCCCGTTGAGAATGGGATTTGGCAATGCCAAAGGGGAATTTAACACAAATACGCTACAATACCGGGGTGAAATGATCAGATCATCGGATTTGAATACCTAATCGCAGGATCATTTAAAGATAAAGATTGGGCAACACAGCAGCATAATTACGAATCCTGCATAGATGTGGGGGATTAGAACCTGCATTGCATTTTTTTTTTCATTGATGATCTTTAAACGTGCCTCAGGAGCCCCCCCCCCATCCCTACGTTTTGATCCATTAATATTCGAAAAGCCTAATTATGTAATCAGGAATAAGCAGCGTGGGTGCTGGAATAATGCATTTTTCCATAAAATAGCTGCCTTATATTCATATAGAGAATTCACAAGAAATCCATCATCATCATCGACTGAATTTTGCACACTAGGAACCTGCCCAGGCTTCTTTCGATTAATATTTCCAGTTCAAAGATAACTTTTAAAATGTTCCCCGGTGGTCTTAAATATTAGAATTTGATTTGATCTGGCAAAAATCATAATGAAGACGAGCGGTAGCTATTCAAAGAACTTGTGGGGAGTAAAAATTCGTTTCTATGGCATGCATCCTTGTTTAATGTCTAATCCTGTGGTGTGCGTTTAGGGGTCGTATAGAGCGGTTTGGCGCTTGCTGCAGCATCCTCTCCCTCTTTTCCTCATCTCCCTCCCTCCGTGCTCTCGCTTCCAAGAGAGGTCCCTCGCTTTGAAACACTGCATCAGAGCCCCACCTACAGGCCAGAGAAACTTTACAGCCACTGACGGTGACAAACACAAATGAAGGCTGTAAGTGCTTCAGCGACTCTGCAACGGTGTGTGGCCATTTGTGACTGTTGTTTGCGGTAGCGTTTTTAATCTTTTAAAAAAAAAAAAAAAGTTGTACCAGAACATTAACGTGGCACGAATGTAACACAAACATCCCAGAAAACTACATTATAATGATCTACTACCTACGAACGTCATTTATTCCTGCCTGTAAATTAAGCGAGCGGAAACAGAAACACGGCACATCTACTGTAGAGAGTCAACGCAGAATTATAGCATTACGGTGGCAGTATTACAACACTAAACTTGTTAGTCTGAGCAGATAGAGCAATTTAAACAGTCATGCAGGATTAGTAATAACTGCTTCATATAGTCTTAGTCTTTACTCTCACCCAAACTTCTGCCTTACTGCGGGGAAAAGAAAAATGTGCATATTGGGACATTCTTTGCTCTGTGTGTAGCTGCTTCTCCTGCTGGTGCCGCTGGTGGGGGAGGGGTGACTGATGGCAATCAGCAATACTGGCAACACCTGGGCCCGGTGTGCCACCCCTCCTGGAGCTTGTGTTGGTGGGGCGCTCTTCCCCATTAACAGACAGCCCGTATTCACTGGTGATTTTCGACCAGAGCCACATCCTTCATGAAGAAAATGAAAGCATAATGCCAGAGTAAAGGTTTGAAAGTTAAAAACGGTTTATCTGATTTTAAATGCTCTCACCGTAATCAGTTGGATTTGTGTATTGACAGAAACACTGCCCCAATCTTTATGGCATACAAGGTAGACAACACAGCTGAGCCAATTAATAGTTTTAAACTGCCAATGACAGGTGTAGTTGGTAAATTCGGTGGTGCAGGTAAGTGGATGAGTAGAAACTTGTATGCAATCTTGTATGGAGCAATAACCAAACCAAATAACAGGTAGAAAATTAAAGGCTTCAGTACTGCACCAGATGGGAATACAAGGTTTAACACATTCAATGCAATTAACCCTGACATCCATTCGTTTCAAAGTCTTTTTGACTTTTTCCAAGAGTTTGAATACACTTATCAGAATCTGTGGCCAGATGCACCATAGTTTTGTGCTTTTTACGTCCTAAATTTGCTATTTAACAGGTTAAAATTTCTTGAAAAGTTAAAAATCAATACAAAAAAGGGGGGGATGGTTTATTAAAAAAAAAAAAAGAAGTGATTTTTAGATTCAAGAATTCAGCGATACCTCGGAGGAAAAGTTACCCCTTGTAAATCATTTTAAGCAATAAAACCAACCATGTCTTTGTTTTGCTGGGTGGTGATGGTTTACAAAAAATCTCTTTGGAAAAGCAGCGGATTTGAAAATGTGTTCATTTGTAATACTCCGGTCTTCATGTCAGATTTTGAGGTCATTTAGAGGATGAAAAGCATAGATACTGACATACCTATTGGCCACATTTAATTATTCAGTGCCAGCAGAGCTAAATCAACAGTCTGTGGAGCTCAATAATCAGATAACTTTCAAAGCACAGCAAATCAATAGTGCTGCAATCTACAGTGACAATAGTCATTCTGTGAAAGGGTCAGGATCGTGTGACCTTCTGAAATTAATGTAAAGGGCAATGGTCTGTGTTCAGATCAAACATGCTGGGATCAAATGATAATAGGGTTGTAATTTTTTTTTTTTTATCATAGGAGTGCAATCATTTCTGTGTTCTGCATGTCCATATACATATTGATTAAACCCAAGGACATATTTGTCTTGACATCTTAAATATACAGGGTGTTTTTACATAAATGACAGACATGCGTAAAGTAAAGTAAAATACTTTCATATCTACAGTTTTCCGTGAAAGCAAACTGGTGCTGGTGATTCTTATGCATCTGTTTATGAGACTTTAGCTAGCTCAGAGCTAAATAACAAAATAAGTTTACATTTATTGGTTGCCTCGAGATTATTATCCAAACAATATTTGTTTGCTTTGAGCAATGTTGCTTTATCGTTTTTGCTCTTCGTTTAAAGCCAGTTAGAAATTCAAGGTTGAACAAGCAAGCTTAGTACAGTAGTTGCTGAGAAAAGGACAACAACTTCAAAGACCGTGAGTAGTTGCTTTGGAGCTATGAAAGATAATTAACGGTCTTTCCCAGCAATTTAAGTTAACCATTTGCTAAGTTTTTATTTTTTCCAAACAGTATATTTGCTTTTCAGCTTAAAAAAATGAGATTAAACACTGGTTCATATACAATCACCAGCCACTTCATTAGTTACACCTTTGTAGTACTGGGTTGGATCCAGAACTGCCTTAACTCTTCATGGCATGAATACAACAAGGTGCTGGAAACATTCCTCTGAGATTTTGGTCCATATTGGCATAATCGCATGACACAGTTGCTGCAGATTTGTCAGCTGCACATCCAAGATGTGAGTCCCCTGTTCCACCACATCCCAAAGGTGCTCTATTGGACTGAGATCTGGTGACTGTGGAGGGCATTTGCATACAGGAAGGTCATGTCATGTTCAAGAAACAAGTTTGAGCTTTGTGACATGGTGTCTTATCCTGCTGGAAACAGTCATGAGAAGATGTCACATAAAAGGGGTGTATAATATTCATGTAGATTGTGGTGGGTCTAAGTGTGCCAAGAAAATATCCCACAGACTATTAGAGCAGCAGCAACCTGAACAGCTGATTCAAAAGAAGACTGACTCTACCATCTGATTGCTACAGAACAGGCAACATCTTTCCATTTTTTTACTGTAGTCTTGGTTTCCTGTTCCTAGTCGACAGGAGTAGTACTCGGTGTGGTCTTCTGCTGATGTAGCGAAACTGCTTCTAGTTTTGACATTGGCATAGATGCTCTTCTGCAAAACTTAGCTGTAAAAAGTTTGTTACTGTTTCCTTCCTATCAGCTCAAAGCAGTCCAGCCATTCTTCTCTGACCTTTGGCATCAACAAGATCCTTTCGGTCAGAGAACTGCTGCTCACCGGGTATTTTCAGACCATTCTCTCTAAATATGGTTGTGTGGGAAAATCCCAGCAGGTCAGCAGTTTCTGAAACACTCAAAATTTATGTTAATGTGCACTGGAACAGGTGTACTTAACAATGAGGCCAATGAGTGTAGTTACTTCTGATATTTTTCAACTAAATGTATACCAGGTTCTAGTTCTAACAGTGCAGTAAACCTAGATGCAGTGTTTAATCAATGTATAAGATAAATCTAAGATCCTGGTATCTTCTAAACCAGAACCGGGATTTTCAGAATCAGAATCAGAATCAGAATACTTTATTGATCCCTAGGGGAAATTATTTTTCGTTACAGTGCTCCGTTATAAACAAACATTAACAAAGACAGACAATACACTAATTAAGAATAGCACAATATATACAGGCATATATATATACATAAAAGTCACTTATTAATAAATAGCTGAAAAAGAACACGTGCAAGAAGGGTGTAGCTGTTGCAGTAACCAGTGTGTTAAGTGGATGAGTTGTACAGGGAGATGGCCACAGGCAGGAATGATTTCCTGTGTCGTTCAGTGGTGCTTTTCGGTAATCTCAGTCTTTCACTGAACGTGCTCCTGTGACTGACCAGCATGTCATGGAGTGGGTGGGAGGTGTTATCCAACATTGTCTTTGTCTTGGACAGCATCCGCCTCTCCGACACCACCTTGAGTCCAGCTCCATCCCCACAACATTACTGGCCTTACGAATCAGTTTATCGAGTCTGTTGGCATCTGCGACCCTCAGCCTGCTCCCCCAGCATGCAACAGCATAGAGGATCACACTGGCCACAACGGACTCATAGAAAATCCTGAGCATTTTCTGGCAGATGTTGAAGGACCTCAGTCGCCTCAAAAAATAGAGACGACTCTGGCCCTTCCTGTAAAGTGCTGTGGTGTTTTTAGCCCAGTCCAGTTTATTGTCAATGTGTACTCCAAGGTATTTATAGTCCTCCACAATGTCAACACTGACCCCCTGGATTGAAACAGGGGTCAAGTGTTTCCTGGTCTTCCTGAAGTCCACTATCAATTCCTTGGTCTTTGCCACGTTGAGCTGCAGATGATTCTGCTCAGAAAACTGAATTAGAATATATGGCTATATGGGAAAGGTTAGTGCTTGGTAGTATTAAACCATGAATTTGAATATTGGTATATCAAAAGTTTATGAAATGTGTTACTGCAGTTTAAAAGCCTTTATCCACGAGGGCAAAGGAGAAAGAGAGGATCCTATCTCTGTATTTGGCTCTTTATTAAAATGCACTGACCAATCTGAATTCCCCATTTGTCTTGCAAATGAGATGATGACTTATGGAGGCAACATGAATGGCTTTGATGAAGCCTCCTTTTTAATGCAGTCAAGTGGGTTGGAGGGAGGTGCGTGCACGCGTGTGTGTGCGTGTCTGTGTGGATCCCATTGCCAGCTGGCACAGCGTTATTTCAGCAGCTCTCCTCATCTTGCTGAAAATGATGTTTGTGTGTGTGTCTAAGCATAGGCCAGTAATGTGTCCCAGTGTCCCTTGAATTAACTCAGTGAACCCCTTTAAACACAGCTGTACTAGGTTTATCTTAAGCCTTTGGGGATACAGGGATCACCCCTTAGTGGTATACTGTTCCCAGGGGTCTTCCCCCTTTCCCCTTTAAAAAACCCATACGCATCCGCACACATCCGTATGAACTGTATCACCAACAGAATAGACATTCATCACTCTTCTGCTGCAGCATATCCCTGAATACTTCAGCCTGCTAAATCACACATATTCTAAAGTGTGTATATATGTGCTTTATGGTCAATTTACAAGTCATTTCTATTCCAGAGATGATGTTATTTATGAGCTGCCAGTGGCATTGCCAGATTTACTGTGTCCGTCTTCATAAAAGTGTCTGCCCATTCCCTTCACTTTCTCAAAGCCCCTTTTTTTCGTCCTGGTTTAAATCACACTGAAACAGTGGCTGTGTCAGCCTCATCCACGATATCTCAATTTTGTAGGAAATCTATTAGTGCGTCTCTGACCTAATGAAGTTTTATGTGTCTTATGGACGCAATGAATGACACTGATACCCCGCTGATTTGGATTGTAAATAGGTTTTCAATTTTCTGTCTGTATCAAGAGTTACTGGATAGTAAATTATATTGAAGCTGACATTTCTGTGTGTGTGAGTGCATGTGCATGAGCCAGTGCGTGGGTGTGGACGGACGCGCGTGTTGAATATGTCACTCAGTCATATAATTAGTTAGTTTGCATATTGATGACTTTCTGCTTTTGGTGTAAATGTGTGCGCTAGTTTGTTTCAGTTTTTATTCCATCATGTCGTTTGTGTGTGTATGTGTGTGTTTATTCATCCATGTACCTTCAGCCTCCCCATCAAGCTAGCAGCTGCCTGTCTGTCTGTCCATATAGCTGTGTGCATATGTGTGTGTGAGTCTGTGCACACTCCAGGGCCAGGTGAATCAATGTTATGCCAGCGATTTCTCCGGAGAGTCAAGCTCATGTCCATGGAGATCCAGACAAAGCCACCCTGACCGTGCTTCTTTTTGTCCCCCCAGAATTAAACTCTTCCACTGGGATGTGCACTGCAGATGGCCAGGCGGATGGAAACCAGGGACACATTATATGCATGCAAAGTGCCACAGGAACAAAAAACAGTGATAAAATAAAGTGTGGCTCATGGGGACCTCGCGGTTTTTCCGTTAACATCATTCTTTAGTATGCCTTTATATCCATACCAGTTTTACGACTGCAACTATACCTAATTGTAACTTGTACAAGTATTACAAAGAGTATAAAACTGAGACCTTTGACATAAAAAAATAATAGAACACGATCTGAGATTTTCCTGATTTGTCCATTACACACGTGATTGTTTGGTTATTGCATTGCTCGTAAGATCTAACATCCTTTTTCCTTCCTTTTTTGTATCATCTCAATTTCTTTCTTTCATACCTAACTTACAAAAAATGCACGCAAAAGGAGGTTAATTGAAAACCTGTTTGAATAATGTTACTCAAACTGTCATTGGTGGAAAATCAATTATCCATTTTTTCATGAATGTTTGTTCTGCAGCTGTGAGAGGAAGTGACTAATCTTTAAATCCAAGTTTGTAGTCCAAGTACAATTACTGTAAATTTAAGCAGTCTTATTTTTTTATTGCTCAAAATACATACTTAAGAGTAGGGATGGGTATCGTTTAGGTTTTATCCGATACCGGTGCCAAATCGGTACTTTTGAAACGGTGCCGGTGCTTAAACGGTGCTCGAACCGGTGCTTAAAGAATGGAGAACACAAACTTTGTCCAAAAACCTCTCATGTTCAGCTGTTTTGTTTTGTTTTTTTGTAAAAAGATAACAATGTTAGCCTTTTCTGCAGCTATGGGGCATATATGGTATCACTCTTGGCTGGAAGCAGTGCTTAAACAATGGAAAAAAAAACACAAACTTTGTCCAAAAACCTCTCATGTTTAGCTGTTTCCCACTTTTTCTTTGGTCATTTTAGCCTTTTTGGCCAGGGTGAAGGGAGTATCTGCCATCAAACAAGAGGACAGCCGCATGTAGCTATGATGATGTTTGCTAGTTCACCTTACATGCATTAATGTAATAACGTGGTTAGCCTACTCAACGTAAATTACACTCGAACAACATTAAGCGACTCACGCAGAGAAGAACGGCTGCTGCCACCATCATCCTCATCATTTCTGCTACACTGGCAGGGCTAGGGGCCAGGACTCTATTCTTCGTGTTTTTGGGGGATGTTGCTCCGGGTCCGATAACTGGCAACCCACCCAACGTGCACAGTGTGAGGTCTCGCAGCAAGCTATCAAATACGGCGCATTTCTCGGCTTTTAAAAAAACCCGCTATGCGTCGCCAGGTGTTTCATCGGATTTGAGGTGTTACCTCCTTTGACAGTATCACAGTATCAGCTTAAAGCACTTGTTGCTGCTGAGTTTGCATATTTTGCTGTGAAGTACAGCCAGACTTCTGACCGCTTCGCCTTGGACATTTTTAATCTGTAGCTCTGCTCTAACAGAACGTACGTACCTGGCCCCGCCTACTATCCTGGGAAACGTAAAATGATTGGCTAGAATCTAAAGTGTATCACAGCTCAGGGAAAAAAAAGCACCGAAATGTGCGCTGCTTTTCGGTCTGGTTACTACCGTTTATGTCAGAACCGGTGCCATCATGGCACCGGACACCGGTACCCATCCCTACTTAAGAGGCGCATGGTCAAGGAAGTTCCTGTGTGGTCAGTTTTGGATGGGCATTTAAATTATTTGGTTGAGCAACAAAAAATGTATTTAGAAATAGTTAGAGATTGCATTATGGCTACATTTGTTCTCGATCAGTTAATACTACAGTCTATAAAACAGAATGCAAACAGATAATATAAAGTTTTCAGTTCAAATATCTTTTTGCTTCCCCGCAGATTCTGCATATTCATATGCAGATGTCTGAGATTTACGATTCAAAAACCTTAGAAGTTACAAACAGCTTGCGAAACACAGAAACCCACCAGCAAAACTACTGTATACAAGTTTTATAAGAACTATGGAACAGAATGAGCTATAAACAGTTTTAGCTAAATGGATAGAGCAGCTAGCTAAAACTTTTGTACAATTTATTTAAACAGCTGCTCCAGTTCAGCTGAAGATATGCATATTAGGGTAAATGGATGTCAGGCAGATAAAGTGCTTAAAGTATATAGAATTAAGTGCTATATGAATGTATGGCTAAATGTAGCTTTTACTCTAATGTGCTTTGAGTGGTCAGTAAGACAAGAAAAGCACTATAGAAATGTAAATCCACTACTGTTTCCATTCTCATTCCCATTTGGCCAAAATGCAAAGTACACCTGTCCACGTACCTCTTTGTGTGGTGTTTTGGAGACAAATTTAACATTGTATTGTCAAGAAGGGGCGTTTTGCATCTCTTCCATCCCCTTCAGAAACTGTCTCTCCTGCAGATTCAATATGTTCAAACAGCCAAACACCCCCCCCCCCATTGGTGCCAAACAAGCTGCTATTGGTTTGTTGTGTCATGACCTTAAGTCCTTTTTCAGCCAATAAAATGATAACAGTGTTTGTGTCTTTTTCACGAGGAAAGTGAAGCTAAAAAAGAACCCAGAGTCTACTCAGTTTGAGTGAGAACTTGTTTTTAAAGGATCTTTCCTTTGGTTTTTGTTGCACACAAACTCGCACAAACACAGCAGCAGTTCTGGGAATCCATTGCTGTGGTCTGTGGCTATAATCTATCGGCAGTGCCTTTCACCAGCTTGACCAGAAGCTTTCAGTGCAGTATCAGCTGGCACCATTCCACATTGCACACCATTACTATTACTCCTTCCAGTTTCTCTTTTAAATGCACTCATTTTTATTTTTCTAGGCCCACATCTCCACATATTATTTTCTTGAGATGTTTGAATTTCTAAGGATGTTTTCATGCTTGAAATGAATTTATTTGGGGTCTTATAACCTGAAGCAAAACCACGTTAAAAAGCAGACACGACCTTATGTGCAAACTACAGTCTCCGCACAGAAACACGTCACTTAAAATCATTCTGACATGTGTCTGAGTGCATCATGTTAAATATTCAAAGACGAGAATGTTTCATAAGGAAATGACAGCATAAACACATCACAGAGGACGCACACAGCTTTGCTTCTTTAAACACATGGGTGGAGAAATCGAATGAGTCACCGACCTTTCCTGCAAGTCCTCCATCATGAGGCCTCCAGTAAACGTTTTTCACGGATCCTTGTGTGCCTAAAGATGCCATTGAAAGTGGGTTGAAGATTCTTTTATAAAAAACATGTTTGGTTTGAACACAATTTACCGGTTAAACAGCACCAATTCTGCTAGGCGCACTTGCATACTCGTTGTGCAGTGTCTTTGAGTGCTGAACTTCTTCTGTCTCAAATGCCTGTGTCTCTTGATGTAATCCCAGATTGACTTGATGATGTTGCAATCGGATCTCTGTGAAAGTCATCTCCTGTAGGACTCCCTGTTCCTCAACATGTGATATTTTAAAATCTATACATCTAGAAATCAGTGGTGTCCTGTGTTTTAAGCATACCTGCTCTAAATCCAGTTTAATGCATTTTATTATATTAACATATGTCTTTAGAATTTAATCTGTATTCAGTCCTTAGATGATGATACATGATGAGCACCAGTAATGAGATGAGGAGGGAGGAATGGGACGGGAAAACATTAAATTACCCACAAACGTTATTTTTACTGTTAATTGATTAGACACCGAGGGAGCGGATTTACATTTTGAATTGATCATTGTCAGAGAGGGAGAGCTGTTAATGGCACGATTATGCATGCGTGAATTCATGCTATAAACACGCAGTGTAATTTCAGTCTTCTGGAAAGTGCTGTATGTAAGCACTGAGTGACAGACCATATCTAATTCATTCTCCGCTGGAAGTTTTAAAAGCGAGATAAACTATAACTAAGAACTGTCACTGGATTCGATGTATTTTGAAACAAAACTACAGGTATATGAAGATTTTAAAAAAACATATTTTGTTGCCACTGTATAACAAGAACATAAAAATGCATCGCAGATAAAAACACTGACTGAAAATGAAATTGGACATGGTCATCACGAGGTCACTCATTGGTTTTTAACTCCTGCATTAAAGCAAAAGTCATTTTGCTAATATCAGCTAATATTAGCAACCTTGGATAGCAAGCTGCATGATCCAAAAACTTTATGGCTGCATTGCACACGCATTAATAACTGCTAATTAGTGTCACGTAGTATAGCCTACTAGAATATCTCAGATAAAAACTCATCCACTGGCTACTCTGTGGGCTACACCTTGGAAGAGGCTAGATTATTTGCAACATAGCTCCATGAAAAATGCCCCAAGGATCCCCCAAGCACCATAAAATTGAATGAGAGGTCCAGTTCAGTCATGTGAATCAAAGTAAGGTGAAGTACCAGCCAGCCAGCGGCTACAGCCACTGGTGTCAGCATCCAGTTAAAGGGGCTGCGCTCTTAACATTGCGTATACAACAAATGGGAGACAAGGACTGGATTGTTTTTGGAGCTAGCCTCAAGTGGCCATTCAAGGAACTTCAAATTAGACCAAAAAAAGCATTTATTAAGAAAATAAGAAAAAAAATCTGCTTCTTTGATTTGCAAAACCTGAATGATAAGGCAGAGTAAAACAAAACAGGCCCAGACTTGTGTGTCAAACAATAAAAAGGAGATCATCTTTATTAAAAACTTTCAATTAATACTTAAGATGCAGCGTTTGTTGTTTGAACATGCAGTTACAGTCACTGAAGAAATCCTCTTTAATGCATTCATGATGGATCTATCCTGCTTCTGATAATCCTTCATGGAATCCTTTGTACCGTAGTTGTAGTATTACTTTATAATCCCACTCAGCGTTGCTGTGATGTTTCTGGGATCAAATAAATAAATAACTGCAAGGAAAAGTACCAGGTACACAAACAGTATATTATATATGTGCAAGCCTCTGTGTCTATATTAAGGTCAAAGGGGAAAATCCGCTCTGATCATTCCACAATGAGATTTCAATACGAACAAACTCAAACAGTGTGTAAGCCTTTAGTGAAGTAAATGAGTATACTAGGACATAAAAGCTGAGTCTTCCCTACCAAACCATTCCTTTGAAATCCAACAGTTCAAAAAGAAGTGATAACTTGAATTTTAAGCAATTATACTCGGAGGTCGAGAAGAGATGCATCTCCATCTGCAGGTTTAATTGCAGATGGAGAAGAGGTGCATCTGTAAAAGGTAGAACTAATATTTCACTGATATTTCAGTTTCACGCTGTGTCACGCTGTGGAATTATGTAAATAATAGACCAAAAAAGAAAGCCACAAAACCATGAAAAACACAAAAACCACGCAGCATTTCATCCACCAGCATCTACTGGCAACGCAAAAAGAAAAATGCAGGCACATATTTAATACACCTACACAGACAGGAGACAAGCACATGTAGAAGTCCTTGGGATCCAACGGAACAAAACATCAACTCACAATGGACAGCAGTTACACGTAAAGGGGGAGGAGGTTCTGAAGAAGAGATATACATAGTGTTTAGCCATATCTCAAATTCTGAGTATATATATGAAGACTAAACATCTGTCACGGTGCTCAAAAGGGATAGCTTTGATTTATTTTGCAGATTGCAGCATTTTGTTCTCCGCTGTACGTTTTCAACACAGAGGAACTGTCAATCCGCCTCCCACTTACCCTACTGTGAAATTAAAATGGATCTGATTACATAGAAAAAACAATCTCTTTCAAAATGAATGACAGATATTTTAATTTGGGAACTGATAGTACATAAGAACTATTTCCAATTTACTGATTTTAAACTCATCAGTAAACACAGTACTCAGCAGAACAACGGGTAACGTCAAAGTGGCTCTCCCCACCTTTTGTCTGTGGTACTAATGTGTCGCTATTTTGCTCTTGCATGGACTTAGTACGTGAATGCCATCAGTACTGTTTGTAATACAGATGTAAACCAGAGCAATCCCCAATTTGTTTTAAAGAAAAAAAAAGCAAAATTATATTCCTATGCAGATATCTGTTTTTAGAGATTAGAGTCAGAGAGACTGACTGGTCCATTACAACTTTGCGATGAGACGGGATAAGGTTTACAGTACAGCTATGCTACTGTGGTATATTCAACACCAGTGCTTTTTTAACAGTTCAGCACTCCACCGTGCACACATTCTCGCCAAGAATATTCATATGTCTTGTACATATACACATACGTGCACACAAACACACACAAAAAGAAGTAGATGAAGAGGAATGCTTTAGCAAGCTGACAGGCAGAAGATTAATCCATCCTTCCCAACCAGTCACTCCTATTCCCTCCCTCCCCCTGTTTCTTCCTTCCAGCCTCATTGTTTTCAATAAAGTGTCAGGACTGGCCATTTTATAATCACATTTGCGACTTGGGATCTGGGATTCAGATGCAATCAATGTCTATTAGAATCACTAGGTTATTGATTGAAAGAGGAGAAATGGTGTGAGCGATCTCTCCCATTTTAATCCTCACCCTGTACCTCACATATATTTTACATATAATGCCAAAGCTGGGATCTACACATTCCCGTGTATGTGGTGCTTGTGTTTTATTGGCAGTAACTTGAGTTGTATGAATAGTAAAATAATAATTTGAAAAGGCGGAGAGCACCCTGAATACTGCCAAATAATTCATGATCCTTCTCTGCCGAGATATACGCTCGCCGGCCACTTCATTAGTTACAACTTCCTGGTAGCCGGTTGGAGCCTATTTTGACTTCAGAGCTAACTAAACTCTTGGTGTAGATTCAAGATTGTGCTGGAAACATAGCTTTGAGGTTCTAATCTACATTGACATGATAGCATCATATAGTTTCTCTAGATTTGTCAGCTGGACATTTACGTGTTTACACACCATTCTGCATTTAATCATTAGATATTATTAATCTCTGGCTCTCCTCCACATTGTGATTTCCTCTCTATTATTGTAGCATCATTACATTACAATATGACGTGCCTTCAAGTGACTGTTGTGATTTGGCACTGTATAAATAAAGCTGAATTAACTTGAATTGAAACTCCTGTTTCAATGCATTGCAAAAGTGCTCTGTTGGATTAAGAGCTGTTAACTGTGTGGAGTAAGCTCATTTTTATGTTCAAGTTTAAAAGTAGTTCAGCTTTGGGGCATGGCTTCTATTATGGCTAGTATTCATTAGAAGGCACTAAGGTCATTATCCTGACACAATCATGTTAATGTGGCAGAAAAAATCATGACTCATTTGACCAGCATCTGTTGTTCAATTTTTCTGAGCCTGTGCTAATTGTAGCCTCAGTTTCCTGTTCTTAGGTAATAGTAATAGTACTCGGTTTGGTCTTCTGCTGATGCAGCCCATGTAGCCCATGTGTTTCAAGGTGCTTCTATATACCTTGGTTGTGATGAGCGGTTACTTAAGCCACTATTGCCTTCCTATCAGCTCTGAGCAGTCTTGCTATTCTCCTCTCACCTCTGGCATCAGCATCACATTTTAACTCTGAAAACACCACTCACTGGATATTTTTGGACCATTCTCTGTAAACCCTAGAATGCTTGTGTGGGAAAATCCCAATAGATCAGCAGTTTGTGAAATATACAACCCAATCCATCTGGCACAAACAACCATGCCACATGCAAAGTCACTTTAATCACTTTTCCTCCCCAGCCTGATGTTCACTTTGAACTTCAGCAGGTCACCTTGATCATGTCTACTTGCCTAAATGCAAGGGAGTAACTGCAATGTGATTGGCTGATTAGATATTTGCATTAACAAGCAGTTGAACCATTGTACTTAATACTGTGGTTAGTGAGTCTGTATTAAGTCACTATCACAGAAGTAACAGTTATTTTGTGTAGAAACTGTATTTAAAACATGAAAGATTTTGGGAGGTTGTATTTGATTTAAAAAAAATCATGTTGATGGTGACTGTATCTATTTTTTTTCTTACTTAAAAAAAGTAAAGAATAGCTGTGTTCATATTGCATGAAATCCTGAAGGTATGTGTTTTACAGGCAGAAGAGTGATTTAACATTTGCGTACCTGTGTTTTGTGCTAGAAGACAAAACACAGAATGCGAGAAAAAGACAAAAATATAAACCAGTGTGTTGGGAGCAGCTGTTTCTTTGTGTTCTCCCATGCTTCAGTGTACTCTTTATAATACATAATGTTAAACTTAGTGTGTATGTGCATAAGTATGTTTACATAAAGCAATGTTTTATTACTCAGCTTCTGGGCAACATTACCACAAGGTGACATTTAGGGGACAGTTTCACACACTGGGAATATGGCTGATTTCACTGCTGTTCATCACCTGCTTCTGGTAACGTCACCCAGATTTCCAAAAGCTATTTATCAGAATATGTGCTTTTGTGCATATAGATTTATCCAGAATTCTTTGCTATGTAACATTTATTCAAACTCGAGAATTTTCAGCTTTGTGTGAAATGAGTGCATCTACTGAAAGCTGTTAGGTTTTAAAACAGACAAATCCAGGTTAAGTTAATGTGAATCATTTGGTTTCTCTTCAAGGGAGATATTGATATCCTCCTTCTCAAGACACATCACACCATTTTAAATGTTCATTTCAAGTAAAAGAAAGTGACATGAATAACATGAAAGCTCTGTTCCACATCCGGATCTACTTGGAGTCTTTCACAGGGTATCAGAATAGGCTGTTTAGGTTAGAGGTTAGAAGCATCCATGTCTTTTTACTCCAGAGAAGGTCGTAAACTCCAATACAAGTTGATTAATCAGTGAAGCTACCTTTTGATTAGCCTTGTCTCATGATTTCTTGCTTTGTGGTAGATCTTTGTTCTGTCTTCACTGAGATATTTGAATGCTAATCAATAAAATCAAATCAAATCAAATCAAAAGCTCACTACTGACAGCGATATTGACATGAGTTCTTGAGAATATCATGAACTTTTCTGTTAGTGCTCCTGTCTTTGCCTCTGTTAGCTGCTGTTAGCCTCTGTTAGCTGCTGTTAGTCACTAATGTCTGGTTTACAATAGGAGGAGAGTGTAAGAGGGTAAAAAGAACTGTCCAAGATAGGCTAAAGAATGCATTATGCCACTTATAGGCCTGACAAGATACAGGGTACAAAAGTGGATGTGAATGTACATTTTCCTGTGTGTGTTAAGCAGTCTCAAGTCCCAAGACAACTCATTTACAGGGAAGTCCTCCCACAAAAGAATAAAACATTCTGCTACAGTCTGCACTCAGCATGCCAGTCACACAAAGAAACGTATGCATATGCGTCCAGTCGTACGTGTATATGTGTATGTGAGTGTAGCAGAGGCCTACGTGTCCAAGTCAGAGTTACAAAAGGACAGCTCTTTTCACCCTCTCACTCACATTTTCTCTGTCCAAAACTACAGAGTCACACTGACCATTATACAACCACCCATAAAACTTACAAAGGCTGAAAAGGATTTATATTCCCCACAGCTCAAGACTAGTCTTGGGAAAAGGCGCAAATTCAGCCAAAGAATAGGAACACCCCATTGTTCAGAGAGATACAAATACACACACATACACACACACAACTGCACGCACATACTGACGAGAACACACTCTGGCTATTAACAGGAAATGGATTATTGACTGCACTGTGTCTAAAGCAGACCTGTGCTTGAGAGAGAGGCTGTTGTTTTAGTCACTGCATGCTACTCTGCACTGCCTCCTTAATGGAATAATTGAGTCTGGACTTCTATTGACATGCATGCATGTTAAACACACACACACACACACACACTTAAACGGACAAATGCTGATAGACAGAGAAATCTGTGAACTACATTTGCTGTGATCACTGATAAGATTTGTGTTATTTGAATGGAAATGAACCTTAGTATTATGTTTGGTTGCTGTCTTGGGGTGAAATGTGTGTTTCCATGAAATGAAAGTGTGGAACTGATTTGAGATACGACTGGGGGATGGTGAGGTTTTAATGAGTGCTTGTTTGATTTGGGAATAGAAAACTACAAGGTCATTTCTTCATGCTGATTTGTTCTGTTTAACAATAAATACCACGTAGGTTCGCATCTGTGTGCACTTTTCACTCTTCATTCGTTCTTTTTGTTCTTTCATCCAACCCTCTGCTGTTTTGTTTGGACATGAAGGCATGATTCTTTTGTGCAGCTCTTCTTCTCCACCAATCTCCCTCAAAGTCGATGAACGACACTCGGGAAGGGGAAAAAAGAAAACGTTAACAAAATCAAAATAGGTTATGTTCCTCTATCTTTCCAAACTCCACAGCGATCTATAATCAATCCCTAATCTTCCTCATCTCTTTCACCTTCCTACTCTCTCTCACTCCTTTGCACTATCCTCCCTTTCCTTTCAAGCCCTTCCATGTCACCAGTTAAGATATTGAACCAAAGGCAAGAACAGGACCGTGCAGAGCCAGACAAAATGCACTATTAGCCACGCACACAAGTAAAAACAATGCTAGTTATTTAAGCTATGCAATAAAGTGCTCCAAATCGAAAAATGTATTTTTAAATCATGTACACAAGGCTGAATTGTACCCATGAATGTCATACAGAATTCTTTCTCATGTACACACACAAAAGTGTAGGTTTAGCTTCAGAAGTGATGGTGACACAATGAGGTCAGGATTTCTATAAAAACTTTTTCAATTTACATAACACCCCATTTCCAAAAAAGTCAGGACACTCTGTAAAAACCGGCATCCACACATAAAAGTTGATCACGTCGAGGAAAAAAAGCCCACAAGACCAAAAAAAAAAAAAAAAGCCACCTCCTCTGAGCCTGAGCTCACTTACGAGTGACCTCTACCTAGTCTGTCTGTCCAGTCACAATTTGATATTTCTTCAGTCATGGCTGCATACTGCACACCCTTTCTTTGGAAAATAGTGTTGTACATACTACCAGCAATAAATGAGTTTATCTTAAAGAATCATCTTAATGGTTTACAACGCACAAAAACTGCAAAAACAACAACTTGATTGGTCACAGTATCTTCCTGGAGTGTTTTTGTTACATTAGGGTGATAATATCTTCCACCATTACAGTGTCCTGCACATATCTCCATAAAAACCTCATGCTACCTTTGCCTTTTGACCATTTCATTAGTTAAACGTTATTAGTTTCCAGTTGGATCCTCTTTCGGCTTCAGATGTGACTTCATTTTTTTTATGTCACAGGAGGCCATTTGAATACAGTGAACTTACTGTCATATTCAAGAAACTCGCAAGTTATCCTCTGATGACTACACTGAGATGGACATGGTCAGCAACAACAGTCAGGTAGACTGCAGCATATAAATAGGGGCTTATTTGGTACTAAGGGGCATAAAGTGTGCCAAGAAAATCTCCTCCACACTATTACTCCACCACCATCATTGTTTACAACAAATTCTGACCCTGCCAACCAGCTGTCACAGCAGAAGTTGGGACTCATCAGTAGCAATGTCTTTCCAGTCTTCCATTGTCCAATTTTGGTCAGTCTGTGTGAATTAGTAGCCTCAGTTTCCTTTTCATAACTGACAGGAGCGGTATCTGTTGTGGTCTTCTGCTGCTGTAGCCCTTCTGCTTCAAGCCTAATGCGATGTGCCTTTCAAGAGGCTCTTCTGCATACCTTGTTTCCAATGAGTAGTTGTTTGAATTACTACAGAATATCCCAGTAGGCCAGCAGTTTCTGAAATATACAAACTAGCCCATTTGACCGCAGCGGCCGTGCTCAGTTTGGACTTCCACAGGTCATCTTCATCATTTCTACAAGCCTAAATGCACTGGGTTTCTGCCATGTGATTGGCTCATTAGATATTTGTGTACCCAATCGTCATGTCAAGTTGACATGACCATACAGAAAAAGTCTCATGATCACCAACACTGTCACAATAAATAATTCAAAGTGAATCAAACAGTTGCTAGTACAGAGTTATTTGGTGTCTCTTGATGTTTATTCTTGAAGGAAATATACTTTATATTCATATTCATTGTGAGCCAGAAATACAATATAATAACAATAACAGTCACATGTTTCCATGCATGTGTGTGTGTGTAGCTGTAGTTTTGCTACAAACATTTTATTCTGAAATCGTATTTTGAGTGTATCTCCTTATAGACACAGCCTATGTAAGAGTCTTCAAGGTCCACAATAAATCTACTTCTCCTTTACCTTCATCTACCTTCACAGGTGCCTATTGCCTTAGGAAATGTTAATCCTGTCCATATGGACACGATAAAAGAAGAAAAATGTGAGAGATTAACAGTTTAAGAAAAACGGGGGAAAGGCAGAACAAAATGAGAGACAAGAGAAGAGGGACTCAGGTTGCCAGATACTGAACAGCAATTAGTCCATATGCTTTTGCAAGCATAAGGACACCTGCTGGCCTCCAATTAAACATAAGATCTCTTCTATACCTGCTACCTTACTCTCCCGTGCATCATTTGTAGATTTTTTTTCCTCAGAATCAAAGGATTTAAAAAAAGCTACAGTTCTAAGAGAGAAGAAAAATACAGACATGAAGAAATGAAACCAGCTGGATTACTATGTTGACACTGAACACTGAATTAGGGAAAGCTTTCTGCTACTCTGTCATGAGAGTATGCATGCGTGCATATGTATATGTGTGTATCCCCTGCTGAGGTTATATGGTATAAAGAGTTGTCCCACTCAACACCTGTCTACTTGCTGTCTGTGACAAATTTACAGCCATTTTTTTAAAACCAGACTACTCAGGTTCCCAGACATGGATTAAGCCCAGTACCAGACATGAACTTTATTCAATACTTTCTTTTTGGTGTGGGACTCAACTTAATCCATGTCTGGGAAACCTGCTGTTTGTCCTTTATACAAACTCTCCGTGTGCCACTCATGAAATACACTCAATGACCAGATAAAAATTTGTTTAACTATTTTTTTTAATTCCATTTGTTCTGCAAACCTTTCCAGTATACTGCTTTTGTTTTTTCCATAGTTGGGAAAAACCTGGGCAAATTTAAAAGGATAAAGTCTAAAACCCACCAAAAATATTTTTAAATGAATGTAAAGGTCAAATAAACAGTGGGAAAGATCAGGTAGGAGAGGAAAGGCAGAAATCTGAGAAAAGCCTGGACAGCTCCACATGAAATCACAATTGCAGCCCAATTTCATATTCCCAAGATGGATTTAGTCTGCATTTCCTGCAGCGCTGTCATGTTTCCTTGGGAGACTTCCAAAGTTCATGATGATTTTAAATCCTTCAGTGCCTGCTGTGACTGCAGAATCCAGCTCAAGCCATTCAGAGACACTTTTTCTACACCAAGGTCTCATTTTATGAGAAACTCTCAGCAATTCTGACAAGTTTTGCAGAGCAGCAAACAAATTGCTAAACAATAATAATTACAATAAACTAAAAATACTTTGATTTAGATAGAACCTTTAAAAGCAGTCAAAGTGTTTTGAGTGGAAAGTAAAAGGAGAACGCTCACATTGTAAATTACAGCACAAAATATTGAAGCCAAACAAAAAAAGACTAAATGAATTCAAAGTAGAGATGGGGTTAAAACAACAGCATAAAAGAATGCAATATTGAAAAATGTCAGCATATTAATAAACAAGTGAAAAGTAAAAGCAAAAAGAGCAATATGAAAAAAATACATTAAGAAATAAATAAACAAGACAACAAATGCAAAAAATGTGTTTTGCAAAATTACTCAAATGAAGGCTCGGGTCTTGGAAGCATCATCTCACCAGGGTGGCCACTGTGAGTTGTTTGGTACCGGGCCGCGAGAGTTGAGGCTCGGGTGTAAAATTTATGGTTTTCAGGGTTTTTATTGTTATTTTATTAATCGATTTTATCGTTAGCTCGGTTTCCCTGGGTCTTTTCCCGTGTGTTATGAATAAATCTTTTTCTTTTTTTAGTACCGGACATAAACCGGTCCGTGGTGCAAAAAAGGTTGGGGACCGCTGCTTTAAGGTGAGCACGTAGTTGGGGAGGGTCAAAGTAGGGCTGAGAGTAAAAGTAGTGCATAGCAAATGCTTCAGGGGTCAGGACAAAGTCAAGGAAACAAGTTGCAACACAAGGATGCTTTATTCTAGTGTTATTCAATTGTCAGCGAGATGAAAGATGGCTGTGGCCAACATAAACTGCATCTGGTTTTTATAACTGCTGCTATGGAACATGGTAACTATGTATATCAGAAGAAACAGACCAAGATCTATAATATTTTTATCTGCTTTTAACTTTCACTGCCTCAAGCTGTTACTGATTGTCTTTTTAAATTATGTTATGTATCTATTTTTTATGTATTTTATTTTATATTGCTTTTTAAGTGTTATATATCACATGCTCACATCTTCATATCATGCTGCAATAAACAGCTGACGAACAATATTTGGATAGCTTTTGATTATGAAAGAACTGCTTGTGTGTTTTGTTTAGTGTGAAACACAAAACAGTGTTGTGGCCTGTTGTGATCAGAGTCTCTGCGGGTTCAGGCCGTAATGGATGGAAATCATGCAGAAGTGGGTGGTTGCGGGAGTGTGGGAAAAAAAAAAATCAGTCCCTTGCATATATCTGAAACAATGACTAAAATATTAAAGAGACAACTTGAGATTGAAAATATGTTTGCACCTGCTCCTCTGTCTCACTCTTAAAGACAGACACACTGAGCAAACTGACAGCGGATTTTCAATTCCACCTCCACAAGTGGCCTGAAGTATGAGGAGGGGCAGCAGGAGCCACCACAAACTCTATTTGGTCCCTTTTTTGGGCTTTGTTCTACAGCCCAACTTATTTTAAATTCCAAATCTAGGCACTTAAAATTCTAATCTTTTATTCATTTTTATTCTGATTGTGAAACACGTAGGTGGTTTGAAGTGCTTACGGTCACTTCCCAAACAGCATTTAATGATTACAGACGTGCCAGGCAGAATGGCTGCTTTCAATCTGCCTGCATGGTTATTCAATAATTCTAACTCTTATTTTTCATTTCATCTGTTCTCATTGACTGACACGAACACGGAGCGAGTAGCGTGTACAGTATATGGAACAATTTTGACCTTCATGAGCACAGTAATGCACAATAATGTCTCTGTGTGTTTTTAGCACATGCATGCATGAAAATACAGTCAAGGTTAATTCAGACTTTCTAATTTTCATTTTCTTATCACAAACTCTCACATGCAGGCAAAAAAAAAGGTGCACCTCAAGGATATACTAATTGCCAGCAAATTAATTCTCATAACTCAACAGACCTCATCATCCTAATTCTAAAATGCACACATACTTAAAATGCTGCTAATGCATCCTCCTAACCAGGAAATGTAACCTTCCACCTAATAGTGGAGATCCACAGACTATTATGACATTTTGCTGCTATGGTGGGTATGTGTGTGTGTGTGTGGGAGGGGGACTCTCTGGTTACTTGGATTACATCAAGATAATAGCCACACACAGTTGGTGCAAATGTGTTGGCTGCACATCCATGATCCGTGAATCTCCCGTTCCACCACATCCCAAAGGTGCTCTGTTGGACTGATGACTGTGGAGGCCATTTGAGTAAAGTGAACTCATGATCATGTTCAGGAAACCAGATTGAGATCATTTGAGTTTTATGATATGGCATTTTAGCCTACTGGAAGCAGCAATCAGAAGATGGGTACACTGTGGTCATAAAGGGATGGATATGGTGAACAAAAAAATATTCAGGTTAGCCAGGGCATTTAAATAATGCTCAGTTGGTAATAAGGGGCCCAAAGTGTGCCAAGAAAATCTCCACCACACCATTATACCACCAGCAGCAGCAGCCCATTAATTCTGGGCAGTGTAGATCCACGCTTTCTCGTTTACATCAGATTCTGACCACCTAAATGTTGCAGCAGAATTCGATACTCATGACTCGATACTCAATATTCTGTTGTCCAATTTTGGTTTACAGTCGCAAGGTTTACCATTCTTAATTTAGACAGGAGTGGCACCTGGTGTGGTCTTCTGCTACTGCAGCCTGTGTGTTTCAAGGCTGGATGCATTTCGCATTCAGAGTTGCTTCTTCTGCATATTTAGATTGTACGAAGTGGTTGTGTGAGTTAACAATTTCTTCCTATCTAGCCATTCTTTTCCGACCTCTTGACCTCTTTCCTCTCTATTTTGATGCTCAGTCTGAAATTTGACCATGTCTACATGCCCAAATGCACCAAGTTGCTGCCATTTAATTGGTTGATCAGATAAAACTGTTAATGTTAATGACTGATCTAAGGAGTTTGGAAAGAAAAGTGTCTGAACTTCTTTAAGTTGCTTGAAGACATTTCATCTCTCATCTGAGAAGCTTCCAAGGCCATGAAATGAAAGTTTTAAGTCATTACTAAGCCAGTCTTGCTGTCCAAGGCCATTCTTTTTTGTAAATAACACAACTTTGATATGTGTGTTATTTCAAGACCACTGAGGAAAGGTGTATGGATAACATGGAACTTATAATATACTCCAAGCAATCAGAATTTTGGCAAGCAATCATCAGGCAAAAAAAAAATCTTGTTGTATTTTTCAGCACAATATTTTAGACTTCATCCATATCTATGGTGCGGAACAGGCTGTTTTGTCCACAAACAAAACAATAGACCTGATGAAATGAGCTGAGCACCTCGGGCAGTGTACCAACGCTGGTAAAAATTGAACTCGAGGAGGCTAAGAGGTACTTAAGCAGAATACAAAAAGTTCATGCAGGCACTCACTCTGCGAACATATTCAATTGAGAAAATAACAATGAATGATTAATGGTTTTCATTAAATATTCCAAACCACAATAAATTCCCTTGGAGCCTAAGATGTTTATAACCCCATATTATTAGTATACATCTAATAGTGGGTATCTTGAAGAACCAAATTAACTGGGTGATGCAGAATACAAATAATAAAGAGATGCATCTGTATTGCAACTGATGCTACAGATAGTTTAGGTGTGCATCAGGAAAGAAGGCTGTTATCATCTGTGTTGGGTTTGTTCAGAGTTAATGGAACCTTATGCCTCTGGCTATTTGCAAATGATGGGGGAAAAAAGTTTGGGGACATATTTAAGGCCAGCACAAACCCTCTGTTTTCATGTTGTAATTAACAATCGATAGGTGTTGAAATTATTTTGGCTTGCATTTACTTTCATAACCACAAAATTGGGCAAGAGTATTTCATTGAATCATAAAATGTGATTTTATAAGCTTTGCTTTACTGTTAATTACACTGTTAATTACACCGTTATTTAACATATTCATATACATATTCAACATGTTTCTTAACTAATAGCTGCAGGAAGTTCTGCAAGATGGAGGTGCTTCTAAGAACAGAGAGAGTGTAGTACAAAGGAGATCTTTTTTTATATTTTAAGAATGCCAAGGAAAGGATTTAGCAGAACATTTCGATTGCCAAGGTACACTATTCTTAATTTGCTGGAGGAAATCGAGGCTGACCTGTCACCCTTCATTTTTTTGGCCTCTGGTTCTTTTCAAGGAGTCAAGCAGGCCTTTAATTAAGTTCTTACTTTCATATAAGTGTCATAAGGCTTTACATCATTGCACACCAACACATGGACACACACCAAACAAACATAGCACACAATACAAATGGCATCTCTGTGTTTATAAATTTTACTCATTGTTAATAGATGACCCACAGAATTTTCAATTTCCATCAGCATTTTCTCCGCAGTTGTGGTGGCCTCAAACTAATCTGAATAAATTCGGCCCTGGGGTCATGAAATGATGGTCAGCGCTTTGTGTGACTGTGTTACAAATAACAGTTTCGTTTTAATCGTTGTGTTCAGTCAAAGTGCTGAGCTAAGGCAAGCTGAGAAACATCCTTTAGTGTTTATGAACCCATTTCTGTTATCTTCACTTCCACTTAAACACAATGAGCACCCTTCGTTGATAAGATATTGTCCATGGCCCCCTCGGGCTGCTCTAACACACATGCACGCATGCATACACACTCACACAAACACACATCACACATACAAACACACACACCTCCAGGGTAAAACTCAGCTTGATAAACCAAAGTCATTCAGACAAAGCGTTAACACAGCACCATGTCTGCTCCATCAAAATCAATAATGGCCCAAGGGCAAGTGCTATGGTTATATTTAAGAGAAACATGGTAGCACCACCAGCAGTAATAACCATGTCAATGAACTCCACAGAAAGGTCAAGGCTCAACAAAAGAATTCCTCCTTATAAATATTTAAGTGTGATTAACATTAGCAGGCCTAATTAAGCCATCAGTCTTTGCCATGAAAGGGCCTTTGATTAGTCGACAAACAGGACGCCTCACTCCATTGACTCTGCAAGGTGTGATGCGGGAGCTTCTGAGAAAAGGGTGTGACTGAGGGGCATTTTTGTCCTTTTATTTGCTTTATTTGTTGTAAAGACTTTCAACCAAAATGTAGATTATAAATTTAACCAATATTATGGAATTGCTTTAAGTGGTTTTAATGCAATATAACCAGAAAATCAAACATAAATATTTTCTTCAGCATAAAAAACTCTGTTGTACTGAATGCACTAAAGC
>NW_005187453.1:871862-874878 GCF_000239375.1 Pundamilia nyererei
TTTTTATAGTCAATCAGAGGTGGGCTTGATTCGGATGATTGTCCTGCTGCATAACTCAAGTGTACTTGAGGTTCAGAGCATGGACTAATGGCTAGATATTTTCTTTTAGGATTTTCGGTTAGAGAGCAGAATTTAGGTTTCCACCAAACACAGAAAGTCATTCAGATCCTGAAGCAGCAGAGCAGCCCCAGATCATCACACCACCACCAGATAAATAGGGCTAAGTAGGTTTGGATAACTTTTTATAAGAAATCAGGAAGGAGACAAATGCTTTTTAACATTTGTCTATCTTGTGGATGGATTCTGAAATTGTCCGTAGAAACAGGTTTGACTCTGCTTGAGTTAATTTCCACTGGAATCCATAGGGAGCAAAGTTTTGATGGGTGTGGTTGTACCCCTTTAATAATAGCGCGAGTTTGCTGAGAGGCAAGCAGATTTCTGTGATTGTTTGCACATGCACATTGTGGATGAACCTCTTGTCTTTAACGGGAGCTTGATGAGAGATTAACATTCTGCCATGGGCTCTGCCTTGACTGCTCTGAGATCAGGTAGTATCTGTGCATTGTGAGTACAGAATAGGTATTAGCAATTTTTTTTTTTTTAAAGCACATTGTGCATTATCTCTGTAACCAATGCATTTTCTCTTAGTAAGCACCATATGTGTCCAACATATGTAAAGTTATAGTGCAGTGTGGAGATGTGTTTTTTAAACACCTTTAGCATGTTAGCAGTGAAAACCTTGATAACGGAGAGGAGATTACTCCTGTCATGTTCACTTTAACAAAACAGGAAAGTTGAACAGGTGCAGATCGTACCAGCACTTGCAGATTAGCATCTCTGAGAAATCACTTTGTTGAATGAAATTGAAACAGCTGTGGTGCCAACACCGCAGTGATATTGATCCATACAGCACAGGTAGGGAACATTTTTCTGCAGAATAAATGCTTTTGCTTTTGATTACCTTATGTTCAGTTTGCCAATAATTCAATGTTATGTGTAGTTAAGTATTTACATGATGTTGTTCTGTTGCTTTGCTACTTTACTAAAGGAATATAACATTTCTTCCACTACCTGTCAGGTAATGCTGAATTTTCTAATAACTTTCGAAGTAAAACATTTTAAATGTATATTTCAAAATGTGAGCATTTATTTTGCCTTAAACTTGATCAATTTGCTGAGTAAATTGTCCGGTAAGAAGTTGTATGCCATCAGCACTTATCGACAGACATGCATGTATATATATCAGCACACATCAGCCAATACAGCATCTCGTTTTAGTGGCAAACTGCAACTACACCCAGATGGATTCATGCATAGTGCTGATTATGCAATATTGTCCTCTGGATTGTACACATGGTGTGTGTTTGTGATAATGACTCCACAGTGCCACCAATCCCAGTATGACCCAATCACCAACATTAAAAGGAGATAATCACGTCAGAGCGTGCGTCTGCGTTGTGAATGCCTCGAGGCACTTTCCACAGCTGGGACAATGAGGTATAAAACACAAAGCATGCTTTAGTGTATCTGAGTGTATGAATGTGTATAAATGTGCAATATCTCTGTTTGCCCTCCAGCCCTCTGCTCACAATATGAGAGTGTGCATGTGCAAGAGCTATGGTCATTGTCAATAATAAACGACTGTGTGTGTCTGTGTGCTCGGCATGTTTGTGTGTGCGCACTTGTATTTGTGTGAACAAGTGTGTGTGTGTTTAACCTTAACTGCATGCGTTCATGTGTTGAAGCACTTCACGTGGCAAAAGGAGGACAACTGCAGAGTACATTTCCGTCTGTGCATGTGTAGTTCTCATCAGGAGGGACAATGTGGGCACACTGTATATAAACGGGCCCCAGTAACCCCAGTGACTTGGGCCTCAGGACAAAATTAACGCTCCAGGCACCAGCTGCACACCACATTGCAGCCAAGGCGCAGCACAAGTTGTAAGTGTAAAGTAATTTAAATCCTCTTCTGAAGGGTGAGAAAACATTTTTTACAGTTGTGGGGATTAGTCTAAACTGGCTTCTTGCAGGTCACGGATGGATAGGCTTATGCGGGGCCATGTAACAGGTTTAGTGGCCACTGGCTTATGGCATTCTCTAACATGTAGTGACTCTCTACTATTCACATGAGACTAACTTATTGCTTCTGGAAATGTTTTTTAGGCCTTTCCTCTGTTCAGTTTGTATTAATTAATGAATTCATGGCAATTACTTATCCTACAGCTCTTATATACTTAAGCAGTTTTTATGGCATTACAATTTGGTCATTAACATATGATGTTGTGGTATATTATCATAATGCACACAATGTAGCAATAGATTTCAGCAAGTCAGCTAGTATTTTTTATTTTTTATTGCTAAGGTATTAATTTTTTCCCCCAGTTATAGTCTTTTAATCTTCCCAGGTGTAGAAGCTTTACCATCGGCAGTGCTGCAAATAACTGTGTAGGACCTGCTATTGTAATGCTGCCAAACAAAAGTGACCAACTTCCTGTGCTTCAGTTCCTGCAGTGCCTCAAATGGCTACTTGAGGCTTTAAGGCTTTAAGGTTAAGGCTTAAAATGACAGACCGGGTGGGCCGACAAAGGCAGGTGTAATTGATCACTGTTAGCCAATTTCAGTCACCGAAACAGCGTCTCCATAAAGTTTGATGACTTTTTGAATGTAATACAACAATTATATGCAGTTATACTAGGATGAACAGTCATTAAATAATACTTGTCAAACTCCAAAAGTAGATTCTGTTCATCTGGACGTAGCGTTTTCAGTCCAGATGAACAGAATCAACTTTTGGAGCTTTACTTACCTGGATGATTGAGAATGCATCAAGACGAAATACTTGTCAAATAACAGGTTGTTGAAATCACTTCTAATTTCTTTATATTTGTTTAGAATGAGCCAGACTTCGTCCAAAGTGGTCAAGCAATAGTCTATCAAAGTTCTATCAAAGGCATAAGTTCTGCTTTGGTCTTTGGCCACTTTTGGATTCATTTTCAGACCAGTCCTTGTACCTGAT
>NW_005187453.1:874898-876422 GCF_000239375.1 Pundamilia nyererei
AGCAATAGTCTATCAAAGTTCTATCAAAGGCATAAGTTCTGCTTTGGTCTTTGGCCACTTTTGGATTCATTTTCAGACCAGTCCTTGTACCTGATAATTTTCATATTTTGTTTGTTTGTTGTTTACCCTATGAATCATTTAAGCATAAAAAGGCACTTAACTCAAGTGTTGTTCTACAAATTTCAAATTGGATTATTATACTGTGTTCTTTAGCTCAATCTAGAAAAAAACCCCAAAAAGTCGAAGTTTACAGTTTGACAAACAGTATTTTTGAACTAACAAGGTGATTCCCAAAGAGCTATTAGCAAAAAAACGTGGCATATCTCGCCATTGTGTGCAGTGTTTATGCTTAAAAATTTTGAGGAATTGTATAAACTGTTTTTGCCTTAAATATATACATTTCTATTCATGTTTGCACAGGTTTCAATAGATTGCTGCATCTATTTCCCTTTTCAAAGCCAAATACAAAGAAATGAAGGGTGGTTCAAGACTTTTGCGTAGCACTATAAAAGCATAATATTTCACACTTCTGCTACAGAAAGTTTCAAACATAAAACCTGATTCGTAGCCTCTCATAGAGAGAGAGTGACAGAGGGCTGCACAATATGCATGTAGGAAAGAATTCAATTTCCAATGCCAATTTATATATTTTCAAGTAGTTTGATTGATTTATTATTCTGTTACAGTGTACATTCCAGTGTGTGTCTTTAAGGTCATCCTCATCCCTTGGTGGTCCTACTCAGTGTCTCATTAGCACTTTCTTTGTCTCTTGTGCAGGGGACTGGCCTTGACGCCTGGGTAGATTTGAAAACGGTGTTTTCGTCTGAAAACGCTCTGCGTCTACACTAGCGTTTTCAGTCGTTTTCACAGAGTTGTGCATTCCAGTCCTGCGAATGCGCAAAAGCGAGTGAGAATTAAAGAATTTGAAGAAAAGCTATCTGGAGCATGTATAAACTGATATTAATATTTTTTTAGGGCTGTCAAAATTGAGAGCAATCAAAACAACTGCATCTTTGTTTAATTGGTCGCATGACTGCATCACATGACTAAAATGCGTCATCGTTTTAGAAAGTCTGCGTTTCCGAGTGTCCACACTGCGACGGGACAGCTCCTTTTTGAAATGTATTCGTTTTCGAGAGCGCTCTCAAAACGCTGCGTTTTTCCTTGAGGAAAGCGCCGTCTCAGTGTGGACGTAGCCTTCATACATTCACAGCTATCCATCACACGATCACTATCACTTATTCAACAGATAATTCTTTATCTCCACACCAGAACAACAAGCCTGAGATTTATACATAATTAAAGTTAATTTAACTAACATTATGCACTTGTTGGTAACTAAATTGGTAACTAAACGGTTACCAATTTAGAAAATAAGCAGAGCCGAACTGGCAAGACAAGAGGAGCATCTCTTGATACATGTTGATCACATTAAAAGATGGATTTACATTTTTCTGCTGATAATCTTAAAATTCATATAGCTTTAGAGGTGTTGGCAGCCTCAATCTTTAATGTCCAGAGCTG
>NW_005187453.1:876442-878996 GCF_000239375.1 Pundamilia nyererei
CATTAAAAGATGGATTTACATTTTTCTGCTGATAATCTTAAAATTCATATAGCTTTAGAGGTGTTGGCAGCCTCAATCTTTAATGTCCAGAGCTGCAGATAGTGGTATGAATTCAAGTTTCAGTAAGTTAGCTAAAATGCAAGTACACTGCTTTGGGATTTCCTGTTTACCCCCCCAAGTTGGATTATTTGCCCTGCAGTAAACAGGCTTTGGCTCAAAAAGTTTGACTAACTCCAAAGAGACTATCTGCCATCAAGCAGCTCTGTCTCCAAAAAGTGTTTACATGACCAAAACTTTAGACTGACAAAAAAAAAAAAAAAAAAAGACAAGAAGTAGCATCATTTTCCAACAATGAGCCAATAACTCATTCCCCAAGCAGTAGAAGTTCTAGCTGGAATGAAAAAGTCTTTTATGGCGCCAAGCAGACAGACAGCACAGACTTGTGGGAAACAGCAGAGGTACGGACTAAAACAAAAAAGAACAAATAAATAAGAGCAAGAGAGAATAGCAGAGAGGAGTTTGAGGAGGGAATGCTCCATAAATTGTAGCCCAGCGCAGGGCTGCAGGGAGGGCGTAGCTGCCTGATGAATAGAGCCATCAGCCTAAGCAGAGGCTACAGAGCAGCCTGCCATCTGCCTGCCCATTACTAGAAAGGAGTATATGATGGTCTGCTCTCATCTGCAGGCCCCACTGGCATCGCTGGCAACCAAGAACATTTCTTTGTTTGTGTGTGTGTATGTGTGTCTTTACTTTTCCTGAAGTCCAAACAGAATGAGGTACCCCGTGTAGATGTAACCATAAACACATTTCCGCGGTGTCTTCTGTTGGGTTTTTAATTTGTCTGGATGAATGAATTTGTCAAGCGCTTGTATCTATTTAAAGCATATTGTGTTCAACTGTGTGTGTGGAACGCAAAAGAAGGCGAGGGCGGCCCTCAGAGAAGAGTTACAGCAGTATGGCAGACGCTTCACACCTCATTGGCAAGCGAGGAGAGCCAATCACCGCCAACAGATCCGCCCCTCAGGCTGCCAGCCTATTCTTCAATATCCTTGATGAGTTAGAAGAGAGAGAAAGAAAGAAGCGAGGGAGAGAAAAGTAAGGAAAAGAGCAGGGTGAGATGAGGAAAAGAACAAAAAAAAAGTGGAGTGAATACAAACACTGGGATGGGGGGGGAGTTGCTGCACAGCGCACAGACGCACAAGAGGATAAGAGCTGGAGAGCAAGTGTGGGGGAAACTTTAAAGTGAGATGCATTTTTCTTCAGTGAAGGTCATTAAATCAAATGCGATTAGTCAACATGGTAGAGGATGTTTTTGTATGGCAGAGCTGAATGCTTTCTGGTGCTTTTTCCCCCCCAAGACAGCTTCTTTAGAGGACAGAGGCAATCTAGGACTGAAATATCATAAAAGCACTGAAATTCAATTTTAGCTTTATCCTAATCACTTCATGCCAACCAATGCAGGAAGTGGTGCTGGTGGCAGTGACAAACATTCTGTGTTCAAACCGAGATGGATTCCACTAAAGATACGCTAAAAGCTATACTGATAGCGGCTGGTATAGTAAAAACAGCATGTAAAGAGTGAAATACCTGTAATACGTTTTAAGAGACTTTATTAAAAAAATAGGATCATTAGTGAGTGATAATAATGGTTTTACAGAAGAGGATCTAAAGGATAGGGTGAGATGGCAGCATTTGATACACTGTGGACACCCCTAAAGGAAGCGTCTGAAAGAAGAAGAAGAAAAGGATGTGTCACTTATTTGGCTTTACTGAAGAATAAGTGGGCCTGAGAGAAGAAAAAGTAGCGGGAACATGAAGAACACCTTGATCATGTTTTTCTGTGTAGTTTTTTTAAGGCATTTGACAGGGTGTGTTGTGTAGCTCTTTGGTCCACCACGCAGAAGTATAACAAGAGTCAAAAAGCTTTAGAAACATCAAGCAGCAGCACAGCAACACTAATAGGACAGTACTTGTCAACATCTCCTCCGCATAATGATTCTGGACCTCATTTGGAGTGCATCAGGGTTGCCTTCTATCCCTGACACTTTTCAACGTCTTCCTGCACAAAATTGTGACAGAAATGCTGGAAAACTACACAGGAACTGTCAGCGCCGGAGGCCGCGACATCACCAAACTCTGTTATCCAGAGAAAAAAGAAGTGAAGGACCTGGTTGTGCACTTGGGCTAAATCTCTTACGGATATGGAATGGAGAGCCATGTAGAGGAAACTAGACCGATGACAAACTATGGCCGAAGTATCAGCGTTTTTGATGTAGTTTAAATATCTTTGTGATAAAGAAAAAAAAATCAAAAGTATCCAAATAAAAAGTGAAGATCTCTAAATGGACCTACTAGTCTGAAGCTCATATTTGGCTGAAAAAGCTGTATTTTTTTCTATGTTTCAAATCATGGAAACATTCATTTTTTGTATATTAGTATTGGTATGTGGCATTTTTTAAGTATGAATCCATTTCTTTCAGCCATAGCTTCCATTATGATGGCTACAGACATACAGTTTACAGTTATTAAAGGGAAGGCCAACTTTTTTGAGTTC
>NW_005187453.1:879204-901747 GCF_000239375.1 Pundamilia nyererei
TCTTTCTGTTGTTCCTGTGCCTGTGAGAGTTATCCCCAGGTACCCATACTTGTTAGGTTAGCTGCTGATAATAATAATTTCACTGCAAAGATAAATTTTGATGTGCTACCTATAAAAGTGACCTGACGTGGATCATTAGTTAAAAATAAACGGCAGTTCACCTCTTTTTTGGAATGCTATGTTACACAGGATGGCTAAAACATGCCTTTGGATGTTTGTATGCAGGCTCAGTCTCAGCTTGAGAACCATTACAGCACTTACGAGCAAAGGACACTCTCCTACCATCTTCCCTTTGTGTCAAATCAGCGGCTAATAACAAAACAGACAAGCCCTGTGTGCGTGTGTGTGTGGCAGCATGCATGGTGACCCTCAGAGGTCTCCCAACAAATGTTTTATCTACAAAATTAAAACAGAAAAAACACTCATCTGTAAACACTGATGATGTTATCAGAGGCTGGCAGAGGACTTAATTATGAATCAATGCCAAACTGGCGACCTGTCCAGAGTGCACGCTGCCTGTCGCCATATGGCAGCTGGGTTGCCCCCCACCGAAGTACTGGTGACATCAAAGAGATATAACATGACTAAAATGGAAATGGTTTCAATTCGGTTTCTTTAACGAGTGATATGAAACTGCAAGTTTTGGAATCAAGTTTGGAAATATTTTCGATTTGTTTAATGATCCACGATTCAGCTATAAAATGTTTGCGGCAAACTACCAAACTAGTAGCAGACTTCCTTTTTTTGTAAATATGATTTGTAACTTGTTTTTCCATCTTGATCAGAGAGAAATTTGTCTTAAAAAAAAATATCAATCCCCCGCTGCCAAAATCAACCAAGAGCAGATCAAATGAAAACATCAACGTGACAGCTCCGGCGCCACAAATTTAACAGACCTCCTGAAAAGAGACGTGTGCTGTGTGTCGGTTTATTTTGTAACATGATGTTTTTTTTGTGCAAAAAGAGAACAGAATGATTGGCAGTTTAAATGTACCTTTGGCTATAATGCCTTTGTCGCTACCTCCAGCACTCATCCTGAACTCTGACCCCAGATTCAACACCGTCTCCTGCCACCACACAGCCTCCCTTCACTATTAAAGACCAGCTTGGTTCTCAAGGACATCTCAGTCACACTTGTTGAAATTGCAGTAAAACCTTTTCAGCTCACTCCCCTATTATTCATTTCTATATTTAACCTTTGAAAATTCTTGCTAACATCTAAGCATTCCTCTGGTAATCGAGAATCAGAAGGGATGTATATAAATCCCATCTAATATATCAGTACATTAATTTTGAATGGCTTGCGGTTCTAATGCGTCACACTAAAGAAGCTAAATGTTCTTAATATACACCATTTGGTACTATAAAGAACAGCAACAAACTATACGGGGCAATTTTAGTCACTTTACACCTTAAACAGGCTGTTGAAATAGAAAAAGAAAAGCCCGGTGTTTAGCCCTAATGATTCTAATCATCTTCTAATTATCGTAGAGTGTGTATAATCTTATTACAGATGGAATTCACTCTTAAATCACTTACCCTTGGCTCTAAGGTACTTGGTCCAACCGGGAGTCATGCAGCCTGTGTCAGTGAAAAACAAGTGGGTTGGGGGTGATGGAGGGTGGGGGAATGGGCTTAGTCTGTTTCTGTGAAGGAACATCTGCCACGAACTCCAATACCCATTATCCCCAACCTTTAGAAAACCCCTCCAACACACATAGCCGCTGTATAATAGAAATCAACCCCCAACCCCTTTGAGACTCCAAAAGTCAAAAAGCAAAAGGACAGCTGACTGACAGAGGGGGATTAGTCACAACGAATCACATGCTTGCGCGGACACACATACACACCGCGCACACAAACCCACCACGCCTGTCTCACCCTGCCTGACACACAGTTCCTTCTTCTGATGGAGAATTAAGATAATGTCTCTTCTGCGATCCCCTGCGTCCACATCAAGTCCAGAAAATGTCCTTTTGACATCCACACACTAAAATAATGTTACTGCAGCAATAAACGGGCCAATAAAAAGATACACAGCCCCATCCGTACTCATACATATACATAAGGTGTCTGTCTGCAGGTAAATCTAACTCAGAGAGTCTGGCAGGATGCAGACAGCGTGGACGAGAAGTCTCCTTCAAGGCAGCAGTAACCTGGGAGACTGAGCGGAGAAGAGACACTCCAGAAAGAAAGAAAGAAAGACAGAAGCAGATTAATAAGCAGACAAGAAAGAATGCCCTTTTTTTGTTTGTTTTTTCCCCCAAATAGCTAGAGCACAGAGGATTCACACAACGAGCTATATTAAAAAAAAAAAAAGACAGAAAAAGAAGAAAAAAGAGAAAGATCGATGATGAAGCACAACATCTGGGACAAATACTTCCCCTGTGCTTCAGTCTGTCTCTCCTGGGCTCATTCACTCCATTTGGCAAAAATGCTGTGGCAACACAAGGGCCACGGATCCATCAAAAATGGGTAATGCTTACAGTAATTATCATAAAACACACATACACACACACAAGAGAGATGGTGGAAACTGAATATTTATGGAGAAAAGTTCAGCGACAGCTTCTGCTTTGTCTTTTTATTTCCTGCTCAGACATTGTCACAAGTATTGGTCTAGATGAATACTCAACACACAGATGGTTTCATTATTAATAATCACACAAAGTAAACAGATGCAAATAGACATGCATTTGTGTACACAACGATGCATTAGGAGCAAGAAAACAACAACAACAACAAAATAGATTTGACTTATCAATAAAATAGACTTCTATTTTTCCAAGTGGGAGAGTGTGGAGAAGGGTCCAAGGGACAGAGGTGACTGGTTTCTTGAGGCAGTGCTGGTTAACCATTATCCCTTTTTAGAGGGCCAAGCTCAGGCCGTCTGATCCCTGCTGGTACCTGATGTTTCTCCAAAATGTAGGACAGTGTCACTGCTCCTCTGTTACACACTCACAGGAAAGAAAGACACAGGGTAAAAGAGGTGCTGAAGAGGTAAGTATTGAAGGGAAAAGGTGTTTTTCTCTGAAGGTGCTGTGCTCGGTGCCTCTAATCTGGTTCCTTTCTGGGTTGGTTCTCTATTGGGTTTTTGAGGGTGTGTTTCTCGGTGCTGACTCATCCCCCTCTTCCTCCACTCTGGTTTAGTCTGTCAGTCGCTCAATAATCAGAAATCCCCCCACAATAAACTCTTCATTGCTCCTTCTCTCTCGCCCTCTCTTCTTTATCCCCCAGTCTTCAACTTGTTCTGGAGACGAAAACAGAAAAGAAAAGAGCATTAGAGAGATGGAAAAGTCAAACAAAAGTATCAAAAAGAGAAAAAATAAAACAACAGAAGAAAATATTATTTCGCACACGAGAGATGAGACAACGGGAGGAGGGCCTGAGAGTACAATAAAGGACAAGAGGATGAAGTGAGGTTGAGAAGCAGAGAAAGGACCCAAGGGCACTGGATTCCATGTTAGTGATAAGTGCAACCACAAATCCCCAGTACTCCCTGTCAATAACCATTTGAACCGGCCTATTGCTGCAGATGCCACTGGATGAAATCTGCCCAAGAGAAGACGAGTAAGGAGGGGGGAGGAAGAAGAAACAAGGGACTTAAGAGGGGAATCAAGTAGACAGAACAAAACAAAGAAAATATATTTTCTTCCTCACTGACTAACTTAATAACTGTTGTGGATCCATGGTTGTGTCCCCCAAAAGAATCCCAGTTTATTTTCCACACTATCGATCTAACCATAAAATGATTACAGATAAAAGAAGCTGCTTGGCTGCATCATCCATGTTACGACAAAAAGCAGAAAACAACCACACGATGGTTCCAGTTTATTACAACTTACGTTCTGAAACAAAGCAAATGATCTTTAACAGGGCTGTCAAAATTGAGAGCAAACAAAACAACTGCTGTGTAATGCCCTCCGCTATCTTAGGTTAATTGGTCACATGACTGCATCACATGACTAAAATGCGTCATTGTTTTTGAAAAGGGTTCGCTGGCCATACTGCGACGCCAAAACTGCGTTTTTAAATGGATCCACTTTGGAGAGCGTTTTCAAAACGCTCTGTTTTCCTTGACCGAAAACGCAGTCTCAGTGTGGACGGAAGGCCAAAACGGAGAGAAAAAGAAACGAAAACCTATTAGTGTGGACATGGCCTTAATCTTTGCAGTGCCGTTGTCACAGATGTGTAGAATCAAGCACCTAGCCCTGCAGTCTGCCTACACAAGCATTTGTTTAAAAAAAAAAAAAAAGGACGTTCTAAAGAGCTCACTGAAGTTGAGTGCGTGAAATTTCTTCCCCTTCTAGATATTTCACGGTCAACTGTAAGTGAAAAGTGGAAGTGTTTAGAGCCACAGCCAGACCATTTATTAACATCAGCACGAAAACTGTGTGCTGGGAGCTTCAGGCCATTGGTTTCTATGGCTGAGCAGCTCCTGTAATGTGAGATGTAGGGACCCAGTACTTTTCAATTCAATTCTGTTCTATAAATATAGCACAAAATCACAACAACGGTCACCTCAAGGTGCTTTATATTGTACGGTAAAGACCCTACAATAATAAAGACAAGGCCCAAACAATCAGACGATCCCCCCTATGAGCAAGTACTTCCTTTTAAGAGGAAGAAACTTCTGGCAGAACCAGACTCAGGGAGGAAGCTATCTGCCATTACCGTTTTGGGATAAGTGAAGAGAGATGTAATTAATACATTTAGTACAGTAACGCCTTACATTACTTTGTTTCTAGGTGTAAGTGATGTTTAAACAGAGAGTGAAAAGGATACTTTTATACAGGAACACTATACAGTGTAGCTTTCAATTGATTATTTATCAACCATGAAAGAATAGATCTACATAAATTAAAATCAGATACATTCAGTGCTATTTATTCAGCCTCAGTTACATTCATTGACTCACAACAAGTGCTTCCTGCTGTGTTAACAGTCACAGAAATCCCAATCATCTGATTTAAATCTGTCGCCAGCCCCATCAACGTCATCCTTTTGCAACTCTACGCCGCTCTTATTTTTAGATTACTCTTTAGGAAGTCCGATTCTGATGAGCTGCACATGCACATTTGTTATGCGTACTGGCCCTCATCCACTGGAACCACTTCAGCTTGATTTTGGGAAAGAGGGACAAGCTCGCAGGAGCCAAATCTGGCAAGTTTGGCGAATAGGGTGTGATGACTGTGTTGGTGTTGCCAAAAAGCTCCTGCGTTTTCAGTGCATAATGACATGGTCACAGTTCAGTTATTTGCACCAAATGTTCTCCCTCAGATGCCCCAGAGTGTTACAGTAAAACTCAGTGTCGATAGTCTCACCCTGGGGGATGAATTCAAATTCAACACAACGCTGTGAATGTTGGTCACAACCTGACGGTCACGCTTAGACACGGCAGGCTGTCTGGACTCTAAAGTGTAGGTGGAGATCCCTTTCCCTTTCATCACACATCAATTGATGCATGCTTTCTGCACACATTTGAGGTATATGGTGAAATTAAAGTGCGCATGTGAGGGAGGTCAAAACGTGAATTCTGCCACAGATCCCTGCTCGTCCACTACATTTTAGCACTGGAATTACAAACAATGAGACAGCGGGGCAGGCATTAGCCTTTATTCTTAAGAATCTTTTAAATTAGGAGCAAACACATGTGCTATGTCAAGAGGTAACAGCGAAGTGTTGACAAATTAAATTATAAGAGTACTTAAGAGCATTTGACTGAAATGTTTTGTATAATAAGGAAGCCACTTTTCATTTCATTCCCTTTAATATAAGGATAAGAAAACACAGCACATTTGGAAACCACAAACAGCAGCTGAGCTTACCCATTGAGAGCAAAAAGGAGATGGAAGGGTCAGTCTAAAAAATGAAGTGCAGAACGAAAAGATAGGGAGCAAAAGGCAGTCATGCAGCGAGAATATGGAATGAGAAGGAAGGCAGCGGATGGAGAGATCGGACTCGATGATAAACTCCTGTTCATAGAGCGAAGGAGAAGGAAGGAGACTTTATCTGTCCTTCGACTGCCTCTTTCTCACTGGTTGCTATCAGACCTGTTAAGTGCTGAATGCATTAGAAATGTGACTAGGGATGAAGGGATAGTGGATGGAGGAAGTGGAGGAGAGATGGTGGCGGGGCGCAGAGGGCACAAAAGACAACGAAAGTGGGTCTAAATGTTATCACTGACTGTGGCGATAAGAACGCTAATTATCAGTGACAAAGGCTGGGCAGCTGACAACGCCTCCGTCTCGGCTGGCTCCAGACGAGGGGTCAATATTGCAAAATCTAAAATTTGACAGATTTTGTTTTTATCCTTGCTAAGATGGCATCTGCTACATCACTATCTACACCCATGGCGCTGCAGTTTAAGGTGGAATTTCGGATCTGAAGGGAAAGGACGAGGAAGGGGAAAGGGATTTTGTCATGTGAAAACCGTCTGAGCTATGCTATCGAGTGTCTTTGACGCAGAGAGGGCAAGAGGATGAGAGACGTCTGTTAGAGGGCACGCTTGGATCTTGTGACCTCCAGAGGTCAAAGTCATGTCCTTTGACATTTGTTTGTAGAAGAGCTTCCTGCTCGGTTCTGATAAAGCTGTGTAAACATCCTAATCATGAAGCTGCATCAGCTCATATCAATCCCACTTCGTTCCTCCCTCCCCTCGATTTTGTCGGCTGTGTAATTCCGCATATTATTTCCTTTAAAGCCTTATCACAGAACTGTTTCTTTTGCACCTAATGACTTTAAAAGTAAGTCTTAGCCCGATAAGCAAAGACGAACAGGAGTGCGCTGTGATTGCTGCAAGGTGATAAACACAAGCGGATTACCATATCGTGTTCGCTTGCAAACAATTTACAAGATCATAACAGCATTCGCAATGTGAACATACCCTCGCTGAATCTTGACGAGGCTACATGTAGCCTCGACTTAAACACACGTACGCATCCATGTTTGTGCGATGAATAAAACATTCGGCAATTTACATGACATATAGCTTAAAAATCTGCCTGCATCTGACTTTTAGATCTAATATTAATACCCACGAGAGTGAGCGAGAGACACAAAACTCACTTTTCCCCATTTCCGGGAAAACAATGCAATTGCAAAAAAATCTAATAGAAAAGCTCTATGAATGCAAATTGAGTCTTTTTTGGGGGGCAATGGATGTTACATATTGCAAAGTGAGAGCGGAGAATCAAGTTAATACCAACCTGAGTGACATTACTATTAGCATACAGAGTTTGACTGCACAAGACAGAGGGCAAAAAAACATTTACACTTCTCAATGAAAGAAAAGAGAGCACGGAGAGGACAAGGGTATTCAACTAAGCAGAAGCTACTCCCTTGGTCTTATTGCATTAAAACGCACACATACACAGTTGGGGGGAATGCCTGTGTCAGCAGGTATTATGGAAATAGGCCGTGAGGTTTAAACTGGCTATCTGGACTGAGCTTTATTCAGGCGCCAGTAGCCTGGTGGAAATCATATTCTACTGTCTAAAAGCAAGGAGCCAGCATATGTAAATGGATGCCAGTGTGTTTCATCATATGATTTAATTTAGAAAAGGGGAATGACCACTGGGGTGTAGCTACTATACACATCTACGAGCTAAATGACGTAAGCTGTAGGCTCATTTGTAATCCACACAAAGCTTCCACTTCCTCTACGCTATCAAGCTAGGAAGCTCAACAACTTACTTATTATCTGCCCGTGAGGGTGCATGCACAAACTTGTCATTCTTTTCAAAGAAAAAGAAAAGTTATTGTGGAAGGTTTGTCGGCATTCAAGTATATGTTTTATACAACAATCCAGCTGCAAACAAAGAAATGTCTTCTTTCTTTTTTTAAATCAAGCATGAAATAAACACAGTTGCAATTAAAATACTTACAATAACAATAATTAGCATTCAACCCTACTGAGTACATAAAGGTTGAAGCGTACAGCTTTTTTCCCCCAATTACAATTGTATAACATGAGTGGCCTAATTAATTTCATAAGTAAATTCAGAATTAACAAGTATAACAAGTCATGTTTGAATGAAAACAGCTAGGACAAATACCCACCTGTTTGGCATCGTTGACACACTGCAGATAACGGGCTGCTATGTTGGAGCAGTGAAGGGTTTTCCCCACATTCTCTTTGTAGCATGTGAGGATTTGTTCCTGCAGGTCTGCACACACCGGATACGCCTCATACCTCCTGCAGGGGAGAAAAGGGGAACAGAATAGTGTGTAAATAGGGGAAAATACGGTGTTAGACAGGATGGGAGGAAGGAACAGTCCAAGTGATGAGAGTTACAGGAAAGGATCAACTCGCAAGAACAGTTGAAAAAGATAAAGGTGAAAAGAAAAAAATGACTAAATATATAAAGCATTAACACGGGCAATCCAGAGGAGTTCACGAAATGTGTGACGCGACATAGAAAACTTCAGAACAAAAGAAGAGTATTAAATATATATTACGAGTGAGGAAACAGACTTTTTACCTCCAGAGAGTTCATACTGTTATTAGAGCACACTGAGCTATACTACAATCTGCAGTGCCGAATAAACCCTTGCCTTTTCTATTATTACCATTGTTCCAGTCCAAAACACCTGAAGCAAGAATCAAAATTACTGTATCTGCTGGGAGAAAAGGTCAAAGTGCAGTTCAGCCCTCAGAGCATGGTGTGAAGACCATGCCAATGTGTACAACAATTTGTACAACATAAGTACCAACAGAGAGGCCAGAGGGTTTTTTTTGTTTGTTTTTTTAAAATCGGGCAATCGAGTGACAGTTTAATCCCCTGAATCGGGGGATCTGTTACTGTCTGGAGAGACTCCACAAGTCAGTGAGCTTCAGGTTAATTTAAACGTTCATGAGCAATTACATGTGGTATATTGGTTGTGGTGTGGGTCTCTGACCCAGAGTTTGTCATTGGACTCTAATTTTGGTTTATTATTAATTAATTATTCTCTGCTTTGTTTATAATCTCAGTTTTGAGTCTCTTCTTTTCTTAGTATGTCGTTAAGCCTAATTTTAGTTCTTGCACTCAGGTTTTGTAGTTTTGTATATTTTGAGTCCTGGAGTTTTAGTTTTAGTCTCTGGTAGGTGTTTCCTTGTTAGTTACTTCCTGTTTTATTTTGATAATCGCTTGTTTCATGTGCCTCATCTTCCCCTGTCCCATTATCTCTGATTTGTTCCTGCTGTGTTTCCTACCCATTTTCCTCTAGCCTCATTACCTTGTGTATTTATTGCCTTTACTTTTCAGGTCTCTCTTTGCCCTTTGTTGTGTCATCCCACTCTTTTCTATGTTCCTTTATTGATTAGTTTTATTATATAGTTTTCCAGGCCTTGTTCTGGGGTAGGTTTAAAGCTATGTTTATTTTCTTTAGTGCCAGCAATAACGCTGTTTTCCGGGTTTTGTGTTTAGGTCCACTACCGGCCTGCCACACAGCAAACCAGGGCAAAATTAGTCTCACTTCTCACCATTGTGTTTTTTTTAATAATAAGACAAAATAAAAGGTCCACAGAGGAATCTATTGATGACTCTGCCATATTTTATGAATCTGCTGGATCTATCTATGGATTCATAATGAGTTAATCCTTAAAAAAATTGGGAAGCTAACTGCTTCCAATGGAAAATTCTATCTTTTGGTATCCACAAAGAGTTTGTTGTCACTTGTAAGCTACACATCATTTCAAATTAGCAAGTACAAATTTGTCCTTGAGGTCTATGAGAGTTTTAGTGCTGCCGTCTTACCTTGTTGTGATTGATGCTACACCTAACTTCAGTGCATTTAAATGGGACTTTTTTCGACAGATGTATGCAAGAGTCCGAGCATTCAGCCAATCTAAGCAGTGGGACATCCTATCAGTGCTGGTGCCTTGCCCAGTGTTAACTGCTTTTGTCTGTCTCTTCGCACACCTCGTAAAAATCCATAATGACGACACAAGCACAAGCTAGGGCTATTATGCTAATGGTGGTGTCATCGTTTTGCTCACATCAGTGCCCAGGACACTCCATCTGCCTCACTAAACATGCCTTGCATGGGTGTGAAATACAAAGAGATTTTGCCCGTCAGCAACTCTGGAGATCTCAGAGGAATATTGGGAGGGGTGAATCCGAGCCCCTGTAGTCAGAATCAGATGTACGATTTGCCCCCTAGAGAGAGAAATCTCCCTACTGTTGGATACAGAGCAGAGGATTGGACGCATGGGTCATTACCCAGCGTTCAATGCAGCAGGAATGCTGTTGAAGTACCGATGTCTACATATGTGCACCTCCGCATGGTCATATTCATTAGGAGTGCCAAGAAAATCTTTAGTCCTTGTCAGTTCAGGTCAATGACAATTTGTGACGAGATGAGAAGTGGTCTCCACACATTCAACAATGTCAACGTGAGTGTGAATAATCAATACACTTTATTTATTGTCCAGTACTGTGCCTACTTGCTAAGATAAACAGTTTAAAGAAGTAATTGGAAATAACTCACTGAGAGACAGAGCATCTTGACTGACCGTGGCTTTTCATGGTGTGGCTCAACCCATTTTCAGCCTTTGAGAGCCAACATCACTCTCTGCTAGTTATACTTAATATATCAAGAATGTAGTCACATAGGTGGCACTGACCTTTCCCAAAAGGTAGAAGAACTTTTTACATTTTGCTTTATACAAGCATACTATAGGTCCATACACTCAAAGATACATGACATTTACCACTTTCAGTGCAGACTGGAACATTAAACCGTCGGGTGTAGAGAAGCTTCTGCATTTGTGGATCCATCAGGGAGAAATTCAGTCATTTGCTAGCAGGCATGACAAGGCCATTGCTCTGCGTCAGGGTATTGAACGATGACAGCAATGCTAGCAGAAATCGCTGCCATCCTATTCCTATGGATCCTGGTGCTCATTTATTACACCGCCTATGGGCATCTACAGGGACTAGAGCAGCCACATACACCCACTAATTACTTTCTTAAGCATTCGCTTTAATGCCAGGTGCATCCTGCTGATACAAACCACAGTGTTTATCACCAGTAATGGCCTCTGAGAGAGAGAGAGAAAGGACAGCAGAGGAAAGGAGGGAGGATATAGCAGAAGAGCTTGATGAGAAACTAAACAGTGGTACGTCTATTTTGCTTGCTCTCTGATTCTCTCTGAGAGGAAGGGACTGAGACAGTGGTTGAGTTAATCATAGAGACAATAACACTGTCACACACACTCTGTGGCGGCACGCTGCATCCTCTATCATCTATCATTAAGATTAACATTAAGTTCCTGCTGCTAACCACACAGAGCCCATAAGGGGACACTAAAGCCGTTCCTCCCTCCTCTTCAATTTTACATTAAATGCCCTCATGTCATTTGGTAATATATAACTGCTGTAGTGCTATGCAGCAAGGTGAGCAGATGCAAAAACAGCCAGAACCATTATAAGGCCACTCTTTCTTTGTATGTGTGAGACCCATGTATGAAAGAGTGCAACAAGAAAATATTCAGACCACTTTGTATTTTTCATACGGGGTCAGTCTTACACTAATAACCATTAAATTCATTTTTCCCCTCATAAATATGCATTCAGTATTCTTAATGAGGAAATTTAACCAAAACTGATAAGATAAAATATCACTTTGAAAGCACTCAGACTATTTATTATGAGACTTGAACTATAGCTTAGGTTCCTCCCATTTTCTGTGATCATCTTCAAGATATTTCTACATCTTGTAGAAAGTGGTTATAATTGAAAGGCGTGATCTAAGCTACAGGATTGAAGGAAATGCCTGCAGCTCTCAAAGACACATTTGCCTAAAAAAACAGATCCTAGAAAAGGTTCCCAAGAGCAGTCCTACTCCTTAATCCCTCAAAGGAATGTCTTGAGTTAGGTCCTTCTTAAGAGAGATCATTAAGAACCTATCAAGAAGTGTCACTCTGGCTGAACTCCAGTGATTAGCTGGGAAGATGGGACTCTACAAGGAACTTCCAAGAGCATAACCATCACTGGAGAACTTCGCCAATCTGGGCTTTATGGCAGAGTAGCAAGTCAGAAGCCTCTGCTCAATGAAAGACAGATGTAGGCCTGCTGGATTGTAGGAAAAGCGCCTAAAAAAATCTCAGAGTCATGATTTGATTAAACAGCAAGAGAACTGGTAGTCTCAAATCAAAGTGTCAAATCTGGTGGAAAAGCGGCACTGCTAATCACCTAAATGATACAATCCCAAATCAAACCATAAATGCACTTGTGTCATGGTGTGGGGGTGTTTTTCAGAATTAGAGACCAATCAGGCTTGAAGAAAAGCTGAAGAAGGGAAAGTATAAAAATAAACCTAATGAGAATCAGCTTAGGAGCGCCTAGGACCTCAGACTGGGTCAAAGGTTCACCTTCTAACAGGACAATGACCCTGTGCACAAATCCACTTGGCCCAATTAGATCCCTGACTTGAACCCATTCAATATCCCCGGAGAGCACCGAACTTGGCTGTCCATCCACAGTCTACATCCAGCATCGCAAAGCTTGAGAGGATGTGCAGAGAAGAATGGAAGATTATCTCCAAATCCAGGCATGCAACGCTTTTTGTATCATTTCCAGGTAGACTCAAAGCTGTGATCACTATCAAAGGTGCTTAAATACTGAGTAAAGTGTGTGAATGCTTATATTGTGTGGGGGGTTCATTCTAATGAATTTGAAGAAAAGGGCTTTATAATTTTTTGGTTTGTGTTTATGAGGAAAAAATGAATATAGGTTTTAAAATTGTATAAAATCAAGACCCCAAGTAATTCCTGTATTTTTCACAGTAGTCGTGTAGAACTACTCTCTCTCTCAATATAAGATTTTGAGAACCTAACAGAAAACAGAAGCCTTCTATTTCTCAGTTAATGTCCTCACATTATCAAGTTATTTTCTGCCTTGTTATGGAAATACACAAGTTTTCATACACAGTCACAGGCGAGCTGATTTGCAGCTTGTATTTAAATACAACTGGCAACAAAATCCCTAACTAAATAACCGCATCAAATACCCTACAAATCAAGCCAAACATTAGGTTCGGCATGTTGAAGTCATGAGCAGATAGTTCAAAGTATCAGGAGTCAAATGCTGTGAAGTAAATTCCTCCACTGTGGAAATCTCAGGGTATTATTAAAAAAAAATAGCGAAAAACAACTATGAATCATTCAGTTCCCGTGTAACCTGAGGAGCAAGGCATTTGTAAACAAGGACACTGTATCAAATACCCAAAGCAAACCATTTTTTAATTGTTTTAAAATGGTAGAATGGAAATGAAAAAAGGGCTGAAGGCCAGAGGCATGTGGGTATTTTTTTCATTGCTGGTTTGCTCTGAATGTATAATTTCTGTTTTGGTTAACATGCTGTGAATCATTTTGATCACTTCAGAGGACTCAGTGTTGGTTATTTTGGCCAGTAATTTCCCAACTTTTCTTATTTCTACCTCTGACCCCTTATATTTGTGAAACATGAAAAGAATTTCACAGAAGAAAAGCAAAACTTAGAGAAAATGTTGGTGCTAAAGTTTCAAACCTAATGGGCAAAAAATGTTAAAGCTCACTGTCTGATCGAGTATCAAAACTTTTCTTTCTTGTTTAAGGTATATTAAAAAAAAGCAATTTCTGCTTTGGTTATTATCCTTTAGAAAAGAACCATCTGTATTAACTTTACTCTACGTGAGACATTTTATGACATATATTTATTGTTTCTTTCATATAGCTGGAACAAATTTTCAGCAACAAGTGCATAGTGCTGATAGCAACTTTTCTATGTCAGTGCCACATGTAGCTGCAGCCAGATACACATCAGAAGAAAAGCAGCCAACGAAAAGCAATTGAAGCAAAGAGATAGAAAGCAAGGATCTGAATGTTTGATTTCTATGTGTGTCTAGATCCTGGGGAGGGGCAGCCAACAGTAATGTTCAGGCACACATACCCTCTAGATTAATCTTGTGAGCCTATCTGGTTTTCAAACTTTTCAAACCAAAATACCTGCTGCTACTTAAGATCCAGTGCCTTTTTAAGGTCAACCAAGTTTCCCTCAGATTGGATGTTCAGTTTCATCCTTAGTGCCTCTTTAGCTCAGCACAGTGTTAGCATAAGCCAGCTTCTTCATACTGACTCACTCAGTTTGAGAGCTGTTGATGCTTCCTAGTCCATCTGAAACCAAAAGACCGGTAACTTGCAATGTTGTGTACTGGCAGTTTTTTCTCTTTAGATGGGGGATTGTCTGCGCTTATGTTTAGTTGTGGTGAGGGCGATCGTGGCTCAAGAGTTAGCAGTTCGTCTTGTAATCAGAAGGTTGCCGGTTCGAGCCCCGGCTCGGACAGTTTTGGTCGTTGTGTCCTTGGCCAAGACACTTCACCTGCCGCCTACTGGTGATGGTCAGAAGGGCCGATGGCGCGATATGGAAGCCTCGCTTCTGTCAGTCTGCCCCAGGGCAGCTGTGGCTACAACTGTAGCTTGCCTCCACCAGTGTGTGAATGTGAGAGTGAATGAATAGTGGAATTGTAAAAGCGCTTTGAGGGTTTCCAAAAGCGCTATATAAATGCAATCCATTATTATTATTTTTCATAAATTCTATTAATTCCTTTGCTATCAATCAGGCAACTGGCCAAACAGACAGCAATTTCATTGGTAAGTTTTTTTTAAAGGTTTTTTTTTTAGGTAATATAATTTGTATGGAGAAGAAATGACACCATAAATTAACTCATAATTTTTTAGCGTGTGTTTAGCAAAAATACCCTATAGTAACATAAACTCTCAGGGTATACAGGGACATGTACCATTTGGTATCCACTGATCAAGGTTTATTAGCCTTCATAGTTAACCTAGTGTACTACCATTTGGTCATCTCTCACCATGAATAACTATGCTTAATGCATGCTTAAATATCAACAGATACAAAACTAGACTGCCAATAAATGTCCCAAAGTCTTTTACTCTCCCTCGTTCTTCCGTTTTCACTATATCTTCATCTATATCTTCCTTTTATGACTCTCTCCTTTATTCTCCTCCTCAGTCTCCAGGTCTCTATGGGATATGTAGCCAAATGCAGATGGCTATTATTTGCACTCTGTTTGTGATTGTAAGTCTGCACTCCTGTGCTCCAGAGACAGTAAATCTAAACAGTCATATAGGGGTCTTGACTCAAGGCATCAGTAGCACTAAAGGTCTCTATAACAACTCCTTATTCAGCCCTGCCCCCAACATACATACATACACACACATAATCCAAGTCCCTATTGCCTTGATCCAGTGATAGAAGCAAGAGTGAAACAAAGAATGAAGCCAGCTTGGATTGTTATATTACAATTTCCTAGCTGTGTGACACTGGACAGAAACAAAACGCAAATAGTATTTACAGAGAAATGATGGTAGTTCAAGGAAAGAAGAGCCATCTCCTCATACACATATGTAAAGTAACACCTTAGGAGAGAAGAAAAAATACTGAAATGCTGAAATAATATGAGACACTCGATGTGTTCCACTTAACATGTAACAAAGCAGAACACATCACATGCCCACTCTCACTGTCCGTCTCCCTCTTTAAGGTGTGTATCATTTTATTATAATCCCCCCTTTCACGCCTCGCACTACCCAAGTCAGCACATTTGCATGGAGGGGGCATATTCTGATGGATTTACGGCTGAGTCTACATTCTGCAAAGAACATATTGACTGGAAGCTGGGGGATGTATGGAGATCGATGTCTGGATTTTCATACAATATGCATGTGTAAAGCCAATAGAGAGTACGAGGAACAGAATCGGTCCATTTTTCAAACTAACATATATTGACCATGACTACCATCTGTTGTAACGTCGCAGAGCCATGCAACAAAATGACATTCATAGATCTCAGTTACCAACGCAGCATGCTTCAATAGCCGAACAAGGTGTGTGATACATGTGCAAACAGGTACAGGTCATCTGTCATAATTTCAGAAACATTACAAGTTTGAAGAAAAACTAGAAAAGCAGCTCAAAGGGATATGCGTGGATGCAGATGGACGGTGAAGGCAGGGCTGAAAGAGATCCCCTTTTAACTCCTGTTGATAGCAGTGGTCGTTTGCTAATAGAAAATACTGCTTGCACGAAATCACAAGAGAAGACTGCTGTGGAAGTTTTCTCTTTAACGGCAATAAGAGCACTACTTTCTCCCTATAACATGCTAAATTTAGACTGACACTGGACAAAAGGCAATGCACCACTAGCTGAGTAATGATAATAGCTGAAACCGGGCAGAAAGGAACAGAAAGTAGTGAAGCACACTTGTACTAATCAGTCAGTGGCAGAAAAAAGTAATTGCAGAATCTCTTTCTCAGAGTACAGAAGAGGATTGTCAAGTGGCACCCCCCCCCCCCCTCCCCCAAAGATGTCAGGTGGACTCAAGTCATCAGCATAACCTCTTGTGTTCAAATTATTCAATACTCAATTATACAAACACGGATACTCTTATAATACTTCATCAAATTAAACTGCTTGGTCAGCTTGGAATGAGCTAATAATTCACCACTGTAAGCAATACATTTTGTTTTGTTGTTATTTTTATTTATTCATTTTTTATGGAGCCTGACTGACATGTTGGCCAATATTAGCTATTTGCCGATACATTGGTATCAGCATTTACCGCAGCTGTTGCAATTTCTTTTTTCTTTTTAAAAAGCAAAGAAGAAATGGGGAAAAACACCCTTCAACCATGTTATGAGTGTTGATGTTGCAGTATTTTCCACCAGGGGGCACTCTTCCCCGTTCAAAACACATGGTTGGAACGCAACACTTACCCTCCGCTTGACAGCATAAATGAATAAATAAACAACCACATATAACAAATGTTAGGGAAATCCATTTACATTTCATGTGTGTCAACCTATCGGTTGATATATCAGATTTTTTTTTATCATCATTATCAGCCTTAAAAATCCTATATCTGTCAGGCTCTACTTTTTTATCATTCATGTCTTACTTATCAACTACTGCTTTTCATTAACTTTTCAGCCCAAACCTGTTCGCGCCAACTTTTTTTTCTAATTAAACTGTCAATTTTTAGATTCGTTGTGATAATCTTTTCACTCACCCCTTAGGATATTTGTACCTCTGGCTTTGAATCACTGCTCTTTATAATCAAACAGTAGCTTCCAACATCTTAGCCTGAATTAAAAAAAAACACTGAAACTGGCAATATCTGTTTAAAATCGGTTAGTTTATGAACAATAAATGTGTATTTTTAAAAAAAAAGATAACAACTCTGCGCACTCCACTGATTTGGGGGTTAAAATACCGTGAACTGTAACAGCCACAGTTCAAGTGTGACTGGAGACCTTTGTTGAGTCTCCCATTTTCTACAAATTACAGTTCTGACGCTTTGGGACTGATGATTACCTGAGACTTTTTCCACAAAGACATACAGTAATGCTGAAAGACATTTAGTCGAGTTTCAATAATAATAATAATAATAATGTTAATGACTAAAAAACACTTTTGCAAACAAGTTGCTACTGTTGATTCTGAGGAATCCATATCCTTCAAGCGTAAAGGATTTTTTTCCTCCATTTAACTCCTGAAACACAATCTGTTATCATTAAAAAGTCCTTAACCATAAATAGGAAGAAGTCTTTGATGGCCTAATTTCGTTAAGTTTTACATGTTGCCAGAAATCATCTTACGTCGTGTCTAACCCATTTTTTTTTGTTATAAACATCGACAGTATGGATTACTCTCGGCTGCCACCAGACTGAAATCCCAATCACCACATTGTCTATTTATCATCATTTGGATCCGCTCAGGGGTTAATAGGGTTAAAGGGTGGACGCCGGTTCCCCCTTAAAAAGCCCTCATGTTCTCTCTAGTTAAGGCAGGCGTCAGTAATAAGAGGAGTAAATAAATACAAATGATCCAGTTAAGGAGAAAAATGACACGCATTTCACTCTTGCTGCTTTTAAAAAGCGGACCTGAGTGACCCCCTGCAGTGAAATCCATCAGCATGGATGAGAGATTGAATGAGTAGAGAGAGGAAAGGACACAGACTGAGGCAGATTCAAGAAAACTGTGAGGGATAACAGACTGGAGAGTGAGGGAGGCAGACGATAACGAAGAGGGTGAAAGTAAAACAGATTTAAATGAAGACAGAAAACACTGTTCCTACATTAAGTGGGAGGCAGAGAAGGATGAGTGGGTCAGAGAAAGAAGACAGGGCATGTGTAACCTTTCTGACCTTCTTAAGACACACTTTTAGAAGGAGACTAGCAGAAAAATGCGTGTTACACACACATACATATATTAAAATGTTAAAAAGAAACAAGATTAAATAAAATAAATTACATAATATAAATGCTGTACATCAGTTCATTTCTTTTCCTTCATTAAAGTCTATATGTCTTAAAATACATGAAAATACACTGAAAGGCAATGAAAGTATTGAGTGGGTTTGCCAACCACTTTCAGTACAGCACAGTCACTAAATAAGCTACTAAAAAGTGTGTATGTGCATCGTCTCTCCATTCCTGCGCCCACACAGGTCTTTTAAATTGTATGTGCTTTTTACAGCTAGCAAAGCGAAGCTCTTAAGGCCCAAAGAAGAGCTTTTAAAGCAGTTATTGACTTCTGTCTCCTCAGCTGACCACCATCTTGTCCTTGCGCCCGGGTTGCCTAGCTACAGAATGGTGGTTCACCCTTACCTGACAGAGGGGTCAAAACTCCCTTACCTCACAGACTACTTTACAGGAAAAAAAAAAAAAACACATCTATGACTACAGCACTTTGAAATTATTTGTCAGCTAAATTAATTCCTGTCATTTTCAGTAATTAAATGTGCTGCTTGGCACAATTAAATATCCATAAATTATTGCTTAATTAATTCTGGGACATCAGTATTATTTCCTTAAACAAAACAAAAAAAGAACTGCAGAGAAAATGGAAAGCCTCTACCTGGCTCTGCGCCTTATTTACATTTTGAAGCAGCAGGGTGAATTTTTAGGGAACCCCCTGGATTTCTTCTGTTTGGTTAGATAAAGAAAAGGCACAACGCAATAGTCCTGCAATGGCTTGTTGCAGGACTGTTTTATTGGATTGCATTAGGTTGCATGGAACTTCTCGGTTTTGTGTCCACAACTACTGTTACAAGAGAAAATCATATAATTTTTAAATCTAGGCAAAACCCAAATTAAATGAGGACCATTTTTCACTGATGAGAAACAGTCCTCATTTGTAATACGTTGCTGAAAGAGGGATAAGTGGGTTCGACGTTCCCACTCATTACCCGGAGGAGAAGATGGGCTGTCATATCTGGTCTTCTTGACCGAGGCAGTACAGTACACCCGTGTTGTGCAGGAAAACAGCGAGTCATTTGTATTCAACAAGTTTTACTTCACTCCTCCTCATTCCACCTTTTTGCGTGTGTGGAAAGACGAAGTGAGGACAGCAGCTGCTGTTATTGTCAACTGGATTAAATTTAAAAAGAAAAGAAAAAGAAGGTTTATTCAAAAGAACTAAAAAAATAAACAAAAGACAAAGGGAGCGAGCGTATAGCCTTAGGGAAGAGAGGAGTGACAGTGAAGTGGAAGAATACAATTATATGGGAAAAACAAACATCCCAGGCATAGACATGCATACGTTCAGTTATGAACCAAAAAAATAAATAAATGTGTGGAAATATATTTCATTCTCTGATCTTTGACAAATGCCACCATCAAGACCCAAAACTTGGAGAGAGATTTCAGGCAGGGGATGGAGAAGATTAGTAACAGCGGTCTCAGTTCCTTATAGTACACACAGCCATGTCAGATCAACTATTCACCATTCGGAGATACCCCGGTCCCATCTCAATTCCGCAGGGACCCTGGACAAACACAGAGTGACCAGCTTCAACAAAGCAGTTCAAAGCCCCGCCAAAGGTTAGCTCTGACAGGAGGCTTAGGGCCACGCCATCGTTCTTTCATCACACATCTAACATAACATTTTTCTCAATGCCTGTCATCTTACATTTCAAACTAAAGCCTCCGCTGGATTGCTTTAGCCAACAAACACAGAGCACGCACGTGCTCACCCACTACCGGTCAGATGTCCCCCATGCACGCGTATGTAATGTGAGCAGTTTCAGACGCATTAATCCTCACATACATGTAGCACAGTAAAGGTCACACATTCAGAGCTGGACAGTCAGATAATGCATCGGTCTTTGATAAACAACTGGTGGCGAATGTGGCAGCATATAAATCAGAAGCACAGAAAGATAGCCTCCTTTTTTACAGGCAACTGGGAACTCTTATCTGGAGTCAGTGTCAAGGAGAAAGCGAATAAAAGCTTCGATCCTACACGTACATGTTTGTCTCTAAAATGCTGTGTGATTACATTATTTGTCTTGTTGTGTGTTATGCACTTTTGCATTAATTCAGAAGAGGTGTTGATCCCCTGCAGCTTATGATTCATGTATGATTTCAGACACTGCAGGGGCCAATTTGCTGTTTTAGCTGTATTTGATCATACTCGCCTCAGACAATATTTTTCATGTTTGGGGGGAAAAAAAATCTTAAGTGATGTAGAAGTGCATGAGTATTGCTCTGCTTTTATGTGCAAAATAATGTGACAAAGTCTGACAGAAAATACAACTGTAAAAAAAAGGAAAAAAGAAAAGCTGGCGTATACCCTTTGGAATTACCAGGATGTCTGATCTGATTTATTAAAAGGAGATATGGTCTGATCCTTTTATAAGACACAAATATTCTTAACAAATGCAATCTGACAAAAAAAAAAAAAAAAAAAAAAAACACACATAAAACTCAAGTTACTGTTTCTTTGAGGAAACCAATTTAATTCTCGAAATTAATAACGCGTAGAATCTCTAGCAGCAATATCATCAATCAGATGTTGCTGCCTACGAGACTGCAGTGACATAACCGTGACATCCACTCCAAATTGGTCTATTGTGGATTGGTGAACACTCACAGACGCTTCTGCAGCCTTTCTAGCTGTGTGCATCTTCATAAGGTTTCCTCTAGGATCCTGTGCAGATTCTAAAACCAATCATTTTTAAGAAGAGGTGAGTTTGTCAGTAATAAGGCTCCTCGTCTTAATTGTCTTTATTTATAGGGAGTGGCACCTCTTTAGTGTGCTCCTTGACCGGAGCTTCTGACTCCAAGTTGGCAGTAAACTTCCTTTTTATGTAAGAATATTTGTTATGAGTTCATATTTACGAGTAAAAACTTTAGTTTAATTCCAAAGCCCTTTTTTGCCAACTGCAGATATACCCATATCGTTCTATATACAGATATGTGCGTGTGTGATTGTATGTGTGTGGATGTAATGAGGTCAGAGTGATGCAGTAGCGTTCCGGTTGGGAGAGCTCCATCATTCAGAGAATTCTCTGGCGGGAATTCTGCAGGAGAACGGCGGGGAACAGCTGTACCGTACACATACACAAAAACAAGCACACATATACACTGCTTCATATTTGCACGCACACACACCATTCCCTACCCCGAATGCCTACCTCTCACACTTTAATTTATTTCTTTCAACCTCGCCAAGGAAAATGACCACGGTGTACCACTGCAATGAATGGAACATCTGTACTCTGGCGCACATTTAAAAAGGAAACACGGGAATGAAATTTTCATCTCAGTGTAATTGAATTCAATCTTTTTTTCTTTTTTGTTGCTGCCAAGAATATCTGATCATGGACAAATGGAAATCACCTGTACTACCAATCTAGCCTCAAACCAAAGTAATTATTTCCCACCTATTAAAGTAAACCCAAATAATCTGCATATGGACAGATGCTGCTAGCTGTGGCCTGAAACACCCACCCTCCCTCAAATCCCATCCACGATTGAAACCTGATTTAGCTGTCTTGTTCCAATCCCAGTGTCACAAAGCAATAAGTAAACTCCAACCAGACAAGGTCATAATTAATTCTTCCAAAGACATGCATTAAGCTGTTATAACCCTTGGCAGTCATCAACATCTGGTTTCACAAGTCTCTTCTATTAATATAAATTGCAGTCTAATAAAAGACCTAATACTCAGTGGCACTGACATGAGCTAAAGTGGGGAAATAAAGACATTCTAAGAAAGATGTCATCTCCCACACTTCATACAATCCCATATTAACATATCAAATGATAATTCTACCAAGTATGGATAAGGCACTGGCTCTATTTTTTTTTTCTTTATCTCAAGGGGGCATTTTCAGCTCCGAGGAAATCAAAAGCCTCAGTGAGACAAAAAATATTTTCTTTTATTACTCAATAGAGGCTACAGATAGCATCTTATCTCTGCAGGGTCTGTCATAAGCTTTGAGGAAAGACACACATTGTGCTCACAGAAGCTGTTCATCATATGAGACCATACAAACATACACAGTGATGCATGAACTTACACACATAAACAAGGATGGGCCAAACACTCCCTGTTAAATCCAATTAAACCTCTGCTCCGATCTCCTCAATGCATCCCTGCTCCTGTCTTGTAACACCAGACCTTCCCGCCATTTCATTAACACACACACACACACACACACACACACACACACACACACACACACACACACACACACACACACACAC
>NW_005187453.1:901777-918280 GCF_000239375.1 Pundamilia nyererei
CCCGCTAATGCACCTCCTATAATCAAATCCACCAATCAGTGTCTTCCGTGCAAAGACCCGTGCCACATGACTACCCGCACATTAGCCCAGCATTCGCTTGCAGTTAGCACTGCCATTTTGCACTAATGTTATTCCACTGTATTTTTTTTTCTTTAATGTGATTTGGGAAGTCTCAGCTCCAGCTTCCACGAGTCTAGCGCTAAACCCCTGGTGGGCTAGGCTAATCAGTTTCCAGCATTTCAGAGGGAGACAATGATCCCAGTGTTAGCGCAGGCTAATGACAAGCTAACACAATCAGCCAAGCCTCCCTAGAGGTGAGCCTAGAGCCAGGGCCCATTCTTGCCCCACCTCCTACAGGCTCCTCATCCACTTTCACAACATTACTATGGAGGATAATAGCCTGTTATTAAGAAGACAGATGGATCACGGACGGGAAGGATTCTGCATCTTCTTGAGTTACATATACGTGCTGAATTTGTTCATCCATGACAGCTTGGGTGTTTAATATTGCCTCCTCAGTCACTTTAGGTGTGGCTGTTCTATCGCTTATTAAGGTTAAGCATAAGGATCACACACATGCTCCTTGTTTGTACACTGTATTGTTTGCACTCTCCACTGTATTTAGGATAAAAAGACGTGCAATAAACTAAGCTAGTCCAAAGTATTTTAAAAGAAGACATGAAATAAATGGGGACACTGGAATGTCGAGAGATCAAATCCTACTGACTATCACCAGCACATGATCAGGGGTATCAGTGAACTACATCGGCCTCAGCTAATAGGGCAAGCTAATATTGTTCTGATTGAAAGATGTGGGTTAGGAAATGGGTAGAATAATTCAATTGCATATTCACTGGTCCACGTGGACCTCTAATCGTCACTGAATATATCAGTTTTGATAGCACAAAGTCTACAAAGACCATCAAATAAATACCTATCACATACAGCAACAGAATTTATTAAAAGGCATCATTAAAATGTGGGAAAAAACCCTCCGCTGGTATGAGATTTATAGTTACGTGCAAGAGTTGTGGGCAATTTTAGGCAAATAACATATTTTGCATGGAAATAAATAAACACAACACCTTCAGCAAAGAGATAATAAAAAAAAGCAACCTTTCCTTAAAATTGAATGCACTGCACTGCTTCTTTCTGTTATTTTACTTTTACCTGTGCAAATACTTCAAGCTTCTTAGAAACAAATACATTTCCTTTATTTTCAAACAGACTAGTGACTTAAACTGAACTATCATCTATCCAACTGAATCTGACTTATCCAGGTGTTGCTTTGCATATTTCAGACAGTTTTCTGATGAGGATGTTGATCATTTTTCCAGACTGTTCCTCATATAGACTCGTTTGGGGAAAAGTGAAAATGCGCAGCACCACTCATGTAGTTAAAGCTCCCTCTGCAGTTACAGGAGAGTTTTCCTTTGCCTTTCTACTCAGCAGCTTTATCAGAAGGTTTTCTCACTCCTTCCCTTCCTGTCTTCACTTCCACAGTTCCCCATAACTTTTAGTTCAATTTAGTTCAATTCAATTTTATTTTACTTTTATAGACCTAAATCACAACAACAGTTGTGATCTAGGTACTTTATATTGTAAGGTAAAAACCCTACAATAATAAAGAGAAAACCCCAATAAACATATTACCCACTATGAGCAAGCACTTTGGCAACAGTGGAAAGAAAAAACTCCCTTTTAACAGGAAGAAACCTCCAGCAGAACTAGGCTTAGGGAGGGGTGCCATCTGCCGTGATTGGCTGGGGTTAGGGGAGGAAGACATGACAAAGACAGGCAGTTGTTAATGACTTCTCTGACACCTTGTTTTGCTGTTAGCTTTTCATTCCCTTAGACAACTGCAAAAAGAAGGCTCTGCTTGTAGTGTTATCATATCAAATTTTTTATAGAGAATCTTTTCACAATTATTAGTTGTGTTTTGTTTTAAGTTATTTATCCACCTTAAACTGTCCGTGTCTGCACTTACCTGAATTTGGCATTCACTTGGTCTGCAGCTTTGTGGAAATTCTCCGTGGTGACCTTGTAGAACTGAGAACTCTGCAGAGACAGAGGAGAAAGTCAGTGAGCAGGAGGAATACATTAAAATGTGATTCTTAGCACTTTATTAAAATAATTGGATAAGGGTAATTAGGCAAAAGGAAACATATGAATCGAGCAATTTTTCTTTACAGATCTGGTCCACACAGCTCTGGCCTCATGTCTCAGACTTCATTAAACCCTAATGGAGATTCATTTTAAGATCACCGTTTGGTTTTAGTGTCCACAACATAAATGCTAACTTTGCAATCAGTAACATTTAGTAACCAGTACACATTTGCAGTATTGAAGCCTGCAAAGACAAACATTTTTATTTTGAGGTGCGCTTTTCCTGCACACGCAAAATATGGGTGCTTCAGTGAATGTGTGTTTGTGCTTATCCTGACAGTTAAGAGTGCTGTAATAACAGAAAGCAATCCTGTAAGGCCACGGGGTCGCTTGTCAACAATGTACAGACCAGTGGTCGTAATCCCCCGGTGACCCATAGCAAATGAACCCATAGCAGGACCACTCAACCTAAATTACCTCCTCAAACACAGCCATATAACCTAGCTACTAGACCATTTATACAACCCAGGAAGATCTGTCTTGTCAGCCCTCAGTGGCTGCTATGCACATTTATAATCAAATTGTGAGAGGCTGTAAAGTGTGACAGATAGCTTGTGTTGTGTGAGGCTTGATTGAGGGTAATGTCAACCGATATAAATGTCTTTCTCTGAAGGACTCCATGTGAACAAAAATAGTAATACTTGCACGAATACTTTCATTATAAAACTGTCATTCACAAAATGATTACCTTCCACAGATTTGACATTTTTTGCCATTAACTATTGGGTTCATGTTTAGCTGAACAATCTACACACATGCTCTAAGATGCAGCACTGCCATAAAAGTCTCTCAAACTGTAATAACCTATCATCCTTAGCAAATGGCGTGCAAAAATAATCCTTCAGAGGAAAAAAAAAATCGTATGTGTGCCGCAGATTTGTGCAAAAGCGACTAAGTGAACAGCTAACCAATCACCATTACATTTACCAAACCCTTCAATCATCTTGCATAAACATAAATGTGACAAATTTAAGCCTCTTGGTGCCATCTGCTCTAACTTCATCCCCAAGCAGGGAAGACATTCATCATATTTCAGAAGAGATCAATAGGAATGAACTGTGGTGCTGAAAAGATCAATAGTCATGTGTTGTAGAGCTAAAAGAAGATGAGACATGACAACACTGACAAAAGGTCTGATACCAATTTAAGTTCTCTTCATTTAGATGAACTGCAGTAGATTTAGAGAACTTCCCTTTTCACATTCAGTACAGTTACACACATCAATTAAAAGCACATCACATTTATTTTCTTTTACACTGCAAACTGCTCTGTGTATGCATGCTTTCTCATACTTCTGATTGAGATCAAAATGCAAAACAACATAAACGACCCACACTAGCTGTCCCTCAGGCAGACATTACTTTGTATGTAAAGCACAGCAAAGAGTATGGCCAAATTGCCAAGAGTTAACTTGTAAGCTCATGCTGTATCGGCGCCCTCTTGGCCTCGAATCAAGTGGTTTTCGGTTTAGACAAAGGAACTGTCAAGAGCTACGGAAAAGGATTTAAAACAGAAGCTTATTCACAGATAAAAAGCCTAAAAAGAGATTTTGGGAGCTGCTAAAGAGGCAGAAATAAGACTTCTCCTGGGTGCTGAGACTGAGCCACTGGAAGAGAAAAGAGAGAGACAGAACGAGCCAGATTTGGGGTTCTGTCTAGAATACTAAGTATAAGGTAATAATACCTGCCTAAATGGCAGAGCTGGTTCTAATCAGCACACTAATCCACCTGAGAGTACAAAAGGCCATGTGTGTCAATGATTTCAGGAACACTTTCAAAACATGTACACACACAAACAATGTGAATGCTCTCCTGCACACACCTACACAAACAAGATACTAACACACACCATGGGAACATGTGGACGCACTGCCTTAAGTGTCTAAATGTACCTTGGCAGCTAGTAAACACTGACAGACATATCCAAAAAAAAAGAAAAAAAGAAAAAAGAACCTCAGTCACTCGCTCACAACCAGGTAGAGAGGAGTGTAATTTGTGTGATTACTGAGTGGTCTCAAATTATGATGTCCTGCTGTTGTCCCAACTGATTCAGAGAATAGCCCTGACCTTTCATTAGCCCACAAAAGTGAGGCCCTGCTCAGTTTGGATGAAAACATTCCTCCCTTGATCAACATTTTAGGAGCTGCAAAGCACAATCTTTCTTTTTTTTTTTTTTTTTTTTAAATTGCTGTCTGCTGTTTAGCATGCTTCGTCACTGGCTCAACAGAATAGCTACACAGGCCTGACGCAGTGCATCGCCTCGCCATGAAATCAAATATCTAAAACCTCTTGAATAAAATAGTGTTTCTGTTTGTTTTCATCCCATTTACTCTATTTGCGTTCCAAAAGGGTTTTAGCTCATCTGGAGCAAAACAAAATGCTGGTGGGGGGGATGTCGAAGACAAATTAAGTCATTACTGCTAATGCACTGCAACAATATGGAGAAGATAGAAGCGGCACCCCCAACACAGGCTCTAGGTCAATTTAGAGAAAAGGCTTCCAGTTCTTAATGAATAAAACAAATAACTCCTTGTACTGATGGCTTCTTTCTCTTATCTGTTGCTGAGCAGGAGGGACAAAATGGGAAGAAACCCCACCATGGCTAACATTATGATTCTGCAGAGCTAAAGAAATTTAGACTTCTGCTGTGTGACTCATAAGTAGAGCAAGCGGGCTGGTAAATGATTTTTTTTTTTTTTTTACATAGAAATGACTAAGCATTTTACTATTATCTTTCAAGGGCTACAGCAATAGAATAGGATATGGATGCACAGATAAACACAAATGTTCATCTTTGTTATAAACACAATAAACTCTTAACTTCTATGTTTGGTAAGAGGTAACAAAATCTACACAACATATCCACTAAACTGGGCAGCGCAATTAAAACAGCAGGAATGTGTGCATATCCAGTGTTTTGTTTTGTTTTTCCATCTACTTCATCAACATGCTAAACTGCACATAAAGTACAATTTTGTTTTTTGTCAGAGGCCTTTGCCACAGCAGAATCAATCTGTTTTTGGGAGGCCTGCATATTTGTTTGTGCTCCCAGTAGTGATGTGCAGCTCGATCCTGAAATATCGATTCTTCCGATACCAGTCATTTATGTTCTAGAATCGATTCTCACATTACAATATCGATATTTTAGTAATTTAGAGTAAATTTGTAGTAGGAACACAGTGGAAAGAAACTATAACATTCGTATTGTCTACATTCAAAGGAACTACTTCCTCTTCCGCCTTTCATAGTCATGTGCCAAATACGGCTGTATAAATGTCTCGCAGCCGCTGGCGCGCGCACTCACAACAATGGCTGAGCGTAATTGGAGTCATGTGCGGACTTATTTTACCTACACAAACAGCTGAGACGTGGTTTGCGATACATGTGGCAAAAAAGTGCTCCAAGAGTGAGGTGTTGTGGCCACACTAGGGAGACATTCAAAAGGGCTGTGGGGGATGTTAAATACATTTTACAGGGTTTATTTATCGGATACAATATGTTAAATGTCACCGTTATTATTGGCCGGCCCGGAAACAGCGGGGGTGTCCAAATTCAGAGGCTGCTTCTGAGGACCCGGCCTTCACGGTCTAAAGAAAGCCGGGTAGTACGTCATGAGCTCCCTCAGTGGAGTGAAACTCTGCCTTCTGCTCCTTGCTATCTAAAATATAATCGGGCACTGACGTAAACACTTGACCATCTCACACTTCTCTTTAATCATTTTCTGTTTGACGTTTATTCAGCTTTGTGAAAACCCCGAGGAACCCTCCCGAGGGATTAATAAAGTTAAATTTAATTTAATCTAATCTAATAACTTTAATCTCAGCCAAACCGATTTACTCACAAACAAATAAAACACTGAAAAAGCCAAACAATAACATTTTTAAGTTATCAAAGTGACTTATATATCATGTTTAACCCGAGTAGCGAAAGACCGCGGGGGTTTGAAAACGATGTGTCGATCGGCTCAGATATTTGAAGTTTACACAGCTACATTCTCACCTGAAAATATGTTAAAAAAAATTTGCGACCCAGAAAGAGAAATAAGAGTAATATTAAAACTAAGTCGCTGCCGCCATTGTTGGAAACTGGAATTGGCTGGGCCGCGCTATGAATTCTGCGATATGGTTTTTCAATTTTGTTGTCCGGGTGGAAAATCGGGAGAATGGTGGCTCCGGGAGATTTTCTGGAGGGGCACTGAAATTCTGTATTCTCCTGGAAAAATTGGCAGGGTTGGCATGTATGGTTGTGGCAACATCACTAACCTTGTCAAACACCTCAGAGTAAATCATATCACAGAATATGACGAGGGTATGTTGAGATGAACTGAAGAGGAGGACAGGGACAGGTGCTGCTAGGGCGAGACAGACGTCTCTCACGGAGTCCTTTAGTGCTGCAGGTAGGCAAAGTGTTCAAATAGTGCACAACTTCAGTTTTTTTGTTTCTATATGATGAACTCTGCATTATTAAGTGATAAGAACAAGTAATCTGATGTCCTGTAATCATTATGATGCTATAATTTGAGTTGAGATACAATAAATAAAATAAGTTTTTGTACAAAGTATCGGTATCGGATCAGTATGGTCGATACAATCCTGAATATTACTTGGTATCAGATCGGAAAGAAAATCAGTGGTATCGCACATCACTAGCTCCCAGTGTCACAACTTTCCCTGTAGTGATTTTTCTTTAACATCTGACTACATCTGGGAGGCCTACATTAACTTTTGGATGGGGCTCAACAGCGATACTGGTTGGTAATACTCAAGGAGACAATTACAACATGAGCTATTCCTGTTCTCTCACAAACAAATTGGTAAAATTTTATAGAAATATTTAGTTTTCCTCCTTTCTAAACGCACCATGAAGTTGTAATGCACTTTTGTCTGAAAAAAAAATTGACTTTTTTGTAACAAGAACATTTGTTTTTGACTGAGTTCCATATTTCTTGAATCTGCTGGTTACAGGTTTGAAAACTCAAAGAGCTAGCTTTCCTGTTTCAGCTAAATGTTATCCTTTCTCCTGAGCTAACCCTTTACAAAAGTTCACATAAAAGTGTTTTAACTTTAAAATTCAACTTTCAAAATACTTTCACTTTGGGAAAAAATACTCCATCAAACTATTTATTAAGTTCCTGTCAGCTATTTAAAAGGTTTTAATTCTTTAAATTAGTTATGCTCCAAAAGACTACAGGCTAGCTCCAAGCTAGCGTCTCTTATGACTAAACAAAATGCATCTAGAGAGTTGACCTTTCATTTTAACACCCGATTAGGACAGAAAAATAGTAACGTCTCCAATTAAAAAGTTAAAATAAATGAATAAAACAAAACAAATAAATAAAACTGCAAAATGGAAGCTAAAAATTCAAAGCCTGTACCCATAAATTTTTTCATCCTGTGAAAAGCAACAGATGGATGGCTCTATTTTTGTTTTTTGTTTTGTTTTTCTACATAAAAAGGATGCACCACTTTGTTATTGTAAATTCTTATCTATTCATTCATTCTTTGAAGAAACTTCTGGTAAAATTCCTAAGACTCCTGTCACGCAGCTGAAGGAGCAAATGGTGATAAACAACACTGAAATGCACCGTCATGCCTCCAGATCAATCCATTTTCAGTTTTATAACAGAGCCACAGATGGCTTCATAGTGAAGAAGAGGGAGGGCGGAAACACCCAAAATTTAAAACATTTTTTCACTACAAAACTATAATAATAACAAAAACACTACCTTTATTTTAATATTTCTATTGCTGACAATCAGCAGGAAAAAAGTAGTTTTTGCTGCAGCCTGCAGAAAGAGTACAAAGAAAGAGCAGGAAATGACAGGCAGAGGGAGAGATGAAGCTAGCAAGTCAGAGGCAGAGACACAGATATAGAGATAGAAGCCATTACATTTTTTTAATGCTCTTTCTCCTGTATTTCTTCCTTTCACAGTGCGGTAGAACTTTGCTATGAGATGGCAATTGCTGCTGTGATTGTCCTCCATGGGAGAGTAGAAAAATCCAATTTCATTGATATACAAGGCGAAAAGAAAAAAAAAAAAAAAAAAAAAAGAACAAGAAAAAAATCTTTTCGGAAAAAGATGAAATTGAAGCATGGAGGGGAAAAAAGCACCACTCGAAAGGGAAAAAAAAAAAGACTTAAAAGTGAGAGATATAGAGACAGATGTGATGGGGGGGGATATGGTAGGGATAAAAGAGAAAAAGAAACATTGGCAAGTTGATTGTTAAATATGAGATTGTTTTACAGCGAGGCAGGTATTGAGTGAAAATGTAATAAATATATAGATATTGTTTTCAGGGGCTATTTGGTAGCTCTGGCCCCAATGAGCGGCAGCATCGGAGGCAGCAGGCTGAGCTGTCTGGGAGCCTGGTGATGGCCTGTCACTGGAAGCCTCTCTGATGAATGGCTATGTTAGATTGGAACAGACATGTAATATATATCAGACTTATATTCTCTCTCTCGGTTCCTCTGCCTCTTTCTCCTGGTGTTCGAGATTCTGGGGGAATCCAGAGGTAAGCAAGGAATTGAGAGGAGACAGAAGGGGCGTGAAAAATGTGATGGAAGATAATGGTGAGCAAGCAATATATTCCAAGTGAAAACTAATTTTTATGCACTCTCGGTAGAAAAGTGGTTAAAAAAAAAAAAGCATTGTGCTTTCACAGCTACGGTGTTTGCAGATTGAAAACTCCAAACTTTGCATACACAGCCTTTCTGAATGTCCATACTTGTGGTAGAAGATTCAAAGCACATCGGACATTTACCTTTTTATACACAAATTACACAATTTTTCTCATCTCGCTCTTGAGTTATCGCATTCACAAGGTTTTCAGAAAACATGACCTCTGACCTTGAAGTCAAGGTCACTGGGATTCAAACTCATCCCAGATTTTTAGTAGACACACCTTCGGTATCAATTTGAAAATCCTATGTCTCCTCTAGTTATCACATGCGCAGACTTGCTTGTCTACGCCACCAGGTGGGGTGACGTCAATATCCCTTCAGCCTTTTACGGATGAGGTGTAATAAATAATAATCAAGAAAAATATATTATCTACATTGTTACATATTTTTAAATAGTGTTTCTTCTTTCACATAACACGTTGCTTAACAATACTTTCCACCATGAATAGTTCAACTTCTTGAACTTTCTCTATAAATCTATACAAAACTTGATCAAAAACCATTAAAATTGTTAGAAATGAAAAAGAGTGATAATTCTATCTCCTAACACAATAGTAAACTGTTTTCTTTAAACATATTTTTCAATTTCGATTGTATGCATGTTCTGTTGTTTTAAGTAAATATCGAAAAATGGCAATGAACTTAAATCCCATGGTAGCAATTTTAAATATCTTATTTTAACCTACCAACAACCTCCAATTCAAAGATCAATTTTTTAATAATTTATAATGATAAAAGCAGAAAATTCCCAAATGTAACCAGTTGAAACTTGGGAATTTAACTGCAAATCTAAGCAGACATATCACAGGGCAAATGCAGCCTTTGTCTAGCAATACTGACTCTAGTGTCCCTGCCTACAATACATCCTTGTTGCTCTGTGTATGGCACAAGAAAAACTCAAACCAATTATATATAATAAACGGCAACAATATGAACTATTTATGAATACAATGCTTTGGTTGTTTAGCAGTTTTACACTTAATTGAATTAAATATCTCTTTGCTTGTTTCTAAGCTAAATATTCCTGGTTGCTATTTCTTTGTGACACTGTTCTGTTTCTTTCCTCAAATTTACCCTTTGTACTGTGCATACATATTATAAGCCTTCATCTGGAGTGGACACTATTAAGCAAGCACAAAATACAATGAGAGCACAGGAAAAGAACATGCCAAAAGTGATTTTGGCTCACATTGGTTGAAGAGCACAGGGAATGAAGGGCGGCTAGATTCAGTGCCAAATGGGGCACTGAGGCCAGAACGAGGAAAAAAAAAAAAAAAAAAGAGCATTGTTAACACAGTCCAAACAAACTACAACCCCTATGGAGCTCCAAGCCGCTTGATACACAGTAAGACAACATGTGATATGCCAACCAGTTACACAAAGGAGTACAAGATCACACAACCAGACACAAAATACACACATAATATCTACTTATATTGTAAATTGCCTCCATATGTAATAAGCGAAAATCATTTTTTAATTTTGTAAATATATCACTTTCTTAGTTTTCATTGACCCTTCCTGCTACCCAGGTTTCCCATTTCTCCCACTCAGCTTCCATTTTTATGCTCCACTCACAGCTTACCTTTATCATACTTGTCCTTTAACATTTAGAGGAAATACTCATTATTATACACTAATTAAGATTCTTAAGAAAACTAAGAATCACTTTCATTTCAGTTTTTCTCTTTCTGGCTTCCATGCATTATGTGTTCCCTTGGTGTCTTTCCACTCTGTCTTCTGCCTCCTTTTGATTCCTCTGTTTCTCTTGGGGCTGCAAAAGTCATTTGTTGACACGTTGATCTAAGGAATATTGACCAGAGGCCAACATGGTTGATGGATGACCAGTGTCGAGAGTTGATAACAGCTGTGTTAGTTGGGACGCATCACTTCTTACACTTGAACTCACATTTGCCCCCTTTCTATGTGATGCACTGCTGTCTCCCTGTGCATTGATACAATAATGCACAAGGAGCTAAATAGCATTCAGAATTATATAACTAACATTGTAATCTTACTGGTTTCTTGACAACTGATCAATAAATTTACAAACTGCATAAACATTAGCAACCTTTCTTCAATCATAATGCATCATAGCAATGAATTATAACAACTGCTCTGCTGTCTGCAAAGACATTTGTGCCCTTTAACCAAGAAAAAACTATCTCATGTTATATTTCTCTTATCATGTCTGGCTTTAAGAACAGCATCACCTTAGCGCCTTCACAGTTGTGTAAAATTTCCATTTGGCTTCCACCGTAGAGGCCATTTGACTTTTTAACCCTTCAAAGGGGAGAAAACTCCTTCCCAGCATGAAGGTGTCAATTTAAGCACACTAAATAGGGCATTATACCCTTCTTGAGATATACTTATGATTTGAGAGCCACATGAAGGTATTCTTTTTAGCACACTTTAACAGGGCATTTGACCCTGGTCCCCTGCCTTGCAGGCATCTCTCACTGGGACCAGCATGGAGCTGCCATTTGAAGTGCGCCAAGCACGGCAGCTGACCCATGTCCCAATCCATAGGACACTAGTTTACAAGGAACATCAGGGTAGTGTCATTTTCGAGAAACGGGAGGACACATGCCGGGATGAATTAGATTTAACCCTTTATCTGTTTGGCCCAGGCACGGAGGTTGAAATTTAAAGTGACAGCCAAAAAGGGGCAGCAAGACAATTACAGCAAGGCAGCCAACTAGAGAGCGAAGGACAGCTATACACACCACACTGGGGAACGCATGCAGAGTTTAAGTTCAAGGATGATGACAAAAACAGTGGGGCAGTGGGATGAAGAGGAAAAATAAATGTGACCGCTTTGGCTGAGCCCAGTAGGGACCAGGCCCACTGTGTATAATGGTCGAATTCAGAGTTCGAACATGTGTGCCCTTATTTGTGCGTACACTGGGTATGTGTGCTTCTGTATGCACTGCAGTGTGCTAGTGACTGACTGTTTCGCTCAATGATGTAAGTATATAAACTTTTACCCAGGAGAAACTATTGCAGCACATTATGGTGCAGGTTCTTGAAAACAGCAATAACACCAGCTCACCTGGTGAGCATGCAATGCAATATTTCATTATGACTTTGCTTTGTGTTGTGAAATAGAAAGTTGTATTTTCTGTTAGCTTTCATGCTAATCTATTATCCATTACTATCTATTACTCTACTATCCACCTCCTTATTTTTTACTTTATTCACATTCTTAAATTATTCTTAGAGTTATGTGAATGTTCTTGAGTTTTGGATTTACTTACCATTTTCAAAAGAAAAATTGCCCCGTCATATTGTAAACTTTTTTAAATTTAAACTTAGGAAACCTTGACAGAAAAACAAGCTGGATAAATAAATATGTTTCTCCAATTTCAACTGAAAATTAAGCTCAGGGAAAGGTTGTAAAAGTCAAACTCATTAAAAGTGATACTTTAAAAATAAATAATTACCGTAAGATCAATCGCACATCTAGTTTTGTGAGCGATCGTACATGCCAACTACGCCCATTTTTCAAGTTGGTGTAAACTGCAAATTACTTCTTACCCTCTCCTCCAGCCGGGCCACTTGCTCTCTGTAAAAAGCATCCTGCTTCTTTAGGTCTGCTTCCTTGGCCTCCACCTGCTTGGCCTAAAGAGAAGGACAAAAATTAGGTGCTGAGCATGGCCAGTTCAAAAAAAGCATAACACACATGAGACAAGCAAGCATAAATACACATTAAAGGCACCCATAAAGAGAGTTTAGTGTTTATAGTGTGAATATAAGGACAACACAAACTCTTGTTTTTGTTGTACATATAATCCAAGAGATATCTCATTATAAGATTAAGAGATGCATTTCTACATGATAAATGTGTAAAATAACAGAAACTGTTCTGATAGATCACCACCTAGACCAGGGGTCAGCAACCTTTAACACCCAAAGAGCCATTTGGACCCGGTTTCCACGCAAAAGAAAACACTGGGAGCTGCAAATGCTTTTTGACATCTAAAATGAAGATAACACTGTATATATTGTTTTTTACCTTTATGCTTTGTGTAAACAACTAAGGTGTGTTGCTTAAATCCATGAAGTGCTACAGAGAAAATTACATTTTATTTATGTAATTAACACATTTTGAACTCTTAAAGAAATATAACAAAAGGAAAGACACCTAGCTGAACTAAAATGATCCAAGTAGCAAACAAAAACTGTTGTGAGCCGCCACCCTCATATCACCTTTGGGCTTTTGGAGCCTTGACCTGACTTTTAAAAAAATAATTGGAAAAAAAGCACTATGCTGCTAAAAGATGAAAAATACTGCCTAAATATGTATTTTACCTGGTTAATGTGTGTGGCGGGGCGTGGTCTGCAGCGTCGCTGCAGGGGAGGTGGACGCACCTGAGCGGGACCCGCAATCACGCCGCGCGGCCTTTTCTCTGTGCTATCTATGCTGTTGTGTTGGTATGTGTCAGGCTGTGAGCTGCAAAGCTACAGCCGGCTGTGTGCGTACAGCAACCGTGTGTGAAAAGCGTGTTCATGCAAACATCGTCGGCTCTGCCGCAGTACAATGGGACTTTTGCTCCTGAACCTCTGCGCATAGCGTCTGCAAATCGGGGCTGTACGACATCACTTTCATCTTTACGCAGGACTGTAAGCTGTCATCTGTGAGGCGTGAGCGGTGCTTGTTTATAACATAGTTCATGGTGGAGAACAGCTGCTGACATAATTTGGTTTCGAAGATCCATAATTGGCCTACCTGGGGTTGAAAGTTTACCCGGCGTTTCGGCGGGTATACCGGCTTCCGCGAGTGTGACGCTTATTTTGAGCGATGAAAAAAATAATAGAATCGAATTTTATTTTTATATTTCAATATCACAATAATCTTCCAATTTAGAACTACAAGTTAAAAAAGAACTAACATAAATAAAATACACTTCAGCTAAATACTTTTCCCAAACCACGCGGAGCCGCACTATAAGGTCTAAAGAGCCGCAGGTTGCCGACCCCTGGCCTAGACTGTCCTGGATTTATAAAACATAGTTTTTGTTAATTGATGAAAACTTTCCTTTTTCTAAAAACCTAAATTTCTATAGCAGAAAAAGGGGAAAGGGGGACTTTTCTGCCATTTAATTGTTTATCTATTACTTAACTAGTTTGGTGTAGTATGAATGACTGTTGAGGAGGTCTTTAGGAGGAAAAGCTGTAAAACCTTAAGAAGAAATGCAATTAGAAGTCCAAAACTTTATGCCCGCCTTCATACTTCCAAAGCCATTTAGTGAGTCAGAATGGAGTCACCGCCAGGCTGATTCTAGCCCTCGGGCCTTATGTTTGACACCCCTGCTCTACACATTTTGTGCACTGTACTCACAAACATAGATGATTAAAAAATTGAAAATGGATTCAAGACCAATTACAGTTGAGTGCATCCTACTTACCATAATAATTACTGCAAACTGGACACAGAAATATGTGGAAATTTAAAGTAAAAAACAAAACAAAAACTAAAATCCCTGCAGTGACATTACTTCAGTTCACTATAAAACTTTTCAAAATTGTTCCAACAGATCAACTTCATCCTATGATAAAATATTTCTATCCTGATAGGAGCAGTCACTTCCTGGTGAGTCAAATGCATTGGCTTCACAGTCATCAGATCTCAACACAACTGAATACCCATGGGAGATTTTGACTGGCTTGATTGGTTTCTTTGACAGTACATTTCACCACCTTATTCAAAATACCAAATCTGAGACTGTTTCTTGGAAGAATAGTGTTTCATTATTCCAATAGAACTTCAAAGACATGTAACCTGCCAGAAGGACAACCAGTTCATCTACCACATTATGGTTGAGCGGCTACATAAAAGCCATTTTTGAGTAAAATACTCCCTACTTTGAGTTTGGAAAAAGTGTTAACTGAAAAAAAAACTCTTAGAACATAAGGAAAAGGATTCTGTGGTTTGATGAGACAAAAGGTCTTTTTGGTCAGAAACAGGAAACAACATGAGCCTGCCAACTTACTACCACCTTTTCAGTGAAGCATGGAGGTGGCAGCACCACGCTATGGGCAAAATACCTAATTTAAACCCTAGTGAATATTTTCAGAGAAACCAGAAGATGGCAATTCACAGACATGTAATACACAACCTGGCAGAATTAAGAGGAACTCCCAAGAAGTGTTAATGAATTACACAACTAAATTTGTTGGCCAAATTCAGGTGTGTAAAGCCTGCAGACACTTAACCAAGAATAAGCTCAGTCATTTTTACAAAGGGCCTAATAAAATGCACTAAACTAATGCCCGGATACTTTTGTGAGAGATTTCATGTTTTGCATAGATTTGCAAAGAACATCTAAAAACATATTTTCCCTTTGTTATTATCAGTGTTGAATATGGATTCATCTGATTTCGTTACGTGTGCACCAATAGAGGTAATGGTGATTTGTGCATATATGCTTAATGTCTAAAAGAAACACACCCGTGTGCACATATGAATACGACTTATAATGCCTTGCCAGGTACTGTAGGTGTTTCTTTGTCCTCTTGTGTTAAGTCTCTGGCTAAAATACTATCACACCAAGAAGATAAAATCAGTTTTCACTGCAAACAGGCATCACGATCTGGCATATATATTTACAAAGCCGACCTATCTTCACTGTCCTCCTTTCTACTGTGACCTTCATTAAACAGTTGGCTCAAGTTCTATGTTATATATAGAAAAAGATAAGACCTGATATATCAGTTTTTAGAGAGAGGAAAAAAGAAAAAGAATGTGAACCGGTGACTCAAGCAAAATGATAAATACTGATGGCATTTTTATTAACCATAAAAGAAAGTACAACACAACTATCTGGACCACCTATTTTGATTAATGGAATTACTTATCATCATTAACTTGCCAAAACTGATAGATATGTTAACAGCCAAGGCTATAAACTGTGATGAATTAAAATTAATAGACCAGTTCCAAGTGGATGTTATATCTAGTAAATAAGATACCATTTTTAAGATGTATAACATGCTTTTAGAACAAATAACTTCGCTAGGAAGTAGTCATCTAGAGTTTTTTTGGGAGTAAGAGATCTGCATCAATAATTGTTGGTGGAAAGACAAATCAAACATGTCGTATAAGCTACACAGGAAAAGAAATTCTCCACATGATCATGTGAGAGAGAAGTGTCACTTTAGGGTGAGGGTAAAGACTTCTAGACTTACCTTCCTTCCAATCTCCTGAATAAAAGAAGCATTGAAAAGAAACAAGAGAAAGAAAAAGTGAAAGACTGAGCAAAAAAAAAAAAACATACTGATTCATTCATGAACTTCTTCAAAGTGACATTTGGGGAGTTTTAGTATTCAGAGACTAGGAGTGACTGGCTGCCACACTGTTCTGCCTGAATACTCACACTCTGTCCTCTCAATCTTCTTTCTCACTAGCATAGACACAGACTTGTGCATACATAGAGTCATGTGAAAAAGAAAGATTTCACAGGACTTTATTCAGCTTCTTTATTCAGCATAATTTTATTCAGAAATTATGAAGGCAAGTAGCAGCCAGGTGCTGCTAATCAAATGCACTGATGATTAATTGATCATCAGTAAGTGTAAGCACCTGTATAAAAGCACAAGTTTTGAGGTTGTTTTCCAATTTGTTGGCCTCGACCATTCAGGTGTGTTTTAACATAAT
>NW_005187453.1:918454-972565 GCF_000239375.1 Pundamilia nyererei
AATAATCCAGATATTGCAATGGTCCAGACAAAGTCCAGACCTGGCAGGCCCTTAAGAGCCCTATGCATAAACGGAAGCATGGAAACTTCAATGAACTAAAGCAATGTTGAAGAGAGAAGTCACAATGATGTGAGAGACAGACAAATTTATGCAGAAAATGTATTACTTCAACCTCGTTAGTAATAAGGTGTACTTAGTTTTTCAAAAAGCCTGTATGGAGTTCTGTGAAACCTTCTTTTTCACATGACTGTAGCATATAAGAATAAGCCATTCAAGTATGAACATATGCATGGCTGCATACATTCACTGCTGAGGACTATTGAAAAAGCCACAGCACAGATGGAGCCTAGAAGCATTTCCTTTAAACAATATAGAAAGTTGAAGGAAACAAGTAGGAAGAAAATATAACGTATGGAGAAAAAAAAAATTGCCTTTCCCCATCGAGTCTCTGCTACGCTGATAACCATCTGTGTTCTGCTCAACACACTGCAGGCGAAGCTGCATGCTCTATGCATTGTGATGAGGAGCAGCGAGGAGTCTCAGAGTGGGGCTGTCCTCAAATGAGACGAGTGGGGGGAAGTTTCAAAGTCAAGCGGATGCTCCGAGCTTCCCTGCTACACACAAGATAGAAACCTTCCCACACAGCCAAACACCTGCATACACATAACCATTAAGATATCTCTACAGACATATACAGGAAAAAAACAAAAGCCACAGCACCACGTAATCACATTCCTGGCAATACTCAGCACAGCAACATCATGCCCTAGCTGCCACTGTCTCTTCTGTCCAAAGCACAACCTAACATTAGCTAGCCTTAGTGCTGTGGTCGGGCAATTGTCTCTATTGTGTGCCCCTTAGAAGTCTGAAGGGCTATTGTAAAGCTGCCTGCACTTCATGATGGAATCGAGTTGAACTTGAACCTAAATCATATCGCTGGGTGAATGTACCCTGAAGTAGACAGTTAAAAGCGTGCCATAAGCACACTACTAGTATAACTATAATGACCTTTAAACGTGTTATTGATTCCAAGCCTGCAATCGTGGCCTCTAGGATTGATTGTCAAAGATATTGAGAGACCAGATTAGGTTCATTGAGGTGCCAAAAAACTGTCTACTGCCAACAGCTCAATTTAGAATGAAGAAGAAACAAGGGATGGTGGGATAGAGGGAAACAGAGAAGAGAGGATTGGCAGGGGGGCTGTGTACTGTCACGAGTGTGTCCAAACTCAATGTTACGCTGGTAGGTGGTGACTAAAGACTTTAGCTTTGCAGAGAAAAGACAAAACATGCAGACGCCAAGACGCAAACAATGGCTCAGACACTGATCTGTAACGCACAAATCATCACACACACACACACACACCAGCCCGAGCAGCTGTACCCACAGAGAGATAAATGTGTGCTGAGGGCGAGACTAAAGGGGTCATTAAAAGAGGAGAGGTTGTGACAGAAATGTGTACCCAGGGATTTTCTTTCTTTCTTTCTTTCTTTTTTTAATGTGTATGTGTTTGTGAACGTCTCTTGCACACATTGGCTGGTGCATGTGTTCAATTTTCATGCGAGCTGGTTGCCTCTCATTTTTTATTATACACACACAGGCCCAGACACACCGACACACACACACACACACACTCTGTCAGGATTACTTCTGACTGATTAATCCCATTCAGCAGACTTTAAAGATAATCTAATCATACTAAAGGCCAAACAATAGGACAGACTTCACCACTGCCCATACACCTTTTGTTCCCCTAATGAAGAGGCGGTCACGGGTAAAGGAGGAGAGCACGGGTAAGAGTTGGGGGAGGAAGAGAATGAGAAGGGCAAAAAAAAAGTAAAAAAAAAGAAAGAAAGAAAGAAAGAAAGAAAGTAAACTTGAAAGTGAAAAGAAAAGAGCAAGATAAGAGAGAGAAAGAGGACAATGAAAGGTGATTTATCAATGGAGGCGTCAAGAAGGGAGACGAGGCTGTTTGATGGGACATGGAGCCTCAGCCAAGTGTGTCTTTATATTTTAATAACCAAGTAAATAAAAAAAACAATGGCAATGGCGGGGAACGTTTCCACATGTGATATCTAGATTTCCCCCTGACAGTAACTCACTGTTATATTCTGTAACACTCCAGCGGATGATTCAACCAACGTTATTGAATTCCACATTTTTACTATGCAACAGCCCTTAACATAGATTTAAAAAAAATTTAAAAAACCTAGGTAAAATATGAAGGCTCACAACAGGACCCTCCCACTAGCCATCGAGACCACGCACTATAATTTGTAGCCCGGGAAGTAACATTAACATTAGCGGCAAACTTTTATATTAGCCTTCTTGCATCCATCTCCCCTTATTAAATACAGTAGCACAGTGGCTGATGGTGACAGGCGGTTGAAAGTGAGACTGCGGTGGTCAGATTAAACGAATCGTTTAGGGGAGGTGATCGCCTCTGTGAATATCAATTAGCCAACCGCTGAATAATTAAGGACAACCATGTTTTTTAATTAGCTGACTGCCGCAGTTTGAGCCGGGCGCATGAGAGGGAAGGAGGAGGAGGAGCAGAAGAGAGGAGGATGGAAGAGGGATGAGAACAGGTGGGTTTTGCTGCGTCAGCCCCCCTTCTCCCCACCCACCCGCCGCCTGTTCCCTCACTAAATTGCTCCCATATACACTATTTTCTTTCACACCTGCCTTTTTATTTAAAGTAATCTTTGTCACTTCCTTTTTTTTTTTAAAAAAGATTCCAAGATGCTGAAATAAAACTATTATCTGCAGCACTGAGCAGGCTTACTGCACAAGACAGGTATAGGGAATATCATAATCATATGCTTGCATGCTTATAATTGTAACATGTCCCACTAGTGTTATGAAAATATACTGCAAAATTGTGTAAAGGATATAACTGTGGTATGCAGTGTAAAGAAGTTTGAGTAGTTAGAAGAATTTTATAAAGTGAAATGAATGATTTAATGTAAATCCTGCAAGTTCCTGTCACAGCAACACACTCTTGCTCAGCGCTCATTTCGTCCCCAAAACCTTAGTTAAACAGTCACCTTTTAAAAACGCTGGGGGGTATTCAGTATTCATTCCAGAACTGAGAAGACAAAAAGACCAACTTAAAGTGGATTAAAGTCACATGTAGGTAAAGTTTTTGCTTTCTAATGGGACACTGAATATAAATTATGAGAAACAAAAACTTTCGCTTGAATAAAATGCTTTATTTTAGCCTAAAAGGGGTAAATCCATCTTTTATCTACTAAAATATACACCACTTGATATAGTACAAACCCTTTAGGTAGAAAGTTTGAGAACTATTATCTTGATCCTCAGGATCTATACTCTAAAGACGGGATACCACAATAATAATAGTTGCCACTAGCAAAAAATATAATTCAGACAAACAACTAAAAGTTCTCAGTGCTTAAGAAAATGCACATATTACATTTTTCATTTCACACCTCAATGATGGAGACTTCTGTATTGTAATATAATAAGGTGACTGTTTCACTGTAGTCTCGCTACATGCTTATAAATCATGCAAGATAAAAATAATCTTGCAAGATGCCATGATCGATGGAGCACAAATCAAATCTCATCACATTAACTAACAGCACCTCATCCATAACCTTGGTCTCTTTTGTCTTACCCCTGCCACCATTAGCTCAGCCCTGATTCACCCCTGTCACGAGTAGCATCATAATCAATGCTCCCTCACACTATCCAAGTGAGCGCTGCAGCACAGTGGGTCAGAGCCGCTCACCAGGGCCCATCTATCAAAGACTTGTGCGACAGGGCTCTGTGACAAACTAATACTGAAGCCGCAAGCCTCAAGTCCTGTTTGCTCTGACAGGCAGGGAGTGGGTCAAAGGGTAGCGCAATGTGACCGCGCGCCGGTGTTAATTAGCACGGTGGAGGTGCAGGTGGCATGTGGAAGGTTTGAGATGGATGCAGCAAGGGAAGGGTAAGTTCATGGTGTAGAGATGATGAAATGAAGGCTACACCGAGAGAGAGATGGGTCAATGTGTGAATGGAATATTGATGACAACATAGCTGGAAGGTGAATTTTGCTGTTGCCATTCTTGTTGACAGCTGCTCAAAGACAAAATCATGAAAGATGAAAGAGAAAAGGATTTGAAGAAAATCAGTTTTTCATACTTTTTTCAGATACAGTTCACACACACACTTTTTTAGACACACATACCATCCCACAAATCTTGGTCGTTCTTTTAAGTGCCTCTAAAACCTTTGCAACTCTAGCTTTAAAAGCTATCACTGGCAGATCAAATCTATGAGATGGAGTGCAAAATGATATCACCTAACACCAACCCTACTGGCAGTATTCCATTCACCCTTAGCATCACTAATAAAACACAAGTCCTGGTAGAAGAGGCTGTAAAAACTCCATTGGAAACCATTCACCTTTGCTGTTTAATTAGCATCATGGGGATTTACTGTGCTCCACTAACAGTTACATTCACGGCTAGCTATTAGTCTCCGGGGGAAATAGTAGGGTTATGGCGATATAAGTGCGTCAGATACAGTGTGGTCAATTAATGGGCATAACACTCCCTGGTCACACCAAAGAACAAACACATTAGGTCCTGTTGGACAAGCCAAAAAAGACTTATTCTGAAGGATATTAACACTTAAATGTGCTTGTAGTAAGAAAGCATGGGTAATAATAATGATAATAAAATACTTTGGCAATGACATCCACTGCCAAATTATCTGTGTTATTGGGTCTCTAATGGCAACGTCACCAAAGACAATAAATACCACCTGTAAGCTCAATAACAAGACTTAGACCATATGGAGAGAAAGAGCTGCAGTATGGTCTGCAACAAAGTGGGCCCACTGATTTTGAATCACTTACATGCTGGGACACAAGGACACCCAAAAATAAACTTGACAGCATGGCTGTCCTGTCAAGCCAATAAGGTTGCACTCCAGTCACCTATTCTTGGGAATTTGTTTTCACGAAGCTAGGGTCAAAAGAAGTGGCAGTGTTATTTACTTTTCACATAGTTTTTCCCTTCTTCCTAGATATGACGAGTGAGGAATGCTTAATATTGTGGAAATTCTAAAAGGTACTCAGCATGCCAACAGTGACAGCACATCCTGCTCTCTAGAATGTCACTGTGGCAGCATGGCAGACTCAACAATAAATAATTACTAGTAGGCCGTGACACTGTGTTTTGGGGTATTAGTTGTTTGCGCTATGCTTTTGTGACTACGTATAACCAATGGTGTAGTTAATATGAGAAGCAGATGTGTTCTATACTGTAATCCAACTAAGAAAGTTCTACAAAACCACATGAAAATGTGCAAACGTATGTGACGCAACATGTTTGTGACAGATCACTGTTTTGTAAAAATTATCTGGATAACTGCAATTAAAATATTGTTAAAATTATTCATTATAATTTCATAGGAAGGCACCTCTCCAATCTCTTCAACATTTAAAAAAAATGTACCTTTTGCATGCTTTGTCTGTGTTCTGCTGAGTTTAGCAGCAATGCTACATAATCCCTTGTTTGAAAGTATTAGTAACATAGTAAGAGAATCACCAATATTGTAGATCTCTATTCTATGGTACTGCATAATGGTCAGTTATTAGAATCAAATGAAAGTCTAAGAAAGTCTAGTATGGTATTGTTCATAGCATGAGCAGTGTTAGATTTAGATTCTTGTGGGAATGTCCATTTGGGTGCACCATGAAAGGAGGCCCGTTTTCCTAAATTATTAAGAGTTATTAAATTGAATGTTCAGATTTCAATAGCAAAATAACAATAATAAGACAACTGCTAAAGTTTTTCCCTTGCAAAGATTTTATTTGCTGGGTACTTTAACTGAACAATAAATCAAGTGCCTCATCTTGGACTGCAAACAGTTGCGGACAGAAGATCTGCTTTGCAAGCAGTTCTCTACATCCTACAAGTTTAAGCTAAAGTGACTGATCAGTTCACAGCAGATCTTCAGAGCAAGACAGGGACTATCACCACCAGCTGCAGTCCAAGATGATGCCGCCGGAGCACATCTGACTATGAGACAAGTGAGCTCAGGAAGGAGCACAGCGAAAGCAACCCGGCCATCAAATAAACAACAATAAGCAACAGATCAAAATGAAAGAAGGACTGGCAATGTTTTCTAACAGAGAAAAAATAAATAAATTAAATCACTCAAGTAGACTAAACTACACAACAATAAACTAAACTACTGGCAATGAGTTGTATTTGGGTACTTCATTATGCTGATACTATTGTCCAGCTTTAGAAACTTGGTAATTCAATTTATCTTCATGGATACCATCTTCATGGAAGACAAGTGCCACAGGCTACAGAAACAATTCCTCTCCCTGGGGATCTCTTAGCACAGTGAGTAATGACACCAAGGGTCAAAGGACTGACCTGCTCAGGACAGGGACTGAGGGGCTCAGACAGGAACCAAAGGCCAAGATGTGTAGGTGGTGAGCGTGGGTGTCTCAATGTTTGTGCATGTGTCTAAACTGTTGACTAAGGACACATTACAATGAACTGTCCTCAGAGTCTGATGTTTACTGGCAAGGGTCACCAAAGGGCTTGATCTTATGCAGCTGGCTAACCCAGTTAAACATTTACATCCCTTTTTACAATCCTTGCACATTTATATGTTTAAAAAGGGTTTTAAGGTAAACAGCTTAGAAAAAAATTGGAGTTTTAGGCCTCCAAAGATTGAAATTCTGGTACAACTGTGAAACTACACTTCCAGACACTTTAAGCCCCTCAGCCTTTGTTGGAGACACCACCTCCTCCACTTCACTGCCAGCACTTCCACTAAGGGACAGCAACAACATCTGCTAGCCCAAGATTGATTAATTGGCTGATCAGGCACCTGGGGTGTAAAGTGATTGATTGATCATCTTGGGGTTGGAGTTGCCTTTATCTACAGCCCTGGGGATAGAACCTCTGGAGGTCCCCAGTCATCTGTCATGTCCAACACAGAGGGGAAGATGAGGAAAAGATGAAGAGTTGTGAGTTCATTACCAAGACATGGGGGGCATGTATGGAGTAAGTCTCGGCCTACATGGGAAAAGGGGGCATGCCTAGAGAACAATCAGACATGGGGACAGAGCGAGGATGAAAGGGAGGGAGAAAAAGCTCTGTAGCTTTCACAAAGATGATAAATAAAGATACACAAAGGCAAAAGGGAAAGGAGTGTGGGCAGGATAAGAAAAAAACATTACAACATGGACATAAAAGATAACCCAGCTAATCAATGAATGATCATTTAAGTCCTATACTGAGAAAAAAGACACTGGAATTAGATTATAGTTCTATAATTGGTGTGAACCTGCATCTGCTAACTGTTTGTCAGAATGCTAGTATGTGTCAGACATATTCACCAGAAAATGTCTTTACTTGTCGACAGAGGACACACCGAATGACCTGAAAGTGGAAAGAGCCACATTGCCTTTGGACAACAGATGTCCCGAGGGAACCAAAGTTAATGAGAGAGAGAGAGGTGGTGGTGGAGAGACAAGAGGCAGAACAACCTAGCAAAAGGAGGTGAGAGGAATGTAGAAGAGAAGACGATAGGGGAAGGCATGCAGGGGAGAGGGAAAAAAAGACAGCCTCAGGGTGTGTTGCTGACATTAGACCTTATGGACAACTCGAGCAGCATGCATCTAGTGTGTCTGTGTGCATACGCCTTCAGCATGTGAATCCTCACCTGGATCAGTGTTCATATTTGACAGCATCGCAGTGTGAAGTGCCTTAAGACTTGCATGACAGTGGGCATACTGCGTATAGTGGAGTGTGTGCCAGGCTTTGCATTAATGCATATTTATTTCACGCAGCCACAGGTGGTCTTTCCAGGCCCAACGAAGCTGGGAGGGGGCCACAGTCCACCTTGAGCTTATGCCTATCAAAGCCTTGTCAGCAGATTCAGGGTCACCTCGAAACCAATAACCTCTTTACACAAGTCTTTTCCACTTTCTTTGATGTCCTACTTAATAACTGTTAGGTATCGCAAAAAAAAAAGTGATTGACATGGAAATTAAATTTTGACAATGATGTTACTTAAATGGCAGGTTAGCCGGGTCCTTCATCAACACTCTTTTATCCTATTCTCCCAAAGTAATCCATCCATCCATTTTCTTCTGCTTTATCCAGGGCCGGGTTGCGGGCGCAGCAGCCTAAGCAGAGAAGTCCAGACCTCCCTCTCCCCAGCCACCTCCTCCAGCTTATCCGGGGGAACACCAAGGCGTGCCCAGGCCAGCCGAGAGATATAATTTCTCTAGCGTGTCCTGGGTCTGCCCCGGGGCCTCCTCCTAGTGGGACATGCCTGGAACACCTCACCCAGGAGGCGCCCAGGAGGCATCCTTGTCAGATGCCCGAACCACCTCAGCTGGCTCCTTTCGATGTTGAGGAGCAGCGGCTCTACTTCTCACCCTATCTCTAAGGGAGAGGCCAGCCACCCTTCGGAGGAAGCTCATTTCCGCCGCTTGTATCCGCGATCTCATTCTTTCAGTCACTACCCACAGCTCGTGGCCATAGGTGAGGGTAGGGACGTAGATCGACCAGTAAATTGAGAGCTTCGGTTTTACACTCAGCTCCCTCTTCACCACGACGGACTGGTGCAGCGTCCGCATCACCAATCCGTCTGTCGATCTCCGGCTCCCTTCTCCCATCACTTGCGAACAAGACCCCAAGATACTTGAACTCCTCCACTTGGGGCAGGAACTCATCCCCGACCCGGAGTGGGTGCTCCACCCTTTTTCGTCTGAGAACCATGGCCTCAGATTTGGAGGTGCTGATCCTCATTCCCGCTGCTTCACACTCAGCTGCGAACCGTTCCAGTGCGAGCTGGAGGCCCTCACCCGATAAAGCCAACAGAACCACATCATCCGCAAAAAGCAGAGATGAGATTCTGAGGCCACTGAAGTCCATGGGGCCCGGCCGGGCACAGCCTGAAAAGGGGACATGGGCCCATCCTCCCGCAGGCCCACCACCCGCAGGAGGCGCCGTAGGGGTCGGGTGTATTGTGTTTCGGGCGGCGTCCAGGAGCGGAGGCCCTGGCGGACTGATCCCCGGCTGCCAAGACTGGCAAAGTAATCCATGCTTCCTGATATATATTTCTACGCTGTTTCTACTAGACTTCGGTGCAAAGTTTAAACTTTATATAGTTTTAAGTGCTGCTTTGAATTGGTTTGTATCCTAATTGGCTTTTGTAACCTTATTTCAAAAGCTGCTTCAAAAGCTGCTTTGTAAATCAATATCTGTTGCTCTATTGTCTGTTCTTTTCATGCACTTCTGTTTATTCCACTCATCCACCATTCTCTCCCTACTTCTACATCTCATCCAGATTTTTTTGCTGTGCGCTGCCTCCGTGACTCCCCTCTGATTTTAGTTTCATCCATCTGTTTAGGTTCTTTTCCTCGTTCACTCAAAATCACTCCCTCTAGCACCATTAGCTGAGCTGACTGTTCACTTCCATAGAACCTTATTAATACCACTCTCCTGTCAGAGTCTAGAGGGAAAACACAAAGAAAGACAAAGAAAACGAAAGGGACAGGCTGCAAAGACAATACCTGTCATATTACACAACCAATATATCTAGTGGTCTCAGACATACACACGAACACTTTATCCAATTGAACTTGCATCGATATCTGGCCTGTTAATTAACAGCTAGGCCTTGTGTAACAAAACAAGAAACATAAAGAAACTATTGCAAAAATCAATAATATTACAAGATGCATAGTGCTTGTCAGTGTTTGTTTATAAATACAATATTCATAATTACTTTGAGCAAATAAGGGCTGAGCAAGCATGCACACAGGCCAATTCAGTTAATGCAGAGACATACAGGTTGTAAGGATTTTTTATTCTGTGACCAGTCAAGTGGTTCAAGAGCAGGTATGATTTTAGGCTACCAACACTCCCATCAGTAATATGTATATATGATGGCCTATATACGGAGCCTGTGATTTTAGTTTGATTAGTAGTAGTTTCTGTACAAAGCACAATAAGGATACAAGTGTAAAATGTTAATAAAATAAAGTATCTTCACACCACACGTGGTCTCAGTTTTCATCCCTCTGCTGCCGATGTGAATTAACTCCTTGCAAGTAACAGTTATACAGGGAATGGTTTCTGTTTTAGGTAAAAGCTCTGTTTACAAGACTTAAGCAAGTTTTTTGCATATGCACAATTTAGTTTCAGCTATTTCAGTGTAATTAAAACAATATCACCTTGACAGGTGCTGTGTTTATGTAAAACATACTGTGTGTAAAGCTGAAAATATCTACTTAAACAGATTTACATGTGCTGAACAGGTGGTTTGATAAATTACTCTTAATATATCGTTTTTTGCTAAAGCAATGACTACACTTACTCTGTCAGCAGTACAGTAACAACTCTAGAAAACTGTTTTCATTCACTTCACCTGGGTTCATGGTCTCCGCTGCCTCTTTCCTATCCACTATTGTGTGTGTAATGTAAAGCAACTACAGCTTAACTGCTATTATGAGATCATAATGCCGTAGATAAAATTAAGCACAGAAGCGTCTTGATGCATTCTCAATCATCCAGGTAAGTAAATCTCCAAAAGTTGATTCTGTTCATCTGGACGTAGCGTTTTGTGGGAGAAACGTTTAGTCACTCATCCAATTGACTTCTTCAGTCTCAGCTGACTGCAGGTTTCCCCAATCTTATAAACAGGACATATGCATGATGACTGAAACCAGCCCACTGAAGGAACAATGGGATGGGAGGTCAGTTCCTTAATCTTAATTATGCAAATTCTCATGACCATTTATCAACAACCACTGACCAAAACCCACTGATCAATGGTCATGAGTACCATTCACAGAGAGTTGTACCCTTAGGCCCCCTCCTCGATTCAAAGATGGTCTTTCCCTTTTCACGTAAATGGCCTCCTAGCCCTGCGACAGACTGGCGACCTGTCCAGGGTGTACCCTGCCTCTCGCCCTATGACAGCTGGGATAGGCTCCAGCGCCCCCCGCGACCCTGAAAAGGATAAGCGGAAGCGAATGGATGGATGGATGGATGCCTCCTTGACTCCGCGCTCAAACCAGCGTTCCTCCCTGTCCAGGATGTGTACATCCTCATCCTTGAAAGAGTGTCCACTGGCCTGTAGGTGTAAATAGACTGCAGAGTCCTGGCCTGACGAGGTAGTTCTTCTGTGTTGTGCCATCCGCTTCGCCGGAGGTTGTTTGGTTTCCCCGATGTATAAATCCTGGCAATCCTCCTGGCACTTAACAGCGTATACTATGTTACTCTGTTTGTGTCGGGGGACCCGATCCTTGGGGTGGACCAATTTTTGGCGCTGCGTGTTTTGGGGTTTAAAAGCCACAGAGACCCGGTGTTTAGAAAAAATGTGTCTCAACTGCTCCGATACTCCTGACACGTACGGGATCACTACAGGTTTTCGCTTGGGCAGCGGTTGTCCTTCTCTCCTGGATCGGCTGGAGCTTTCTTTAGGTGCCTTTCCAGCTTTGACAAAAGTCCAGCTGGGATGACCACATTTACTCAGGGCCTTCTTGATGTGATGTTCTTCTGCCTCCCTGGCCGCTGTGTCTGTGGGGATGATGTTCGCTCTGTGTTGTAGCGTCCTAATGACACCCAGTTTGTGCTCCAGAGTCAAACCTTAAATACTGATCCGTATGTGTAGGTTTACAGTACACGTCAGCTTTTAGATGTCCCCCATTACTGATGGAAATCTCACAGTCTAAGAAGGGTAACCTGCCACCTTTCATATCCTCCCTAAGCACAGAAGCATGAAAAAACACATGTGCCTTGCGCCTATCAATGATATGATTAACCCCTTGGTTTGAAATGTTTAGGGCAGTGCTGTTATTTAATGATGAGATATGAGGAAAGCTTGTGGTATGAGAACACCCACCACTATGAAAAACTGCTTAAAACAAATGAGGATGCATGCTTAAATATCTACACTGACCAGTGAATCTGAGACACTAGATTGACTCTACAAGCTCTGAAGTCAGAAATAGACTTTCCTGACACTAGTACCCATCCATCAATCGAAGTGCTGGACACTTGCGGTGCCAATTAGCCGACAGGGTGAGTGCCTGGTGCGGAGTGCCAGCCAGAAGCCCTGCCAATTAAAGTCTAACCTCCCGTCTAACCCTAATACTAGCACAGTGTGTTGGCACCCCACCCTGGGCAAGGGTGAAGTACTGCAGCCAATATGTAAAGGACAGCTACGTGGACATCCTCTAAAGATGATATGGAGAAAGCATAACAAAGACGGGACTGTAAAACGTTGAGACCAGAAAAAGAAAAGAAGAAAGGGCAATGTGCCGTGCAATGTCAATAAAAAAAGTATTAAAAATACACTAACAGTGTTAACACAATTATTACAGTACACAAAGGCTGAGAAAAACAACTAACACTGATGCAAACATAAAATATTCTGTGAAATTTTTGTAAATTTGATGAATAAAGGTTTTGTCCTCTCAAAATTTTCCTTTTATGGTGAGGAGCGTATTTTCAAACTTTTCTCTTTTTTGTCAATTGTGCAAAACAGGAAATATTTTTCTTGTCAACTTAAAAATATAAGGAGATATTCAGAGGTGATACAATTTAGAATCATTGACATTAAAGTGATATTATGTACGAGTACAGGGGTGTAACTTGCTTCTTTGTATCCACAGTGACTGATAGATGTCTCCACTAGGCTCTTGAATCTTTGGGTTTGGTTAATGAAGCTGTAATGGTAGCTCCCCCCTCTGGGCCAATAAGAGAAATAATTCACTTCTTTAACATGAGGTTTGTACAGATTAACACAGTAGTGCAATAGGTACATAACCATTTTCGAGATTTACTTTTTAAGAATTAGAGAAAATGTAACTTGTGTCTCTACCCAACCATCTTATTCCTTCTGTCAAACTCCATTGAGAAAAGTACACTGTGTTCTGACAAAATACTCTGCAGTAAAGTAAAAATAATACCACATTAGATTGCTGCATAAATATCGACAAACTTAAATATCCAAAAACAATTAAGATACATGAATAGAGGTGGTTTAATGTCATTATGATGCCAATAAGTACCCCATATATCATGGACTTGCAACCTTTTGTAAGCAGTCTTGTTTGGACTTCAATCTTCTGGTGGTCAGGTGTATTTAATGTACTAGGCTTGGGTATACAGTACCTTTAACATATGATCACTTGGCACAACAAGCTAACTACTTCATTAAATTGACAACTTCAAATTTCCAAACTTTAGAATAATTCAACTGATAATTCTCTTAAATCCAGCTATGTCAAGGCTGACAGGTGTTATTCTTTATAAAATCTCAGGAGTATAATCAAAGATTGGGTGGAATTTGTCCTTGGTGTCCTGAGCAAATTCAAAACAGTGTGCCACTACCTGTTTATCTCATTCAAAAGAAAAAGACACAAGGAACCCCCCCCCGCCCCCACCCAATATTCTTCATACTCTGTGATGTGGAAGTTTAGAGAAAATAAATGGGTTTTTTAAACTATTTCTTTAAATACCACCAACAGGCACCAATTCAAAACCCAGCAAGTCTCCTTTAATACCTGGGAAATTAAATTGTCAGCCCATTATCAGCAGGGTCCAGTCGTCTGTATCTAAAATGCAACAGCATGCAACTGAAGTACACAAGATTCTCCAAAAAGAGCAGGACATTTACTGGAGACTGCAGTTTTGCGAGGAGTGGAAAAGAGAGGACTACCAGAGCGAACACAGATTGGTGGTGGGGGCTAGTTGCATTAAAAATGTTAAGCTTTACCCAAAGTCATTTTCAAGCCAGCCAAGCATCAAATGGAACACAGTTTAAGGAAAGAGTAGGTACTGATTTTCTCTGAGGTCTGACAGCTTGGACATGGTGTGTGTCTGTATGTGTGTAGTGAGCAAACAAATATTCTTAGTATGCTGCATTATCCCTTGCTGTGAAAGCAGAGGTAGTGGAAAGAAATCATAGAACATCGCATTACCGGCTGGAATGTGTATATCTGAGTGTTTGTGTGCGTGTACGAAAGACAGAGATAAAGATGGAAACAGAAGGAGTGACAAAAGACTGATAAACAGCTACAGGGCTGATGGGTGGGATGAGGCTCTGAACAGAATATCTGCACATGTTGCAATTTCTCTCTCATCTCCATATCTGTTGTTTTCTTTTACTGCACATGCAGCTTTAAGCAAAGGTGACAAAAACTGGCATGAAATACAACTAGGCTGTACCTAAGTCTAAGTTCAGTCAGGAACACTAGTTAACACCAGATTGTTATTTTCATCTGTGGTAAATTTATATCTGGCAGCATCGCTCCATTTTGTCTCCCACCCTTCCACGTTCACACAGTACAAGGAAATATTAAGGCATTGTGAGCACACCTCCTGGCCTGTATACACACAAAGCCAGAGGCAGAGGGAGAGAGCCCCAGCAAGACCCCAGAACAGCAGAAAACAGCATTTATTAAGGCAGTAATAGAATCAAAAAATAAGCTGTAGTGGTGGGTTGTAAAGCTTCTTGCAGATGAGCAACTACTATGGGCAAAGTAAAGCAGCTTTAAATGCCTATATGGGATAAGGCATGCCTAGAAATGGATGTCTAGAAACTATCTACTGAGCCATCATTAATACTACGGTTCATTTATTAAATCTTACTGATAATACTGAATGTTTGTTAACAATGTATATAATCATTTGTGATTTAAGAACTTTAAAAATGTGAATTGCATGCGAGTCTCTTCAATTATACACATGATATACCCATTTTTAAATACTATTACCGATATAGGATTTTTAAAACCTATAATGGGAATCTAAAAATACAATATTATGAAATATTGACTGATGTGTTTCTTTTTCGGTAAGAGCCAGTAAAATCATCAGTGATATAGTTGATAAGCATGCAACTCAATAAGAGTCTTCATTTTTGCTTGTTTGTTCATTTGTTATCCTTCAGCTAAAGCTAATGCAATCCTGCAGTAGATTTAAGGTTAGGGTTTCCAGCTTTGTGCTACAGGTCATCGGGGTGGAATAAAACGTTAAACAAATGAAAAATTTGAGTGTTTTGGACCAGTTTGATTACAGCAGACAAAACATTACCCCACCCAAACAACTGTTTCAAGCTTGAAAAGATTGATGACTCTTGCTTTGATTGAAAAGCCTGCCTTAGGGTTAGAGTCTGTGCCTGAGTGAGACGCTATGACCAAGTGATTGATAGACCACAAGACCGGTTTAGCTCTGCAGGGAGCAAAGTCGTTGAAAATCAAAAGAGGGGACAGCGAAGGTCTATGATTGTATTAAAACACAGATGCGTGGAGTGACAGATGGACGCACACTGTGAATAAGACTTCTGTGACTCATTCAGGCCAAGTCTGTGTAGATCTCTGCCAAAAGCACAGCTCTGTCAGTAACTAAGGACACAATTATATTCATGTTGATTTATATACTGGGCTTTTCTGCTTTTCCTTCAGCTGGTACCCACTAAAAAGGAGGACATATTACTCATTGTTAATGCCTTTTCAATTAAGCACTAATTGAACTGTTATCCAATTCAGGTTTATGGTTAAGCCATCTCTACTACATTAAGCTCCCGATCACAGCTCTTCCACATTAATATGTCAAGTGAACACATGATGAGAAGAAACTGCATTCATTAGGTTACCCAGCAAGTGCGAGTTAAAACAATAAGTGTTATGATTTAGCTTTTCAGTATGAATCAAGAGGCTATGTCACTTACTTACAGCCAGTTTAATCTCCAATCTTAAATATTTGTTCTCCTTTGGACAAGCAACCGTCAATTGAGTGAATAAGAGCATTAAGAGTATAACTAAGCATAATACTGAATTATCTCAACAGTAATTACGTCTGCTCATTTATTGTTTATTAAAGAAAACACCCAGTCCACACAGGAACAGATTTTATCAACACAATTCCAGTGTTCCCTCTTCCTGTGCTGTGCCCCCCCCCCAGAGTGGCAGAACACGTGTGATCGCTGACAGTGAACATGTTCCCCTCCGACAACAGAACCCCAGAAACCCAGCAGTGTCGATGACAACGCACACCCCTGCCTACACTACTGTGAAGTTTCAATTACCGGTAGACTTGCTGCCTGACTGCTGCCAGTCACCCTGACGGGGACGGGAAAGACAAGCAATCCCACCAGGGTGCTGCAGAGTATCCTGGTTACACTCGTTATTTATCATAAAATATAGCTGGTTGCATTCAATGTCATGTTTAGACACACATAATAGTTTTTTGCAGATAAGCGGTCATTCAACAACATTTTTTTTCCGCTGGATTGAAAATGCAACGTTCAAATAAAGTAAAAGCAGTAAAAGAAGAACAAAAACAGCAGATAGAAATGAAAAGAATAATTAAATGCTAAAAACAATGGTAATTGTTCATGCCTTCCTTAAAAGATTCCCAAAACAAACTGGGATTTATTTCTTAATCTTGTTTCCCTTGGTATATAAATAACAACAGTGAATTATAAATCAATTACTGGAAGTCAGGATCCAGACCAAATAAAGCTAAATCTAAATCAATAAAACCTAAAATGAAACCAAACCTTAGTCTAACCCAATGTCTTGGGGCAAATCTCCAGAAGAAGTGTCTCTGTAATTGGTGCAGCAATGGTTGTGAAGGTTATGGCTATTATAGGTGAGCATGGGGAGGCATAACTGCTCACAACACCGCTCTCATTGTGTGTGAAGTAGAAGAGGGAATGTATGGTGTTCTGCTGCTCACCGTGACCTGTATCTTAATGAGGGGGACAAATCAATACTATGCTGGACAAAGAGCTACTGCTGCCATAGACAAAGGGTTTTTCAGTGGCAGCGAACATGGGAGCATGGTTCAGGTCAGCTTACATCTAAATGAAACATTCTGAAATTCATTTTAAGCATAAACACATCTTTTTCTGGCTTAATATTTAAGTCAGATTATTCTTTACGTTTAAGATCGCATGCTGTTGTCACTTTTTTGCTCAAGTTCTTCTCTTCTCTCGTCATGTTTTCTTCTTCTTTCTTCCTCCCATATTAAATCAACAAAGAATAAAAAGTCTTCCACCATCGGACAGCTAGATTGATTGATGACAGATGCAATGTTTACTCATGTAGCCGACGCTCTCAACTATTTCACTTTCTACAATGCTGAAAAAAAGTACACTCTCATTTCTCTTGACACCAGATATGCCAGTGGGCTAAAATAAATCCAGCAGTTTTCAAAACATTCTTACTTGTGCTGGTAATTTTCAACAACAAGTCAATTTTTTTTCTGGGAAAACAGCAGAATGGTATCTATAACTCACTCTGAACATATCCAGTCAACACTAGACTTAAAGCCAAAACACGTATTATATATACTGTGCGTGTCAAATGGCTGTGCAAATGACTTACAACATCAAAATTAACAGTCAATTCAGTAACAAAGCACTTTTTGTGGAATGAGGAAAAATCAAGAAGATAAATAGTGTATAAAAGCAAATATGAGGGGGATTCAAAACTCATGAACCACTAAAAACAAATGAATAAATCCTAAAAGTTAATAGGGTTGTCACTAACGATGTCAACAAAACTGATACTTCCAGTATCTTCGACGGCAAAATTCTGAAAATGTGACAACTGAATAATTGCAAAGAGCTAAACGAGCTTTACTGATCTCCTGAAAATCAAGTCAAAGTGTCAACTTTTTTAGAACCCTACAAGGCAATACATGTGGTGTGAAGAAGACTAGTGCAATAAAGACTGAAAAATCACTGTGAAAAGGTTCCCTCAGCCAACATAATCTATGCTTACCCATAGGGCTGTGCGATACGACCATAATCTCATATCACAAAAATTTAACATTTCCTGTAAATTCTGTGAATCTCGGGCAGCTCGACTTGCGTGAAGTGTTTCCAGCTGCGCGTCATGTAGCTGGAGTCGAGTGTTTTAACCGATGCATGAAACTATACCTTTTTAGACATAAGTTGTAACGGCCGCCGTTTTCTTTGTGAGTATTTATTACACAGCGTGCTGCGGGGAAAAGCCTGTTCTAACGATTGAGTCTAAGGTTTATTTTTTAGCACCGGGCGGCTCTTTTTTACTTCTCATCCGTAAAGAATCTACTCTTTCACGTGATTCAGTTTATTTTGAAAAGTCTCAACAGGATCTTGAACTTTATTGTGAAAGGTTTATGTGGAACATAAACAAGCGGACACGCGATGCTGTTACAGTCATTGTTGCTAACCACAACGCATAAAAACAGGTGCTTGTCCGTCTGTAGTGTGGTTATATTAAATATAAGAGAAAGAGAGAACTTTAAGAAATTAATATAGCCACTACAGTGACCATCAAAACGATGAAAAAATATTGCCGTTTTTATATCGTCATCCAATATATATATATCGTTATATCGAACAGCCCTACCTACCCATAACCTCACCCGAGAGCTCTTTCTTAATAAACTTATTGACTTTGTCCTGCCATTGGAACTAGTTTCTCTTTTAAATTACTGATACTTATGCTCTTAACATCAATGCAAATTTAATTCGATGGGTAATCTGTGCAGAGTTGCTCAACTGGATGATCTGAAGAGTAGTTAAAAACAATACATTTGAGAAAGAAATTAAACGATTCAATACACTTATTTGCTGACATTTTAAATTGACCATCTTAGCATTTGATTTTTCTTTTGTTAACAAAAAAATATGTCACACAAAGACATCGATGGGCTTAAAGACAGACAGGCAGGGGATGGACCCAACGCAACACAACTTGTTTAATGTTTCATCAAAGGTGAGCTCACTGTGGGTAGTAGACAATCCCGGAGTTTGACAAACACGGAGTAAAATGACAATGGGTGGGAGACGTCTTGGGCGAGAGGCTGTCTTTTAAAATGCAAAAGTCCATTTCCAGTTGAAAAGAACATTGGCTGCGTGCAAGCGTCTGACTTGACAATTACATGAGTGGTGCGAACGGCGCTGCGCCTCCACTGATAACCCGTCACATTCTATTAAAACTCCAGCACTCCAAAAGAATGCTCGAACAGAAGAAAATTATCACAGGCGCACACACATACGCAATTTTAAAACAGTAAAACCTTCTGACGAAGATTCTTTAGCTGCATTATGTCTGCTTTAAAGGAAGGAGAGACAAACTGGAAGGGGAATAGCAACTATCAAGTGAATTTATGCAGAAAATATAGCTTACAAAGAACGGAACAAAGAGTGAAAACGACTGTGTGTACGCTCTGGCTGCTGCTGAATGCTAAGCTATTGCAGAGTTATCTATCTGTAGTTTCAAAGGCTCCTAACGGCCTTAGGTTAGCCTTGGGGCTACAAGCAATAACTTCACAGCTTTAAGGAAAAGTTCTCTTAAATGTAGGGAGTTATTACTTCAGGAAGATACGGGCAAAGATACGCACAAGGACTTTCCTCTGTGACAGTTCAGTAAGACGCACCACCCCCTACGCTGCTGCTCCATATGTACAGTAAAAGGTGTTAACTTCTTGTCCTTCCTTTCCTTTAACTGCATCCTGCCTCTCATTTGTCCTGCCTTCCTCCCCATGAAAACAACAGAAATTAAATTACAGAAAACTTATGACTGAAACCGTTTTCTTCACAGAGGCTGAATGGAAAAGCACATCGCATCATAAGTCTCCCATCCTCACCATCTCTCTCGCTCATCACCTTTATTTATTTTTTAACTTTCGATCTCAGCAGTTCCAAATGAAGGACCCCTCATACACTTGTCCCGCGGCTAGGAATCACGTCAACGCTTCTCTCATCCTCGCTCTCTCTCTCTCTCAACAAAATGATTCATTTTTCTATTACGCCGATGAACGTGTGAAATGAGCTATATAATCAATAGCATAGGTTTGTAAACAGCAGACACACTCCAGGGAAAATGTGTTTTCTTTTTGAAAATAATACACTGCCTGTGTGTGTGTGTGTGTGTGTGTGTGTGTGTGTGGTAAAGGATGCTCATCTGACAATGTTTACAAGGGCAATTTGCAGGAAATAAAGACACAGGCAGCTCAAAATGAAGGTAAATTTCATAACGGCAGCAGGATGAACAGGCCGAGATTTAAAAAGAGGACAACAATATCTACAGCAAAGAGCTGTTTACTTACTGTACTATGTTTAAAGTGTAAGCCGTGCTGTGACATCGTGCTATGAGTTTTTATAATGCAGAAAAAGCTTTGATATATACAGTGTTGAGAATGGGTAGAAAAGGAATATATTCTATGAATTGCTGCTCACGGTGATGCTCACAGCCTAACATTTGTCGCTGTACCACTTGTGCTCTGCGTAACCGCCAAAAGGTTCACTTCAGAGTGCAAATGTGTGTGACAGAGCAGCAATGTGTGAAAATAAAATGGGACCCTTTTTTATGTACAACCTCAATTCCAAAATAGTTGGGACGCTGTGTGAAATGTAAATAAAAAAGAAGATGTAATGATTAGTGAAAATGAACCCAGATTTTATTCGCAGTAGAACGCAGCAAACGTAACAAATGTTTAAACCGAGAAAAAAAACAAAAACAGAAGGTCATTTTGAATTTGCAACACATTTCAAAAAAGGTGGGACAAGGCAAAGTTTACCAATCTGAAGCATTCCCTCTTCTTTTAATAACACTTAGTAAACTGGGAACTCAGGAGAACAGCTGCTGGACTTTTGGGAGAGGGCTGTTGTCCCATACTTGTCTAACAGAGGGTTCCAGCTGTTATACTTTTCATGAGGGTTGGTGAAAGGTCTGGACTGCAGACAGTTCAACATCTAAATTCTTCTACTATAAAGCCATGCTGTAATAGATTAAGTATGTATCTTTGGAACTGTGATTTTAAAAAAAATCCTCTCCTCTGAAAATACAAGTCTATACAATTTCTTCCTTTTGAACTGTAGTGATGAGATACATGCACACACATCCCCATCCATCCATCAAACATGACTATTATTTTGGACAAGAACAAACTTCCTCTAACAACAGCTATAACCCAATCTGCCATGGGAAACACACCAAAGTGACACCTTGTGCATATCTCTGGAATGCACAAGGTGTCTTTAACAAAACAGCAGTTTGTTTTAGAGATGGACCGATCCGATATTACGTAACGGTATCGGTCCGATACTGACCTAAATTACTGGATCAGATATCGGCGAGAAATAAAAAATGTAATCCGATCCATTAAATATCAAAAAAGCACCTCACAAAACTTGCGACATGGCGTAACTCGGCTCATAACCGTAGCACGTCGGAGCAGTGTGCTCAGGTGATAGAGCGGCTGTGTGTATTTGTAGCCTCAACCGGCATTTCATCTCCAGGAAGTTATCCCAGAGAGAAGTAAAGCAAGTGTGTAATGTTTGTAAAGCATTCCCATGTTAAGCTTAACAACCGATACATGGAGCGACTGCCTCTTCTCTCTCCCTCCCTCTCCTGCTGCTACTTCAATCGTGAAACTGATTAATGATCAGCTGATCGGCTTTTCTGTCGTGAGTCTGTCTCTCTTTGTTTTTGGCCCACTTTGCACCAGAAAGAGGAAACCAGCGGCTGAACAACAGCAGCACGTTTAAGCTTGATAAGCTGTTGTTAGAATTTATTTAATATTACTTTCTACACCAGGATCTTTTTCTAAGTAGCTGACGGCTGGTAACTGTGCAGGGGCGGATCTAGCAAAGTTTAGCCAGGGGGGCCGATAGGGCATTAACAGGGAAAAGGGGGCACAAAGACATACTTTTCTTTCTTATTCCCATTTAAAAAAAATTTTCACCCTGCATCAAATTAAAGTTGATTACATCGATTAAGCATCATGAGGTGGAGGGTGGGGGGTGGTTCCCTATTTTTTTTTGCTGGGAGTTTGCAACCCTATTAGTTAGCAGAAATATTAAGCAACCTAAGTACTCTTTAAAATACCAGAATAGGGAGGATGGAGTAGGTTTAAGTTTATTAGATTGATCAGTGTTGCTGAACTATAAAATATTTTGGGTGCAGTGTGGGTTTTTTTGGGTTTTTTTTTTTTTTTACATACAGGTATAACAGAATAGCTTTAGTGTTGTTGTTTATTTAAACTTGAGTATGAACTTATACAAAATGCAGCAAGTTATTAAAAAAACTGTTTTATTGATTAAAAAACACTATATCGGATTCATATCGGTATCAGCAGATATCTAAATTTATGATATCGGTATCGGACATAAAAAAGTGGTATCGTGCCATCTCTAGTTTGTTTGACACTGCACAACACTCCTGTGCCAGTTCCAGCTGACACTGTTCAAAAGGCAGGGCATGTCCTGTACAGCTAAGCAATCAGACATAAAGCTAACACAGCCATTAGTGGTCACATTCACACTTGCCTAACAGCAAATTAATCTAACCTACGTGTGTTTTCACAGTCAGAATGAACCTTAAGCACTCAGAGAGAGCACGTGCAAACTCAAACACAGAAAAGCTCTAGCCACCATGTTTTAATGCCAGTGTTGGTCATGGTGCAGATTTAGATTCATGTGCATTTTAAGATGCATGAAACTGTCAGCAAGATACAATGAAATTGCCACATTCACAGCAACATATTAACTACTTTTTTTCAAGGACTTACTAATAAGTGAGCACGGAGCTTCTCATCCTCAGCAGCAATCCTCTCCCGTATGAAAGCCTGCTGAAGGCTCTCTTGGGCCGCAGCTCGCTGTTCAGACAGGAGCCTGGACACTTCACCATGCACTTGGGACTTAGCCTCAGCATGTGCCTGTGTTGATGCCCGGGCCTTTTCTGCCTCCACCCTGTGTATCATCAAAAAAAAAAAGAAAAAAAAGTCAAACATTTCTACACCTTTAAAACCACTTAAATGCCATAATTTCATGTATAAATTAGCATGATTAGCATAATTTAGCTTACTGTACATTCATACATGCTTCCACATTAGGGAGAGAAAATCGGTTACATTGATACAACACGTCTGTATATGTGGCGCTTCAAAATCCAGTTTTCTATGTTTATTAAGATCAAGCCACAACAAATGAGCTTCTTCTGTGTTTACAAGACTACTTATATTCACATGACAAGGAGTTCTGAAAACAATTAAAAGGTCTCAAATGTAAATACGGTGCTAGTGAAGCAAACAGTAGATATTGGCAAATATCTACTGTATATGAATTTTATTTTAATCAAACATACATCCATAAATCCATAGACTGTATGTAAAAGACAGAAGTAGCCACCACAACGTCACCCACCGGTTTGCAAAGTCAGATTTTGAAAACTTGATTTTAGCATTTTGGCCATAATGATAACATTACATGCTCAAAAGACACGAACACCAAAAACCATAATAGAGTCCAATCCAGTGACCAGAATTAAATAAGTGGAATAAGTGGTTACCTCCTAGCCAGTACATTTCTAATAATAATAATTAATTATAACTCTGAATAATTACATTTTCCACACTAGGAAGAAAGAATTTCCTACACAGACCAAAATTATTTTTTGTGACAGGCTGTAAACAGTGTATTTACATTTTAACACGGCCTATAAACTAACTTGCTTTTGGAGCCAGCCTCACATGGCAAATCAAGGAACTGCACTGTTAGCCAATTTCATGTGGGCTCATTTTTTTCAGCTTTGAAGGTTGATCCATACTCATGTTTTTGCTATTCCACAAAAAGGACAGCTTTGAAAAGTAAGGGTAAATCAAAAATAAAAAGTTATAAAATTCACAGTCAAGTGAAACTGAAACCATTTATCAGATGTCTATCAGAGTTTATCAATTCTTTATAGTGAAGCTAAAGAGTGACTTTACAGTAAATAAATAGAAAACGCTAGCATTTAACCACAAAAAAGGAACATCAACCTTATGAAGCAGTAGTATAGACTGAGGCAGTACGCACTCCACAGACACAGGACCACCGTTTGAACCCTGTCACTGGGTTCTCATAGTTGCCTAGCAACGCACTCCCTATTCAGTGACAGTGTGCTTGATTGAATAAGGAGGAACATCCCTGAAACCCTGAAAGTCTTCCTCTGCTCGGAATCAAACAGTCACAGCAAGGTAAAATAAACAGAACAGACAGAGCGAGAGGCAATCTGAATTATGACAGACTGAAAGAAGATGGTGAGGATGTTAACAAACATCTGCATCACAAAAATCCAAAGAAAGCCCTGAAAAACACTCTTGACATGAATGAAAATGAGTCAAAACAAATTCCTCCGCATATGAATCAGCCATCTACAAACCTCAGCAGAGGTCTCACTCATCTCTTATTGTATGATAAGCAACGAGGAGACATTGTTAAAATCACAGCAGGTGTATCTAAATTGGGATTCATCAGAATAAGTAGTTCTTCCCATTTTATTTCATATCTTCACAAGAATTCAAGTACAGAAAAGTTAAATGACTCATTTACAGACTCATCAGGTTTGTGCAATATGGCTCATTATGATAATTTAAATGGATCATCCTACAAAGCAAGTGTATAGTGAGAGTCATGGGTGGCTTCCTCAACTCATGGCTATACTTCCTTGACATTACAAACACCCGATAGGATTTCATCTTTTATTCCATTTCAAAAGAATCACATTACCTCTTCATTCACTTGTGAATACACCGAACATTTCGACAACCACAATGGACAGATTTGACTGACCATTCCAAGACCTCGGCTTTGAGGAAATGATGGGTAGGTCGGGCTAATTAAAGTATGTATGATGTCTAAAAGCTGCAATACCATTAAATGTTAAATAAAGTCAGGTTACATGGGGACCCAGATGAAAAGCCTGCAAGAGAGACAAAAGTAAGGAGAGTGTGTGAGCAGTGGCGACATGACATGTTTGGCCCTGAGGAAGTGAAGCAAAGAAGAAGTGAAGCACAGAGTGAGAGAAAGAGATGGAGAGAGACCAGCCATGTCCAGTCTCACAGTCCACTGGGCTGCACACGTCAGCAGACTCCATCCATCATCAGGCTCCGACTCACGCACACACAGACACACAGGGTGCCTCCTAATGGCCTTTTACATTCACCATTTCCCCTCCGATCCACGCTTCCCTGCTTGCACTGCTAATGCACCTAAGCTACCTTTATCCAACAAGCTATTGCTAAAACTATGACACATGACTGACTGTATATCACTCTTCTCAAGAAAAAGGGTTTGGTTTCAGTCACGTGGGCCACTAAAAGCTACAAATTTCACATTTAGGACATGACAAGTCCGACACTTTTAGGAGAATAGAATTCAGTAAAAATGTACCCAATGAGACGTTTGCCATTTGCCATGTAAAAAAGGTTCATAAGTTCTTCAATAGATGATAAGGAAACTTTAAAATAGCGTGGTTTGTGTTGTTCTATGAAATATTGTTTTTCCATGGGAGTAGGTGAACTAAAAAATGTAAGCGATTCATATCACCTACAAGAGATCCTGACAAAGTATCAAAAGCTACCATATGAACAAAAGAAAGAAAGAGGGCCAAGAAAATAGACAGCCCAGCAAAAAAATCTTCTTTCTTTTTTTACCGACTTCCTCACAACTGCTAACCCAAGCAAAGACTGCTATCACTAGCAGGATGCTATCTGTCTGCTTCACCTCTATTGCTTTCCAGTCATTATTGCCCTGTCTCTGGGATATTGGACGCATTTTTCATTCGACTGTAGAAGATTGACACTAGGAGGAAGAGAGGGGGCTTTGAGGTAGAGAATGGTTGAACCACAGACGGAGAGGGAGAGAGAGAGAAAAAACAACACGTACAGAGTGCAGGAGAAGGGAAGAATATCATGTCTTTGGAGGATAAGTGGATGATGTTTGGCCGGGTTCAGGACAGAAAGAGGGAATCATTTGGCCGAGTAACCAGAGCTTTGATTGTTCCCTGGCTCAAGCCTTAAAAACAGAAAGATGGAAAGTCAGAACCACTGAGGAATCATTATTTTGAAGAGGAACAGAGCACAAGTGGGTCGAACTGTGTCGACCTTTCAAGAAAAGAACTCGCCACATTCGTGAGGTGACCTTGAACAGATGGACTAAGGAATACTTCGCTTCTTTAGGGCACTATTTTTAAATCTGGCAGACATCAGATCTGTGGCAGTTCATACGGGAAAAAATTATACGTTGATTTTGGAAATGAATTAAAGGCAAGCTTTGTGTGCATAGTCATCCATAGTCATCACACTTTCCAAAAACAAAAAGTCAAAAACAATGAGTAGAAAGAAGATTTCAAAAAATGCACTTTGCAGCTAAATATCATTACCTTTATGCAAATATCAAAACAAAGGAAAGTTTAAATCCATGCCTCCTGTTAACTCAACATTAGTCATCATCCTTATCTCTCCTCAGCTCTTCACCCATTAATCCTTCCTGTTGTCTACCTGTCATCTGCACAAGATGTGTCTCAATACAGTATTGAATACTGACAGGCCTGCATAGCAGTGCAAGCTCAACCCAAGTGCCTTGAAACAAAAGCATTTAAAGGCCCGATGCAATATTGATGTAAGGAATAATGTCGCAGAACGCTGGCTATGAATATTTTATAGAGCTATGCACTCGCTCTGACACACACAAACGCGCACATACACCGCACCTGACAGTGGGTGCTATCAAACACTGTAGCAGAGTTACATATAAATGCTTACCCTGACAATCAGTTTCGTGGGAGGTTTAATGCAGAAAACAGCAGAAAGAACATAAAAGCCTTATCCCACTCTTACTTTACCCAAAACTATAAAGACACGATCGCAAAAGTCTTAGGAGCTACAATCAAGCCTCATCAGTAGCTAACACTTTTAGTTTCACCTGATTTCTTCTCCTATCAGACAAAGTGAACGGAGCTCCACCTCCCAACTGAGCAGAATAAGTTCAGAGGTCTGATGCTTATCATTCTGTGCAGGAGTGTCTTATGAAGCTAAAAGACTGGGATGATATTAGAAATGACATTTTAACAACCAAACTCCCTAAAACCGATTCTACAGATATTAGATTTGCTGCTAGAGTGGACAGACTCAATAAAAATAACCAAATACATCAGCAGTATGCTTCCATACTAAGAAATCCAGATGTCTGATTTTTGTTGTTGTTGTTTTACAGTTCAATGGCATTGGTACTGGCCTAATAAACTGGCGATAGGAGTAGTTTCGCAATAAAATTTTATAAGAGGCATCATTTGAAAGAAAGAGCTCTATAGAAAAGATCTCATCATGCAGAAAATCAAAGACTGAAATGACTGCATCACACACACATATACAGATATACTGAGAAAGACATGTTGAATTTATTTAACAAAAGAACTGTAAGGGTGCTTACTTACAGTTGGTGCTGCCCTATAAGCTCTCGGTGTCAGAGTAGTTATCAGGGATGCGAACAGATTGTTTCTAAGATGCTCCCTGCAATTATTGAGGAATTTCCAGTATAGGGTTCAGTGCTCAGGTGTAGTTGCCACCTAGCTGCTGATTTGGTGTGGTTGTTTGGCAGGGCAGGGAAGGACTGTTGCAAGGTGTTTCCAGGTTTCACACATGTTACACTGGCAGTACTATTTTTGAGTTCTACTTTTACAGGAAGTTTATTTTACCGAGAAGTTCCACAGACACTTAATTCTTTACAATTTATGAGAGCGGCCTAATCAAAGTGGCAGCCATACATACTCTCAGCTTTTTAAAATGCAAGAAATACATATGATATCAAAGTTCACTAAAAAAAAAAAAAATCAGCATCAGTACCTTACGAGATTGGTTGATTTAAAGACACTTGTTAACCTGCACGTTTCCCAATAAGTGCTACTTCAGGTTTGCTCTAAATACTCAGTTTCAAACTGTTTCTTTCAACTATTGGCTCTGCATGATGCCAGTTTTGAAGTCATCTCAGACACAGGGCTGTGGATGTGAGCAAAGAAGACCCAAGGACTGCAGAAGGACTGGATGCTTTTCTGGGAAAAACTAAGCACACCTTTTCTATGCACTTGATAAAGTGAGTGATAAAGCAAGTTTGACCACTTCTATAAAGGCAGACCTTTTATCATTTTACTAGTCTGGAGCATCAAGTGTGCAATTTCTCTTTCAATGCGCAGAAAAGCTGTGGGAAAAAAAAAGTTTCGCAACCTCAGTACCTGGGCACCTTTTAAGTTATTAACTCAAGCATGAATTCCTCTGTATACCAAAGTATTCAAGAGTCAAATGTGAGGCCATTTGTATGACAACTAAAGCTTGGGCCAAACTAGGTCATGCAATAGCACAATGATCCCAACGACAGCGGAAAATCTACAACAGAATGGATTCTGTTTGTATGCTTGCAGGTCTTTGTGAGCTCTGTTTAAAAGGGCTAAACAAAATACATGATTACTAATATTAGGAAAACCACTTTTATTCTCATCATCTCTACTGTTATTATTACTACTGTGGGTGTGACAGTACTACAAAGTTGCTACATCACAGTATTCACAGAATGTGATAAAGATGAAGCGGTACATAATGCATTCAGACTAGTAATGTCGTCGATTTGGATGCAATTTAGGATATAATTACTGTGCAGAAACAACGCGGGCTAAATCACGTCAAATTCCGGACCTTTGTTTGTTTGTTTCTAAATAACCTCACAACACAAGTCTTTTGAAAGTTGTGCCAGCTTTGTGTGTGTGTGTTTCAGCATATGTCTGTGATGTGAAGATAAAAGATAAATATAAACAAAATGTTAGAATCTGTAGGATAGACCGTCTGCGTCTGATCTGGGAGCAATAAAGAATTTAATAGACAGCATGGTTAACAGGGTGGGAAGACGGAAGCTCGGAGAGAAGGTCACTGTTCTCACTCAAAAGTCTGACATGCAATTATATTGCACAAGCCAACACAGGCTGCTTGACTACATGTTGAAATAATGCGAAGAAGTTTTGTAACAACTAACCTCTGAGTGTTAGAGTTGGAGATTCAAACACATGTATTTGATGCATGGGGAGGGTGGCAGTGAGAGGGTTGAGGGTGGAGGTGAGAGGGTGGGGTGGGGGAAAAGTATTGAGAGTTTGATATAAATAAAAAGGATACAGGAGAGAATGAAAAAAGAAAGAAAGACAGAGGAAGACTAAAGTGCAAGTATAAGAATGGCAACGGGGAGGAAAACTTGAAACAGAAGAAGAACTGGATGAAACAGTGATGCAGAGCGTTACAGAGCAGAGTCAGGTTGGTGTAAGAGTTCTCTTACCCTCATCCCTCCTTCTCACATCCTTTTCTCCAAGTCGTTCTGCTCTGATGCCTCACAGAGAAACGGCAGAGGCAAATCTTCTCCCTGCACCCGCTCCTTGCAACAAATCAGTTTAGGCTGCACCTAAATGAACTCAGAACTCAGAGCTCTTCCTTCACTCCTACCAGAGCAAAACATGCAAAGCCAGATCTCCGGAGTTCATTTACGGCCCCGGAGCCAAGCACAAGAAATACTGCCTAATCTAAACACCGCCGATCCTCGAATATCCCAGGAACTATCTGCCTGAACAGAATACCGCGCAGAATGGAACCAAGAAACAATATTAAATGAGAGAAATAGGAGAGTAACCAAAAAGTAGCTATCACAGGAAAAAGGACAATCCATCAAGGCTTTTGACTGTTTCCGTTTGTTTTTTTCAATCCTGAATGAATCTGTAAGACTTATAATTAATTAGATCATATGAATAAAATCCGACTCTGCTGGCATCCTGACCGACTATTTGCATTGAATATGACCTCGACGTTTTGGGATCACGCATCTTGTGTAAATCCGTTCTCCTCAAGTATTCTTACATTTTTCTGCATTCATGCGGTGCAGCAATTTCACTGCAGGATTCTTTAACTAGTGAGCAGTGAGATAACGAGCAGTCCTGCTGGCCTCGCTTTGATACACTTTCACACCAAAAAAAAACACAACTTTACCTGTTAGTCTAATTTTCCAGAGGAGGAAAAAAGAAAACAATTACAGAGTCCTCGCTGTGTCTTTCAATCCAGCAGTGACCACCTTCACTATGCCTCGTTTGCTTTTAACAATATAATACTACCTGTAAAGTAGTTACTATCTGCACATCTGCACTGTAAGAGGGTGAAATATTACAGCAAATTAGTCATGATTTGACAACCCAGATGAGGGGGAAAAAAAGACTATGTGTTCCGCTCATCTATTTATGTCCAGCAAAGTTAATTTATGTTAACAAAAAGAAGAGGAAGCCATTTTTAATCTTTAACTATGGCGTTAAGCACAAAGAAAAAAGTACTGTCTGTTTCTTTTAATGTAATATTTTAACTAGTCTGCCCATAAAGATGACATCTGACGATTTCCCCTCTACCTTCAATGAGTAGTTTTGACACCTCAGCATGTATCAATAAAGATGTGGTTTGACATTTATTATAATAGTTTCCAGGTTTTTCCACTGGGATCTGCACAGGTCGAGACCACCCTCACTAACTTTGGATGCACACCCAGTCATTTGCCCCATAAGCAGGCCTGAAATATGCTTTTAACTTCCACTGTTCATGTAGCTTATTTCATTGAACTGATAAAGAACAAATGCCCTGAGGCAGGTCAGGAGATACAACAGCAACGAAAAAACTGTATATGTATTTAGAGTAGAGAAGGTGCTGCTAGTATGACTTTATGTTAATTCAAAACAAAGGAAAGAAAGGAAGTTCATCACAATCGTAACACAAATGACGGATGACGGTCGAAGCAGAGACGCCCAGAGCTCCCTCTCCCCAGCAACTTTTTCCAGCTGTTCCAGGAGGACACCAAAGCGTTCCCAAGCCACCCAAGAGATATAATCTCTCCTGTGTATCCCAAATCTGCCCTTGGGCCTCCTCCTGGTAAGACATGCCCAAAACATCTTACCTAGGATATGCCCAAGAGGTAAACCTAGCCAGCTGTTTGAACCACCTCAACTGGCTCCTTTTAATTAGAAAATTTGTTTTCCATTGCAAACCCCACCGGCTGCAGTTAGTCTTGCCTTTTAAACACTGCTTTTATAATCCGATTACACTAGGAAACATTTGGTGTCAAAGGCTCTAAAATTAACACCCACCGTGCACCAAATGAAGATAGATTTTCCATTTGGTGAGTACAGCTCTGAAGGCTGCTAACGGTTACCCAACACACTGCAGTTAAAAAATGCTTGCACCAGAACACTCTTTTAATAAAAAGCAAGAGCCTCTACTGTATTTTACTTATGTCTTTCGCAGGTGCACCGCTTCTGTCCTCTGCTGTCTGTGTTACAGTTTAACAGACGGGCCAAGCCCATGACTCAAGACGTTTCCCCTGCAGATTCAGTCTCTGAACTGTCACAACCTAAAGGCAATTTATTACAGCACCCAGTTAAAAATGTGCTTAGTGTGTTGATTATTCTTCTACCTGTCCCCGTGTCTGATGAGTCAAAAAGGGGCGGTCAGACGCCAGTGCCACACATAAGTAGAGTAAATATGTAACAGGATGTGATTTTACTAGGCTTGAATTAGATGCTACATAATCCCTATGAAATCTGAACTAACTGCTTAGCCAGTTCTCCCTTTAAAAGCTCTCTTCAAAGCCCAGAATACCCTTAAAAGCTGTTCCATGTATTATTGCCTGCCAGCTGCTAACTAGGAACATGAATAGACAGTAATACAAATGGACAGAAATAATGAGCAAAGAACGGACCCAAGAAAAAGCAAATGGCAAAAAAGGCCACATTAAACACTGATCTGAATATAAATCTACACACGCACACATGCAACTAACACGAGGGTAACTGTTTGTTTACCATTCCAGTTCAGTTAAGACTTCTAAAGAAAATGCAGCCCATGCCAAGCACAAACAAGAATTGAGGACTTGAAAGCCAACTATGATTTCAGTTAATTGCTAGGAGGGCGTAATTTTTAGGCACTTACTCCTGTGAACAGACATCAATAAGTGAGCTTCAGGAAGCAGTTACATAAAAATGACCAGAAAAAGAAAAAGAAAATCAATAGACAAATGATTTCTCAAAACCACTTGTTAATTTCACTCTCATCTCAAATAAGCCTAAAAAAATGAGGCTAATCGGCAGGCTAACACTACCTACCTCCTCGTGTTCTGAAAGATTTGCCCAAACCCCCCCAATACCGTACAAGAGCATGTTTAGAGCCTCATCACAGTTGTTCATTCAACATCATCCAGGCCCATTAAAGAAAGGGAGCAACTCGATTATCCAACATTATGGTATGTACACCTGCTACTTTAGGGGGGAAAAGAAAAGGATAGATGAGAAGGGAAGGAATAAAAGGAGGGTGGAGAAGAGGAGTGCGAGAGATGGAGACTGGAATGTGCCCCTCGCATGAAGAGTGCGTTTCTTCATCAGGAAGGGCTAATGAATCACCCACTCAACACCCAGGAAATTATCTCAGGATAGCACCCCCCTTTCTCAGACATGATTAATTGATCAGAAGAGAATGAGAGAAGGGGCGAAACACAGGGAGGGGAAAAAAAGTGCTGATGCACTTCGGAAGAGAGGTAAATTGGAAACAGCGGGGAACGGAAAGACTGGTGCTGACCTTTTTGACTATTAATGAAAGTGAAAAATGGTTACATCTGAAAATGTCTGAGCTTTCTTATAAAAACCTGGAAGAGAAATTGACACTACTGCAGTAGCTTAACTCCAGCTGTCATGGCCCACAAGGAGAAGAAGGTGGTGGTGGTGGGGGAATAGACAAAATACCCAACAAACAGGGAACATCCAAAATTCTGACTTTAAGGAATAACAAGAATCTTAATGTGAGCAATCAATCAAAAATAAGGCAACAAAAAAAGACTAATTTTCCATATTTCTGTGCGTTAATCTCACCAGGCTTGCAGCTCTTGCTCTACCTTGGCCCTCTCTTGCTTCAAGTCTTTATACAGCTCATCAGCGATCTTCTTCCTCAGGGCCTCCTCATCGGCTTGACAGAAAAAGAGAAAAAGGAGACAAAGAAAGCGAGTTAAAGATAAGAGATCCAAGTAAACAGCTGCTGTTTGTGGACATGAAAAGCTGCACCAATCAGTAAATGTGCAGTTCAGATTCAACATTTAACCAGTAATGATTCAGTGCATGTACGCTGTGTTTTGTCTAAGTGGAGTAGTTTGTTGCTAAATTGCTTAAAGACAAAAAACTGTTGTCGGGCAGGGCTGCAACTAATGATTATTTTCATTACTGACTAATCTGCTTGATGAATGAATTAATCATCTGGTTTCAAAATGTTAGAAATGAAGACAGATGTTATGCTAATGAAAAATTAAAGACTATAATTTCTCACCGTAAAGATTAAGTCTACAAATGTCTTGTGGTTGCAAACAAAAAGCCCAAAATGATAGGATACAGACCAAAAAAGAAATAAAAAATACATGGAAACCCTGTGATAAAGTGGCTAAAACTATTATTTTTAAATAAAGTAGTTCTCGCCACTTTTATTTTTGTCAGAATTTCAGCTCTATTACAGAGTGTTTACCGAGTGCAGCGACTTGGCACAGAAAGCTTGGTCTCTACAGTCTGTATGTGTAGTTGGTGTCAAAAACAGTCACAAAACAAACTTAATCCAACAAAATGAAAGCACACATACGGCTTAAACACATACAAAGCAGTGTATACACTTGCGCCATGCCACCCCGTCTGCATATATTCATGTCATGGACATCATACGTGTATGACTCCATGTCCTCGGCGGTTTATCTTGGCAGGTAATTAAGCATGAAAGTAAAGATGCCAGCCAGCGACCAGGCCGAAACGTGCTCTGAAGACAGAAGCACCGTGCAGTGTGCTGCACCACTGCAGTGATAGAAGGGCGGGGGGGTGTCTGAGTCTGTCAAGATTACTCTCACAACGCATTAGTTAGATAGCATAATCCCTATTGTCAGAGTCTATTATTACCTGAAAACATGCGGTAACAACAGGAAACGCAAACTTAATTCCAGATTAATCAGATTAACACTAGGAGAAAACAATAAGAGCAGAAATATACCCAGCCGTTCTGCATTTGCCATCTCGGGATAGTGAAACAAACAAGAAAAAAAAGTCTTAAACCAAATCTTACATTTTAAAAAGCTGCCATGTTTTGAGGTCATTATTATAATCATTATTTCACATCTGTCCAACATATGGATTTAGCAGCAACTGGATTCCTTAATCATTTCCTTAAGCATTAGAATGCCAACAATTCTTCAAATTGCCTTATTCACTTCAATGTGAATTGTAATGAATTTTTTTTAAATAACATATGCTTAGGATTTAAATTTAAGCCCGTCACGACTTACATTGTTCTGTTTAAAAGCCAAAGACACAATTCCTGATTAAAATACAACAGAGTAATTAAATGTTTTAAATGTCGCTCAGCCAAACCTCTGCTTCCCAGTTAAAACTTGTGCGTGTGAAACAATGTTGTTATCCGTGCTTCGACGTAAAAACAAAAAGAAGGTCATGATACTGATACTGTACAAAGATATTACTGTAGTTCGTGCAACTCGTGCCATGGATACTGAAATCTAATTTCGGTACTTCAGCAGCTTCGTACTAATTTACCCGCTTTAAAAACACACAAACCAGAAGTTGAACGATCTTGTCTTCTCTGCAGAAAACAACATATAACGTGAGCTCAAACTGTGACTACGTGGGCCATCTCTTTACCTTCAGAGGATTCCTCTTTACTTACAGTAAAGCGAATGAATAAGTCCCATAGAGCGAGTTTCAGTTTGACAGGCCTTCAGAAGAAACACGAGAACAAACAGAGGCGGTGACTGACAGTTGACAACTTTTGTGCTGCATAGCATATCTTTAAAGGCAGAGGCTTCTGTCACCTACTGTCCACAGTGTGAGAAAGTAATATCCATCATGTTTGACTGCACTCAGAAGCACCATTGATCTCACTGCGGAGGAGAGTCTAATTACAACTCTGTTAAGACCAGCAGAGGAGAGACAAACCTGTAGGTCTGAAATCCTCACAGAGGCTCTGCCGAAGGCTTGCCAAGTAACAGGTATTAATTATGTTTTACGACAGGTATTGAAATACGGTGCGAAATATGCTGTGATTTATTATGAAATAGACTCAGATTACCCACAAAAAAATCCTGTGAAAATGGAAATGTACACTCGAGTTACATGGGACATTACTGACTACGAGAGCCAGCAACTCAGCGATCAATATTAATATTTCTCATCAATATCATATTTACTGTAATGTCAGGCTAGCCATTCATTCTGATTACCTTAATGCTGTGATGTGGTCAACAAAGATGACCGCACAGTTTGTCATCTTTGACTTTGCAGACTGTAGACAGTTACTCTGTGACTCTGACTCCTAATAGAAATCAACAGTTTATACCTTAAAGTTCGATGACCTGCTCAATATTTTCCTGTCAACAACAAACCAAATAACTGATTAAATATGATGAACCCACAGAGAATCTTCACATGACAATGTTTTCAGAAGCTGATTTATTTTAATGAAACGGAACAAAAGAAAAAAACAAATATACTCCAAACGGTAAAGTGACCGTTTTCACAGGAATGATTTTTTTGGTTTGTTAAACCATTTCAATCTGACCTATGAATCATTCGAGCATAGGAAAGGTATCTAACTCAAGGAATGAACCAGTGCTGTGCCCACACGTAACAGACAACTTTGCAAAGAACACATTTTAAATTGTATCTTTAGGCACTTAGCAGCCTGTCACAAAAAACACATCATCTGTTCCCATTCCTTTAGCTGAACTACAGAAAATGCCAACGATAACACAGCTTGACAGCCATAGTACAGGCTGAAGACTTTTGCACAGTACTGTAAATATCTGAGCATCTAAACAAATAAAAATAAATAAGAAACACTCCCTGTATATTGATTGGATACAGGACACCATCATACCTAAAATGCAAGCGTTTTATCATCTTCTTAAATCACCTATGGGAATTCCTCTTGTATTAAAACAGCGAGTCAACAATTCAAAAAACTTTATTTTAATACTTAATTTAAAACATGTCTATCCTTGTGCTGGATTTGACTGGATATCAAAACTGGCAGCTAAAGTCGCAGGTCATGCTCTGTCTTTATGAACTTTAAAGGTAAGGCTTCTGTTTCAGCATCAACTGCCCTTTAGAATATCTTACATTTATACTGAATATATATACCCTGTAGTAGTGCACTATGAAGATTTTAAAAGTCCTCCAAGTTCAGCCATTCTTAAGCAACTCCTCATTTATCACCACATCCTCTCCAGCCCTACAGAAAGAAGCTTCAGATTGCTAGCGGGGTCGGCAGGAGAACAGGTTCTGATATGATAAACACTGTCTGGGGTCCTTGAGGGAGGCTGGCTGAGGTCAGAGACAATTCCAGATCGACAGAGCCCGTGTCAATCCTGAGTAGGACATGTAAATGTTAAAAAGATTAAAAACTCATCATCTTTTTAGACGTGTCCCCCTCCTTCCCATTTCCACCAATCACTAAACCCTGTGGAAAAACCGAAAGAGAACGAGGCGAGGCGGTGGAGCGCGGGGCTATTGGCAGTGGAGATAATAGACGAAGGCAAATTGCGTTTCTCATCAGAAGTTTCATTAACCCCAAGACCCGCGTGGAGGGCATAATCTGTAACATTACCACTTCCTCACGTTTCTACCTCGCGTTTAGTCGAATCACTGTGCACCTTTCACTATATACAAATAGGGAAAAAGGAGGTGGAGAAAAGAAAACGCGGAGAGGAAACAAGCAGCCCCGGCAATCGGGTGAAAGTCGGATCATCTGATTTTCTCTTTTACTCCTGTTAACAAAATCTTGTGCAATGAGACACGATCTAAGTGATCGTTTTTAAGAGACAACAAGAAAAACATAACATTTATGCACAAACGTATACGGTAATCCCCCCCCCAAACCAAATTCTCCTTGCCTCACCTGGGAGATATCTTTAAGCAGGCTATTAGTCCAGAGCAGTGTGTGGGCTCTGGCACATGAATATTTATAGCACAATGGAGAAGGTGTAGGAGGTTCAACCTTGACTACAGTGTAATCAGCGCACACATACTGACTCAGGCCATGATTTAGAGACAGCCGACCTGCTGAGTGCTTCACTCGATACCCAACTCTCGTGGACGCGCATAATCAATGTCCGCCTCATTAAGGTCACACCCTTTGAGGATTGGGCTGAACTTTGCAACATTTTTAACAAGATTCACATTCATCATACTGTTTTTTTTTCTTATTCCTTAAAAAGAGCGTGCCTAATCAATCATCCCAAGTTAGCTTTTTTTCCCCTCTCGACTCTTTTAATACTTCTGTAAACTCGGTACCTCGTGGTGACCTTGCAAAGAGGTCGACGCACATTGCTGTTGTATGACTAATACACCCTGCAGGAGGCAGCCACATACATTGATTAAAAAAATGTTAATACAGCCAAAACAAACACTATTTTGCACTGTGTGCATAAGGACTATATTCTATCGGTCCCAAGAGAGCTGTGCTTCTTATCAGACTTCACATTAGTATTTATAGACTTAATGAGCAATGAAAGGAAATGGAAAGACATCAGAAATGATAAATTAATGTCCCAGAACAGACAGGTGACCACTGTGAAAACAGTAGACAGCAACGCTTCATACAAGTTAAGTTATTGTTTTATGTATCTTTCAATCTAAAAACTAATTAGAGCAAACAATGGAGTTATAACTTTATTCATCTTGATAATAAAAAGAAAAGAAAATGCACTATTCCCGCTCTTTTCCAAGGCAATTTATGTGACTTCAGGCTGACGGGAATCAAAGCCTGGACTAACAATGTGGAAGCTGCTTGGAACATGCAGCACTGCGGGAAACTTTCAGATTGTGCTGGAACTCTCGAGTGTACTAAAGAAGTTTAACTTTGTCCTTGTTATGTGCTAACATCAGAGAAGCATCTGATCAATTCCAAATTCATTCTGCACCACGATAAAGAACGAAAACATCCTGCTAGCATCATAAATAACGACGCTATCTGCAGCCTATCTTCTGCAACAGATGGTTTTGTACCTACAGAGCCCCGATTTCAACATCATAGGCTGAGCCTAGAAGAAACAGAGTGAGATGGTACAAAAGCAGCACAACTCTACAAAAGAAGAGTAGAAAGCACATCAGTGTTGCATGCTTTAAAGGCAAAATCCACATGCAGGAAATTGTTAGTCTGGGCATGACTGGCTCTAAAATTAGAAGACAACAATAACTTCAGGACTGCAGGACTTGCTAACTGCCTTTTTCTTTAAATTACATTGATCATTTAATTACTACAACAACTTTAGAGGGGCAACTTTAAAGTTTCAGGTTTGCAAATCAAGTAGTTTATTGATGAAAACCTTTCTCCACTGAACCGCAGTTTAAGATTATTAACAATTATTTACTTCAAAACCATCTACAGCTCGCAGTTATAGATGAAAACAATATCTAGACTAATACTAGTTAACCAGGGATCATCTAACTGTTTACAGATTTGTCAAACCTTTCTTTCAACTGTGATCTTTGATCGAGACTACAGATAATATACAATGCTCAAATTATTAAAGGTACAATCTTTTGTCAGTGTATTGCATGAAGTCAGTTACACTTCTGATCTGGTCTGTTAAGTAGCAGAAGGGGTTATTAATCAGCTGTGTTGGTGTTAGTGGAATTAGCAACAGGTCCACCAGAGGGGCAACACTGAGCCAACCCCCAAAACAGGAATGCTTTTACAGATGGAGCCACTGACATTTTTTCCCTCCTCATCTTTTCTGGCTATTTTATCACTAGTTTTGCATTTGGTAAGAGTCTGTTTCACTACTGGTATCATGAGAAGATACATGGACCCTACAGAAGTTGCACAGGCAGTCCAACTCCTCCAGGACGGCACATCATTACGTGCCATTGCCAGAAGGTTTGCTGTGTATCCCAGCACTGTCAGAAGTATGGAGAAGATTCCAGGAGAGGGGCAGTTAATTTAGTGTAACTAATGTCAGATGTTTTCCAGGTGCTATCGCATGGTGGATCAAAATCGTACGATACTGTTCTGTGATCATAAATTGTTACAAAATCCCCAGCTCCAAACCATGACAGATCCTCCACCATGTTTTACAGATGGCTATAGACACTGACTTTTTTATCTCTCCCCTGACCGCTTGAATACATGCCACTGTGGCCATTTCTGATGATGGTGAACAGTAGATCAGTTATTGTAAGTGCCAGGTGCATTTCTCAGATTCTGTTCCAGGTCTTTGCTGTTTCTTTTTCTATTTCTTGAGTTACAGATACTGTTCCTCTGCTACTTTTTTTTTTAGGCCGGCCTCTTTTACTGTATCCTCCATTGACAAGTGTCTTTGGTTTTTTTATTATTTTGTTTGGTGGTGGTGGGGTTAAACCATACCATGCACACCAAATCCAGTGTTATATTTGGTATCATTTGACGAATCATCTAAAGAAATGGGGAAAAATGTGTTTTTGTGACAAGCTGCTAGTAACAAAGTGTCTAAGAAACAATTTAAAACTGGGAATTTGTCTTTTATGTGTAGACGCAACACTGAGTTAGATGCATTTCTTATGCTTGAATGATTTATAGGTCAGTTGCTTAAAAAATATTCTGGAAAATGTATGGCTCCAAAAAGTCCAAACAGCAAAATGTAAAGAAATGAGGGGTGACTCAAGACTTTTGCGCGGTACTGTAAATGCCACTAAACCACAATAAACCCAAAAGACTGACAGTTGCAATTACACATTGTCCATTTATGTTACTTATGTAGTTAAACAAAATTCTGTGTCATACCATGGAAGCCCAGTTGCAAAGTAAAGAAATGTAACACACATACACACTCTCCAACCACCTTCTTCCCTTAATGAGGCCTGGAGGTTTGTTGTGTGAAACTGCGGAGGTGTCGTTTTAATCACTGGAGTCAGTGTGGCGTGGCATAAGTTGGCCTTTTTTAATTACCTTACTGATTGAGCACAGTCAAGGATGGGGAAGCCTGCCCACACCCTGGATGCCAACCTCGAAAGAATCTGCACCTACGGCTCGTTCTGCTCTGCGTAATGAACAAGTAACATTCAAATGTCCTCTGCCACAAATGTCAAGGGATAAGGGCCATGCGCCCACACTAGCAAGACAATAAGGCTAAAACTTTACTTTGAGTAAAAGAAAAGTGGAAAGAGTGTCAGCTTTTAGCTCCGTGGGTGAGACAGTACACACACGTTTTGACTGTCACTCAATTATCCCTTCATTATCTGTGTGCTGTGCACTGGAAGCAAGCTGAAAGCCTAATACTGACCACATATTGGGACATTTAAAACAAACGGTTACCCTTTTCAACGTCCAGGAAACACAGAGCAACATTAGTATTCAAAGAGAATTTCATACTGTGAGTTTTAAGAAGCTATGATACAATATGTTCACTAACATGTGACAATTTTCAGCAGTCTCCTGTTGCTGAACACGGAGGGCCTTGAAAGTTTTCTCTGCTAAAAAATAGTCACAGATGATAGTGGTGAGAATGAACCAGAATACCAAAACATAGACGTGAAAAATGGTAGAGCAATGGGAAACTGCATGATTATTCTCTGTGGCTTCTTAAAAGTTGACTCTTTCAAATAAAGTGTCAATTGATCCATTATTAATATAGAAATATTAATAAAAGCCACAAGAGTAAAAAGCATGAGTTTAGCCTCACTATTTTACTTCCAAACTGCACGAAGGTAAAAGAGTTATTATGACAGCCTGAGCTTTACAGTGACGAGGCAGAATCATTGCCCACTAATTACAGCATCAATTTATTAGCATTAGTACAAGTTAGAATTAATCATTTCATTAACAGTTAGGGGATGGCAATGAATCACAATATGACCGAGGCTACTGTGGGGCCCATTTTTTAAATTAAGACTGATTACAATCTGCATGAAAAGTTGGGAGGCAAAAAGCTTAAGGTGGCTTAAAGTAAACACCCACACAATAAACATCATTAAAATTCACTGTAGCTGGACAGCTGAGCCTCACATAGCCTTGGCTTTGCAGTTAAGCATAAAAGTAAAGAGCGTCCCGTACATTTCATAATAAAACGAGTCACTCCCAAAAACAACTGATTTTTTTGTTTTGTTATAACTACACTTCCATCGGTTGTAAGAGGGAAGAGAATGAAGTTTGCGTTGCTGCTTCATAGGTCAAAGATTACAACTGCATAAATCTATAAAAACTGGAACACGTGTCTGATCTTTGGATTAACTAGCTGTTTAAGTTATTAATCAAACCACATCAGCTTCCTTCTTCCTCACATTCTTTGGTCACTCTTGACATTGAGAATAATAGCATGGTTTATATATTTATTTTTGTATTACCAGCAAGGATTTTTTTAAAGAAAATTGGAATAAAAACTCACCAACTGATGCAGCAGGAGGTGGTGGGACTGGTTTGGACTTGGGCACTGGTTCAACTTTGGGCTGAGGAGGAGGAGGAGGAGGAGGGGCAACTGGTTCACAAGGAGCATTAAATTCAGGCAAGGGAGGTGCAACAAATGGCTTGGCAGGCTGTGGTGGCATGAAGTTGACAGACTCGAAAACAGAAGGGGAGGAGAGGGGTTCAGAGTCAGTAAGAAGGGGAGGAGAGGTGATCAGCTCAGTCTTGACAGGAAAAGGGGGTGATAAAGGCTCAGCTACAGATGAAGGAGTAAAGGGTTCAGCCACATTTGGAGGAGCAACAGGTTGAGCAAGTGGAAGGGAGGAAGCAGTGGATTCATTTTTAAGAGGTGATTGTTCACCTACGAGGGGAGGAGGAGGAGCAAGCGGGGCAACTACTTCCACTACAGCTGGAGCAGGGCAGGGGGAAGGAAGCAGGGGATCAGCAGGAGCAAAAACAGAAGCAGGAACAGGAGAAGGTGTTGCTACAGGCTCAACAGCAGGAGCAACAACGCCAGCGGCAGCAACAGCAGCAGCTGGGGGAAATGAAGATGGGGGAACTATGTCAGCAATGATGGGTGCTGTTACCTTTTCTACAGGAGGTGGAGGTGCAGCCACAGACTCTGTGGCAGACTGAGGAGGAGCTGGAGGTGCAACAGGTTCAACAAGAGGAGGAGGGGGAGGAGGAAAGGAGGTGATGGGCTCAAAGAGGGGAGGCACTGGCCGCTGAAGAGGAGAAGCTGGAGCTGCTGGGGGTGATGGAGTGGTAGCAGGTTGTTGTTGTGTTGGAGGAGCTGCAGGTTCCTTCATGCGCTTAATGACATTTTCAGAAAGCTGCAAAGGAGAGTGGAAGAAAAGTTGAACACTTAGATGAAAAATTACGATGATATCACAATAAATGCATAAAGCTAGTGGGGGGACAGCTCAGTAGGTAGAGTGGTCGCCCCATGATCGGAAAGTCAGGGGTTTGAATCCACTGAAGGGCTACCCTGAGCAAGGTACCGTCCCTTCACACTGCTCCCCAGGCGCCCAGTGGCTGCCCACTGCTTCACTGGGTGAATGGGTTAAATGCAGAGAGGAATTTCCCCACGGGGATCAATAAAGTATACATTAATACCACACTTTATTTATAGATTTCACTCAAACACAATATAAAGTTAATAAGAGTATTTAGTGGGAATTTTAGGGATATTTTATACTGTTGGGGTGGATAGACTGGCATGGGTTTTCCTGATTTTCAGTTTTCATACTCAGCGATTCAGTTTTCAGTTCTGAAGTATAAATGGTATCAATCTTCTCATGCAGCTCTTGGTAAGATAAGAAATAAGTACATTCCTTAAATGCTTAACTATGTTGTTGCTGCTCGTATAGAAATCTACACATTGTGTTTATTATTTTTAGATAAGCACCAAAATAGCACTAGTCTCGGCACGTTGGCTTAACAACTGAGTAATAATAGATAGAGCCACAGTCTGATCCGCTCTGCTCTATATTTATCACCAGCTGATCAGTGGTATTATTATCCACAACGCAGCCATAAGTTTGCAGCCGACATGAGAGCACGAGGCAAGTGACGTCAACATTCCGAAAAAGCCATAAAAGGTTTATTCAGACTAAATCTCAAAGCAACTGCAGGGGTTACTAACCACACATTTGCTTCTTCTATGCTTCACGAATGAATGAAAATAAATGAAAGTTTCCAGGCTGCCAGGACTCTGCGTCATTTGAGCCACGTAGCACTTTTGATAGCATAAGACTGCACTTCCACTCCAGAACGCTTTCGGATTACACAGCATTGGATTAAGGCAGCCATGTAACACCTGTTCAACTAAGGTCCATCATATCACTTACCCGTATGCCCTTCACCACCGTTACATTGTCGTTCTCGTCTGATTCAAATGACACGCGGCGGGTGCTGTTGTTTGCTCCCATAGTCAAACGGCAGCTCGTTAACAAATGTCAGTTATCTATGTCACATGTAATAACACAAAAGTGCAATTTGCTTTTATTTTTGGACAGTTCACTTCAAGCCAGGTATAGATGGCTTCACTTTCTCCACTGCTTGGGATTCTTAGCGCTTCCTGAACTCGACGTATTTGAAGAACACGCGAGTTGATTGGACAAAAGCGTCATCCGGCCATGCAACAGCGACTTTCATTGGTTATTGATTTCACGTGGTAGCGCGGGATAGTGACGCGCAACACTGCCTGTCATAATTTCCTGTCAGTTGTGTCGCTGTTAATATTGTAACTGTAGTAGTGTATATATATCTGGGACAACATACTGTGTCAGTAGTTGACAGCACAAAATTAGCGTCATATGGACCCTTTCTAATCTTACTAATCACTCAAAACATTTAGACAACAAGCTAGTGCTGCAAATTTTGTAAAAACAAGGCCAGCACATGCAAATAACCATAACAGTACTTTTAACCTATAGAGGCAGCTTCTATAGCACAGAGCAGTGTGTCATTATCTATAAGATGAATCATCATTAATTCTCAAATTTTGAACTACTGAATTATTGTGATTTACTGTGCATGATTACGTTCCACAACCGTTAGTTAATACAACAAAACATACCTTTCAACTTGTAATGTTTTTTGAAACATGGGGGGGGGGTTTGGAGCCCTGAGTGTAAATGTGCCTGTCTCTAAGCACTTTGGGTCACTTTCTGTTGTTTAAATATGATGTAGGCTATAAATAAAATAGATGTGACAGTCAACACATAATATACAGATGTTTTTCATTGTGTATATTTTAAGGGGTGGTTGTTGTTTTTTTCATTTCCTAAAAAACACATGTATTTAACACAGTACAACTGGCTACATATTGAACTTAGAGGATAGAAACAAGCATAATCCTATTGCAGTGGTATCGATCCAATACAAGTGCCAAGGTTGGTATTGATAGTTTCGATAGTTGGATTGATCCGCCCACCTCTTCTACAAGCCCCATTTAAACATACATTCATACAGCCTTTAATTCTATACACTTTAAGTACTTTATTTACCTCTCACTCAAGGCCTAGAATTACAAATTAACCTAACATGTGTTTCTTTAACATAATCTCATAAATATCTTGTCTTTCCTTGATTTGTTTTGGACATCTTGTAAACAATCGTAGTATTTTTTATAAATGTAGTTAATTTTTCATTTTCCTTACGACTATTTGTTTTCTGAACATCCCTGAATAGACAGGGAAAACCTCAAAGTAGGCTAATTAGTTCCCATTAATGTAATAAAAGCAGTCAACATTTTCTCTTGAAGACTGTCATCCCACAGTTGAAAAAAGAGTCCAACGGGGGCACCGGTTCATCTCGCTAGGTTGAGCATATGCTATGGCTAATTTTGAAATCCATCCAAAGGATGTGTTTCCATAGGTTTTCTCACATTTTTCCTGTTTTCCCTCCACTGTCCTATCAAATAAAGATTAAAAAGAAAAAGACTGAATCATTTCAAATTAGGTATTAAAAAAAATGTATTCTGGGGGTCATTTCAGACTTTAGAAACAAACAAAAGGTGTGTGTGTGTGTGTGTGTGTGTGTGTGTGTGTGTGTGTGTGTGTGTGTGTGTGTGTGTGTGTTTTAATCAGCTCGAATTAAAAATGCTGGAAACGCTGAAATGTCAAATTTTGGGTTCTACATGAGCATTTACTGCATAACGAAATCAACAGCTAGGGTTAATGAATTTTTTTTTTATTATTATTCATTCACATGTTGTATAGTTCCTTTTTGACAAATACATACCTACCATATCCATTTCAACAACTCATACAGCCTTGGAGAACATTACATTATAGCTGGAAATCTGATATGCCTCCAGAAGAGAGGCTATTATGAGGAATGACAGCTCATAGGAATCCTATAAACCTGATATATTATATACACACAATAACACAATACAGTCTTTATAAATCTGTTTCCTGACGATTTTGGTGTTTTTGTGTCTTCTGGAATGCATATGCCGCAGATGTACAAACATAAATCAATGAAAATCTGTTTGGGAATTCAACCGTGGCTGTGTATACTCTGATGTTAGTGTGTAATTTGATATACACAGAGGGTTCATTCAGCCCTTTTACACAAAATAAACCTTGATCAAATACATTATTTCTTAATATAAAACAGTTTACCATGATGACAGACAATATTACAAAGATCACACCCTTTGCTAGAATTCATTCAAAAAAATCTTCCTACCATATATATGTATATATATATATATATACATATATATGATTGATATCTGGAGCTGTGAGGCATTTGGCATAAATCAACCCAGTGGATTTGACTTGTTGTACCTACTTTGGTAGCTCCTATGGGTTTAAAATATATCACATAGCAAAATAACACCTACCTTTTCCATCATCTTTGATTTGACTCAGTATTAGAATGTATTTAGTCTTGTCCTTGTCCATGGAGGCATTTCTCACCACTACAACAAGCCTACTACAAACACATAATGCAATAAAGACTTACAATGTATAGCAGCACCCTTAAGGCGTGCTGTGGAGTGCCTCAGGTTATGTGGAAAGAGGTGCTTAACAGATTTAGCTGAATACAACATTTTTATTTTCTGCCACAGCATTATTGTAGCAAGGACTAGTACCATTTCAATTGACTTTAATGCAGAGCAATAATGATCCTTGCTTATCTGGTTAATTTATTGTTGATAGCTCAGTCATTCACCATATACAGCAGAATGAAAATGCAATAGTTGTTTCATATGTTAACACCAGCTAGATGTAAACAGAATCTCCATAATTACCCACCTTGTTTTTTGCACCATTGCATTGGTTTATGCAATTATGTGAGCTAGTTAACATTTGTTGCTTTAAAATTCGCAGCGGTGCACCAAGATAATGGGCAATGTTGCTGTTATTGACTGAAAAACATGCTGCATCAAAGAGCAAATCTTCCCCTTACAAGATGAGCTCCAAAACACAAGGGCAATCCCAGCAACATATAAAGGTGAACACAAATAGAAAAGTTCGTGTTTCTTTATTCTTCTAACCTTTATATTATTGCTGCCTTTCCCCCCACAGTATTAATACTTTACCTTGACCTTATGATGTTTGAGTGGAGTTGGGGTTCCATCTTTATTCAATTTCTCTTTGTTTAATTTCTGCAGAGGTGAGTGGTCTGCTCAGAAAAGACCAGATGATTCGATGATGCGAAGCTCGTGTTTTGTTTGAAGGTGAGAAATCTTGAAATTAATCATGAGGTGAAATATAGATTCAGTGTTTTACTCTCCCACCCTCCTACACCTCCGCATTCCCATGGAAACAGGTAGCTAAAGAAACATCTTCTTCTTAATCACCCAGAGATGACATTTTGTTAGAAAATTCCAAGTTGTGTAATTGAGATGTGAAAATAAGCTTACTCTGTTCAACCAGCCTTCTAATCTTTGCGTTGAATTTTTCTCAGGATAATTAGTACAGCTATTATCATTCATTATCAGTGACTCATCTGGTAATTAGAATCCAAAAATGCAATTTAAATAGATACTGAGCCAAGGACATTATTATTTACTCACAAAAACAGTATGTTTCTGCTAAATAGCTTGTCTAGCTTGGATCATTTAGTGTTGCTTTAAGAACCACATACATGCATTGTGTGTTAAAAATCCAAAATTTGTTTTGGAAATGCTGTGGTATCATTTTTTTTAAGTGCTATCCAAGTCATATTTATTACACATTAGTGACTAATGCAGCATTTAGAATGACCTTGTTGCACTTTTATTTGGTCAGGAAACCAGAGCAACTACTTAGCTTTTATTGAAAGAAAACAGCCTTGCTTCTGCAATACTGGCTAAATAAAACCCAGTAGATTACTTGATAGGGCTGATGGGGTAGGGGAAGAAGATTGGAAATTTCAAAATTTTTAACTTGGACCTGGGAAGCTAGTCACCTTCAAAAGAAAAACAATGCTTCCTGCATGACACAGCAATTGCATTTTTCTTTTGTGAAGAAACACAAAGATCACACACAATGTTATCTTTTCAGTCCACCAGCACATCAATCAGGGTCCAAGCTTCTGGGGATCGACCTCCTTTTGCTTCAGGATCAATACACTTTCCCGGTCTCTTTGGTACAGCAGAGATTGTCAAAGATACAGGGCAGGAGAGCCCTGCAAAATCCACTACTGTATGTTCTAAAAGGGGTCAGCTATTAACTCACTGACACTCGCTCTCTCGCACATTATTTCCTTTCCCAACCTTTCTTTATAGGTCTCAGGAGAACTGAGCTGAAAATGTTGCAGTGAGATTGTTTTCTTTTTTGTGTGCTAAAAAATGAGGACAAAAAAATTTAAGCGTACTATCATATAGTCCTCATCATCACCACACCACACAGTAACATAAACAGTGTCTCGAGATTTGATGAAGATTAGATTTGAGAAAGGATTATTACAAAGGTGACTACTGAGTAGCTGGTCTTCAGTTGGAGTATTGAAGTAAACCCACATCTTTTCTCAAAAATAATCAGGGCTTATTTTTATAACAGGTATTAATATAGTTCCGAATAAAAAAAGGTTTCGGTGATAAGACGTGCGATAAGAGAAGACAGAGGAACTGAGAAACACTTTTTAGGTTCAAACTACAACTCCCAGAATCGCTCGGTGTAGCCTCGCGGTTCTGTCTTCCTGTTTGAGTGCCGCAGCTGGAAAAATGGCAGCTGATACAGGGAGATACAGGAGTGCAGTTAGCAAAAACAAAGACCCTTCTGGTCTTCTCATCTCTGTCATTAGGTAAGACATGTTAAGTTTTTTTTATATGTGCGAGTAAGACGTCAGAGACACTTGAACTGTGCTTGCATTTGCTCTCAGATATGTCTTGACAGCTACCTTTAATGCTAAGGCTACATTTTAGCTAGCTACATCCTTCCTGTTTTGCTAAATAAATGGAGAGAGTTAAACCTCACCTATTTTATTTGAGTTAGTATATGGGCAAATCTTAATAGCAGTTATTTTGTTTTTTGCTCAAGCCAAGATTATTTACGACTAAAGTTTATTCACCATTATTTGGAAAGCGACTGTTTTCTTAATAAATATTGACGAGAAATTGAGAAAAAATCGTGGCAAAGCAAGGTGCTGTTTATTGGTAGGCTGGATTTTCTATATGTCTCTTACCATAAGTTGCTAATTGTTGTGAATTGACTTCACAACACTTTCTCTGCAGGTCATAACGAAGGAAAAAACATAAACATGATAAACGAGGCACACATCGCAATCGTCGTTGCAACCACCATTGTTACACATGCAACACACTATTTTATTTATTCATTTTTATCCAATAGCGCCACAGTTTTGTAATAATGGAAACTGTGTTCTTTACTTTATATATAGTTTTAGTCTTGCCTAAAAAAAATGTATGAAAAGCACAAACGTAATTGCATATAACAAAATCCATACTCTTACTGATATATCATTAATTTTTCTTTTTTCAAGGTGGATTTCAAATACAATTTCCATTTTTGAATTCAGGGATGCTTTTGTCTTCTCTTAAACAACAATGCTTCCCCCAGATTCCCTTTGTGGGTTAAAATATTTCTTCCTTGCCTTTTTGTTTGATGCAGGACTCTATCCAGTAGCGATGATGTGCAGGACAGGGAGACGGAGAAGAGTCGTCTGGAGGAGGCTTTCGAGACGTGTGATCGGGATTTAGACGAGCTGATTGTTCAGCATTATGCCGAACTCACCACTGCCATCAGGACCTACCAGAGCATCACAGAGCGTATCACCAGCTCCCGCAACAAGATCAAACAGGTAAATTGGAGAGGGATGTACACACACATAGACTCGTGTTTTTTTTAGATAGACTTCAGAATGGTGGCACCAAGTTTTGTTATTAACAAAAAAATATTGTTTTCATACATTTTCCTTTATCTCTTTATTCATCAAAACTACTTCTTATGTCAGTATTATCTTTTTTTTAACCTTTTTTGAAGTTTCTAAGACTAATATTGCCCACTTAACAGCATCTAGCTCAAGTCAGTATTCTTACAATCAGCAGAATGATGTTAAATGCCTCAGTGCTGCTTTTTCTCAGGAGTAATCTAATGCAACCAAAATGTGTGGATATAGTCCTGTCTTTAAACTACTGAACTTTCATGGTCTTCTTGTACCTGCTTAAGTTCTCTCCAGGTGATGTAGTTTGCTCCTACAGTCCAAAGACACACATATTCAGTTAATTTATGATTCTAAAATGCCCAAAGATGTGAATATGAGCATTACTTCAAATCAAATTCAAATTTTATTTGTCACGTACACAGTCATACACAGTACGATATGTAGTAAAATGCTTGGACAACTGCTCGTGACCTAAAGAAAACAAAAAAGGAAAAGGCTATGAATAAGATAGGAAATAAATATGAAAAATTAAAAAGGGTAAATTTAACTAGGAACTACTACTTGTCTTTTTCCCAGTGGTATGATTTTTCTGCTTAAGTTTGGAAAAAAAATCGCCATCTGTATTAAAACATCAAAAATTGATGTCAAGCACTTTCAAGAGCATGCCAAAGCAACACGTTCCCATATAAGTCAAACCGTATATTGTTGGCCATTCAAAACTCTAGCTGTGATGGTACAGTGTGATGACAAATTTCCCAAATGATACAGATGCATTTCAACAGCTAGCAAGGCAAGGCAAGGCAAGGCAAGTTTATTTGTATAGCACAATTCAACAACAAGGTGATTCAAAGTGCTTGAAGCAGTTCAATATTCAGGCGACAGAAATGTTACAGTAAAATGTCCAGGATAGCCCCACTTTTCAATCACAACTAGTGCATTTCTGCTACATTTCTTTGTAATGCTTAGATTAATTCCCTTGTCCACTTGAAAAGTCCTGAGGTTTCAGTGTAGTCAAGGTGTGGTCCTGGAAGTATGAGTGTGGCAACCCTCTGTAACAGCTTAATGAGCTGGTCCGTATTATTGCTGGTCCATGTCTTTCCCCACTATCATTGCTGTAGCAGTCATTGTGGGGAATCACTCTAGGGAATTAGTGTAGGTATTGTGATTGGGGAAATCACTGTACCGACAGCACAGAAACTCAGTTTCCCCAAACCTCCTGTGGGCAGTAGCTGCCAGTGTGATCAGCTAGTGGAGATTCATCGAGAGTATAATGCAGAGAAAAATAACCTGTAGATTTGTAAAAATTGACATGCACACCAAGAGGACTGTATAATAAATAAATTGAGTTCAATTGTAATTATTTTTGTTTATTATTGCACTTTATTATACCTGTGCTTTGCCATTAAAAGTGTATTTAATGAAATTTTCCTTGTATTCTAATTGCTGTATGGTCCCAGGTTAGCTGCCTAACTGCCTAATTTCAACCTAAAATCCACTGAGTTGATTAGCCACAGTTGAAAACAATTGTGTTGGTGTAAAAGGTGTTTAACTTAATTGTAAATACATTCAGCTCACTTATGTAACAAATTACAAAATAACTACAGAGAAATAATGACTGTGTTAAGGAAGTGTCTCGCTCATTTTTTTTCTTCAAAGACGCCCACACCTAATAAAAATGTATGTCTGTTGATGAGCGTCTAAGGCAGTATTTAATTTAAACACTGTAAATGGCAGACAAATGCATTGTCTCTCTGTGCTTTCTTTCCCCTTACGCCAGCTTGTTGAAGCAGTAAGCAACCCTCCCTTAACCTGTTTATGCCAGAGATTTCTTCTTGTTAAAAGAAAGTTTTGTTTTTCCATCCCCACTGTCATCAAATGCCTACTTATATGGAGTTTTAGAATATGGCTTGTGTCACTGGACATCTCAATCTGTCCTACAGGTCAAGGAGAACCTCCTGTCTTGTAAGATGCTGCTTCACTGTAAAAGAGACGAGTTGAGGAAGCTGTGGATAGAAGGCATCGAGCACAAGCATGTTCTTCAGTTGCTGGATGAGATCGAAAGCATCAAGCAGGTCCCTCAACGCCTGGAAACTTACATGGCAAGCAAGCACTACCTTCATGCCACAGACATGCTGGTGAGTAGAGTGATGGCTGAAGATGGGATTCGTAGAAGTGTAATCTTGTGCCTTAATATGTGTGAGATATACAGTGTTTAAAAATGGAAAACCCAGAAAGATTGGTGGGAAATATGTCCTTTTTTTAAAACATGTTTGATCTTGCTTGTTTTTTTTATGGATGGAAAAAGGGAGAAATGGAAAAGGGAAGAGATTTTTGTCTTGTTTCTATCGACATATCAAGCAGGGACCCATGGTGTGCACAGTATGCACACATAAACACCAGTATTTATGAAGTGCTGCTGCTGAAGATTGATTTCCTGGCACCTCTCATCTCTTAAAAGAACCTCTTTCTAGCCTTGAACAGTCCAGTGGGTGCAACCCACATCAGTTAGGGCGCTGCAGGTGTGTATGTTTGCGTGTACGCATGTCTTTTGATGTATGTTTTGCAGTATGCGCAGCAGGGGAGCTGAAAGATGGCATTGAGGACTAAACGACCAAGCTCTGTGATCTCTCTGTTTCTTACCTTTCTTTCCTTTTTCTCTCTGCCTTCCTCTGTCACCCCCGCACGCCTGCCTCCAGACTTTGGTAATAATTAGTTTGCTAGAATGGGGTTATCTGAGGAGGAGGAAAAAAGAAGAATGATGGTGCACCCATAGGACCATGAAAAATCCTCTTTGTGGGGGTGGAAAGAAGTGGAACTTCATTCAGCCTGTGCTCAGTCAGTACAGCATGTTTTAAAAAGGTTGCGGAAAGTTCACAGTCAGTTGGATGCTTTGCCTCTGTCTCGTCTCTTGTCAAATGTGCTCTACTTGATCAGGATGATGGCATTTTATTTACTTTTACATATCAAAATGGTGTTGGATGTACTCTTACCTTTGGCTCGGTTGACATATTTATGCAGTTCAGGGATGAATTATGTATGAACAGCCCACTTTAAGTAAACGAGACTCTGGCCAAGGGCATTACTAATGTTTATAAAAAGATGGAATTACCTTGAAATAACCTATTTGAATGATTCCACCAAACTTTAAATTAATTTTACATGATTTATTATTGACATGATGAAATAAATGCACCGTGTAAGCTAAAATGAAATTATGTTTTTAGATACTGGACACCTAGATGTCAAACAGCAATCTCAGCACAAGGTTATAGGCCGGCAGACAGCTTATATTTAAGATCAATAGACAATGAGCAAGTCTTACAAAAGAACTATCCTGTTATTTCTAACCATCTGACAATCATCTAACTCTTGTTGTCTGTGAATATAATGTTTATCAGTGCTCAACTGCTAAAAAATATTGGTCAAAAAGTTCATGGAGTAGTGATTGAAAACTCAAACCTGAGATAGATTTGGGCATCAAGGTCAACTTTGTGGATTTTTGGTGTGGAGTTGTATAGATTTGCACAACTTCTCAGCGGAAGGCGCACAAACATGGCTCTGCTGATGCTCAATGGATCCCGTCCAGTGTTTTAAAATAGTGTTCCTTCAACTTAATTTTTATATTTTAGAAGAAGAGAAACTCAAAGGAAAGCAATTCTGTCAACTAAGGAAGCTGTTAAGTGAAGATTGTGTGCAATTCTTTTAGCCATACTCACAAACTGTAGCATGCACCGCAAGTCATGTCTTTAACCCCAGATGTTCTACCTCAGATGCCTGAGGTCCACAACCACTTGAGTGTTGAAAACATGAGCAAGCATGACCCTGGTCATAGATCTGATCTCTGATCTGATCGCTTTTGTACTTAGAAACTACCGTACGTACTCTTGAGATAAAAATTTCTGAAAACTCCTGGGTGGTAGCCAGAAACACATCCCTCTTCCCGAGTAAACTTTTTGAAATTTAGGTGTGGACAGCCAGAGAAGATGGTCTCAAAGGGGGAATAAAATGGTTTAAATCAGTGTACACTAATTGTTGTGTATTGATCACACCTTGTACTGCACCAGGAGTAGAGTCTGTAGGAATTAACTTAATCTTACCTTATTTTTACCCTCTTTAAAAGGGTGCTCATAATTATACTAATGTGACTCCATCTTTCGCTTAAGTCTCTTCCACATGTCTGAGCCCCTCCCAGGATGTGATGAGGAGATGCAAGCAAAGTATTGGAGCCTATCTAATGTATTTGATATAAAAAATATTTTGATGAATTATGCACGATATATTAAAAAAAATAAATAGGGGAATTGTCAATTGACTCAAATGCATTGAAATGTAGGGTGTTACCTTGAATATCAGCCTTTTTGAGGCTATATATTTGCTGTTTATGAGATAAGTGGATATGAAGTCACGGTCCTTTAGATTTCTACCATCTTCTCCTCATCTTGATATCACCCCTTTTGTAGCCTACATTAGTGGGATTATATTTGTTTTTGTTAAAGTAATTACTTGTGCATAAAAAAAGCAGAATTATGGTATTTAAATGAGACTCCCTCCCCACAAATATTACAGTTTGTGGTTGTCAAAGTGCCTTCACAGGATATATACATCTCTATACATCTGTGTTTTGTTGTTACTTCTCCAGATGCCTCCTCACGTCTTGTCTTGTTGTGGTACTTGGAAGATCCTGTGTGATGGTGGAGGGGAGATGATTTTTAGGGGATAATTTCTCTGTCTCTCTCACTATTCTACCATAGCTTATTCTCTTCAACATTGTGTGTGCCTGGGTTTTGTTTGAGGCTTATCTCTAAGGGTTGACAATTAGAATTCAGACTATGCTCTGTGTGTACTATTGAATGGCAGCCTTAGATCCCATGAGGTTGGTTAAAAACCAGACTGACTTTGGTTGTAGAAATCCTCTCCTCTCCTCTCCTCTCCTCTCCTCTCCTCTCCTCTCCTCTCCTCTCCTCTCCTC
>NW_005187453.1:972585-1007228 GCF_000239375.1 Pundamilia nyererei
TCCTCTCCTCTCCTCTCCTCTCCTCTCCTCTCCTCTCCATTCCTTTGGCTTCTTAGCAAATTCACAAGAGGCTTCATATTCTTCATTATGGTGACAGGCCTAGCCCCCTAATGTAATGATGTTAACCAGGCTTCCTCTGTCATCCCAGCCCAATGATAATGAGATCCCTACCACCGCTACCCCTATCCCCACCCCTGACTCTCACACAAACACATAAACGTTAAATGATTTACAGTCATACAATTACATACACAGATAATCAGACATTATATTAAGCCAAAGCAGGCTGATAACGCAGTGCATTATCTCATCTTCTCACTAATGTGGCTCTCATTTGCATCAACACATACTTGACCCATGCTCCCTGCCCTGTAGTCTGCTCAGCTCTCCCCATTCCATTCCCTTCTGTCCTGCCCTGGCCAATCAAATATTATCGGCAGTGAATTTGGTTGTTGCTGCCCCTGAAATGCACTCAGATATGCACATAAAATGGGTTAACACACATGTAGACCAGCATATTTAATCATGAAAACATAACTGTTGTTCCTGAACTATGAGAGCAGGTTGGAAAAAACATGACATTTGCTAAATATAGGTCATGAATCAGGAGCACATGGTGATACTTTATTTACTAATTTATTTATATTTTGGAGGATACAAAAAAAATCATCCTCAATTAAATATATAAATGAAAAGAAATGATTACACTTATTCACCAGCTTCACTATTGCTTCCTCCTTCCGAGGAAGTTTCTCTGAGATTAAGTGTCATTTATTTTAAAGACTTCCTAACCTGACAGGACAATTGGACTGCTATTACAATGATGTTGCCCTGGGCAGATGCTTCTTACCAAGGAGCGATGGCCACATTCATTCAATTTCCCAGTAAAAATTTCTGTTGGCAATTTGCCTATAATTTGAGTGTGTAGTTTTGTAGAAACATGAGGGGATACTTAATATAGCTTAGATGCTTCTGTCATTTCTTTCCTGCCCCCACTTTTGACTTGTCTTTTCTGCCACCTTCTTTCAAGTACAAAACATTGATACCAGACACAGCTATCTTTTGGTAGAGGTTGTCTGACTGGTTCTTGGCTGTAATCTGTTATATGTAGGTGACAGCTGTGGAGTCCTTAGAAGGCCCCTTGTTGCAAGTAGAGGGCCTTGGAGACCTGCGCCTGGAGCTCCACACCAAGAAGCTCAACATACACTTGGTGCTCATTGATGAGCTGCACCGCCATCTGTACATCAAGTCCACAAGTCGCCTGGGGCACAAAAACAGGGACAAAAATGCTGCTAGGCTTCCAGGGTAAGGGCCATGTTCTGTTTGAACAGAAATTGGACTGTTTTATTATTGTTAATTCATGAGTGCAAGGCCTTACATTTAGTACAGTTGCTTGACTTGTGGTCAAAAATGTCAGTTTTTCATTTCATTTACATGATAAACATTGGTGTTCATATACTTGCTCCAATATAGCTGCCCATGCAGAAGAATGTTACACATATCATTACAGTGTTAGAATGAAACGCTGGAAAATGTCCAAGGCACCAAAAGCCTTTATTACTCGCCTGTTAAGTAGTCAACAGAAATGTAGCCTTTACAGTGTGTTTTTCTAAACTTTTCAAAGTTGAAATCATACTGATGTGCCTTCATTATAAGTTATCCCATTGCTGCTACAACCAAGAACAACTTGCCAATTATTTACTGCATGGAAACCAAGACCATTACAGACAAAAAAACAATTAGACCTCATATAACTTGTTGCTCTGCGTCATTGTTTGTACAGTGTGCTGGGAAGATCCAAAAGAATGAGAAGCATTGCAAATGTTTATTGTTGGAGCCAAATAGCAGTAATTTGCTCGTAACTAATTAGGTGTTCTGCAGTCATTATGGGTACCTCTGTAAGGACATCAGATATATATATATATATATATGTTTGGTTTCCAGGGAACAAACCAAGTTTTAAACCTGGGAAACAATGTCCATTGACAATTACTGAAAGTATCACAACATATACAGTTTCTCTTTGAACACCACTGATCACATGAATGAGATGGTAGGTTTTGCAGCAGCAAGGAGAATAATTTAAGTTCTTCCTTTTGTGACAGCTTATTAGGTATAATGCAAAACAATGGCTTTGAAAACACGGTTGATGCTGTGGCGTTCAATGGTAGGGATTCTGTGTGTGTGAGGTGCAATAATTATGGTGGCAGTGGGTTGGTGTGGTACAGTGATTTATTACTGAGGGTCAGCAAGTGACAGGTCCTGGCCTTCCTGTATTAGGTCGCTTCTAACAACAAGCCAGCCTCCATACACCCCACCCACTTAGCAGGCAGACTGTGTTTATACTGTTCGACTTAAAGGACCTGGATTGCTTCCACCTCCGGTTTAAGGCTTGATAAATGACTCATTGGGAAGCAGCACCAATCCCACCCAGAGATGCAAGGCTTTTGGTTTTAGTAGTAGATTGTTTTCATTAGGGAAGAGGAGGTTTAGCATTTGTATTTCTCTTTGCACGTACTAAACTTTTTGTATCTTTGTCACATATTTATGCGAGACCCATTTAATGCCTGGATTTGGTTTTTGGTGTTTTATTTCCTCTTCACAGCTCCATGGCCAAAGATGCATCTCCAATACCTGTGTTAGATGTCGGCAGCCTGTCTACCCCACGCAAGCTTTTGGATTCATCTCAGTTTAGCACACCTGGATCCAGCAGTGGTATGATCTTAAGATCATAATAAAGAAGGGAAGAAGAGGCAGTAATGGGGAAAAAAGGGTGGTGGCTGAAAAGATATATTGAAAACAAAGTCGTAGGTAGAACCCAGTTTCATGAAAAACCATAAATCATATGCTTTCCCTCGATTAAAACTGAACACATTAGAAAAACCAGAGAAAGGAAGACATCCACTGGCAGTTTTATCAAAAAGCATTGCATGTGAATTTTATCCTGCTATGCTATTTTCACTATGCTGATATTCTTAGTGATAATGAAGTCATTAGTGTTGCTCTGAATTACATCCATTTGCATGTCATTATGGATACGTACACACTGAATGCACACAGAAACCACTGATCCATACTTTGATACAAAGGACTAAACATGTCACAAATGTCTTGTTGCAGAGATACACGGCTCACACCCACATTTCTTCAGCTATGATCACAACATATATCTCTCTCGCTAACATTATAATCATCTTGCCCCCCTACCTGTACCATTAGTCACCCAGTATGTGTGCCTTCACAGCAGGGAGCAGCATTTATTACCCTCAAACTGCTAACCAGTGCTGTAACAGAGACTGATAATGTAGACTGTATTCAGAAATGTATGAATCCTCTCTTGGTTGTAGGGGCGTACAGTCAGAGCCACATTCCTTCCAGGCAGAGCACAGAGGAACGCAAACAAGAAGATAATGAAAAAAGTTAATCCAGCAATAACTTGGTGTTCCCTTGGTGTTTCTGAGTTTTTATATTAAGCCTGGCACTTTTTTTTCTCTCCAACACCCACTCTTGGCATTCTGAGTTAGCAACTCATCGTGTTGTTTTTAGCTGTGTGGATACCAGGCAACAATGCACCATACTGTACATACCAAAGGCATTTTTATCTCGTTGCTGCATCAACTGACAGATTAACAACAACATTAGCATATAATTACCATCTGTGGGCAAGGTTTCCCTGAAAGGTATGGTACAGTCAACATTTCTGTGCCATTCAGCAGTTGTTTTATAAAGTGGTTCTTTCAGTCATTCTCAGTCTTTGTCTCTTCCTCTTCTTTTGCGTGTTTAGCATTTCCTAGGTAGCCATCTACCATTTAAATCATGTCATTTACTCCACCTACTGTTATTTACTCTGCCCAGCTCATCAGCATGCATGTGTATGTCATGACCTAAAAAAACATAAATACGCAAATGTACAAATTACCACTAATACATTTTAAATATCTGCTCAAGTCTCCCACGCTGTAGGCCTCTAAGTAATAGCTAAACCACAGTTTTCTCAATATTATGCAAAGAGAACACTGGCAATTAGCTGCCAGCAGGCAGTAAGTGCCTATATACCGTCATGTTAACAACTGTGGTCACGACACAGTAACGGGCTTCCATCAATGCCCTAGCTTGGCATTTTGTCTAATAGCATTAGAGCACCTCATTTGTAGATGATAATTGTCATAATTATTACACAAACTACAGTTGCAATGGCTGAAAAGAGGAAATACACCCAAAGTCCATTAACTTGCCATAAACATTAACTCTCTTAACGTGCTTTGATGGGGAATTGGGAGGCCCCATCTAATGGAAATTAGAGCATCACTCGATACCGCCTTTCTCAATTTGTCTACTAAGTCAGATAAAAAGGGGATTAGGGTGGGGTTAGGTGCAGTTGTGTGTTCTTAAAAGATAACGAAGTGGTGTAAAACTGAATTTATTTGTTGTTCTTGATTATTTTTGTACATTTATCTATCACTGAAATAATTGGATCTTTTGTGCTTGTGCAAATATAATAATGTACACCATATGGTAACAAGTGTGTCTGTATGGGTATACCTCTTATAGTGCATGAACTGCAGCAAGATATTCGGGACTTAAACCAGTCAGACCTTACTGAGGGGGACCCAGAGGAGAACAGTGCTGAGTTCATGGGCATCCTTATCAGGGTACATTCATGTGCACACACATGACACATGCTATTAATTGTAAACTTAATGTTTTGTTCTGTCATTTGGTTGAAGTAAAAATATTGGCATATTGTTCATTTTCTTTAGGCTCTGGCCAAGTTGAAGAAGCTTCCAGAGACCATTAAAGCCATAATGGAACGGCTGGAACCTGAGCTGAAACAGATTGTCAAGAGGTCTACCACTCAGATAGCAGACCATGCTTACCAAAGGGGAGAAAACCTGGCCCAGGAGAGCCAGCCAAGGTAAAGTAATGGCGTAATGCACTGCTGAAGAATAACTGACGAAAGAGATTTGCTACAGATCAGAAAATATGAAGCTGAAGGTTAATATTAATCCCTTAAACTGCACAAAAATTGCACAATACATTTTCAAGCATTTAAAAAAAGGCATACTTAGCACATACAATAGAAATTAAAAGTCATATATGGAAATTAAAATGTAATGATTAAAAAAAAAAATTTTTTCAGATGATTTAATAAACTCTATTTTCAGAAAATTCAAATTTTCTGGCAGTTGGATCATATTTCAGGTTTTAAAGGGTTAAATAGCAAATGTGGAGGGGAAGGGAGTTTCAGACAGTAGATGGGCATAAAAGGGGAACTATAAGCTGTTATGTGGAAAGATGAAAGCAGTCCTTTTGAAATGATAATGTTTGCCTGATAGGGATGGTAAGTAGCATTAGAACTATATGCCAAAATGGTCAGTGTAAATAACAATGTGCAGCTACTGTTGTTTACCTTAAAAAGACTAACAAAGCTCCCACTTGCATTCCCATCATTTATCCCATTGTTTATTCTTCTGTAGTCATAATATTTTTCTAGCCTCAATTTTTAAGGTGTTGAATAAAATGTGGCCTCCCTCCCTAATGATTGGTAAAAGCTATTCCTGTTGATGCGGTAGCTTCAGGGTTTTGTAGCTTGTCTGTTTTTTGTAATGTTACCATTTTCAGAGTTTTGGGAAGCACCAACATTATATTAATTATACTAATATTCACTGTATTATAGTCAGCATTCACTTTTGTTATTGCATAGAGTGGATCCTTAAGTTATACTTAGAGCTGACAGTAAAGGCAACAGTCAGTGTGTTTAGAATGCAGTCCCACAGTGTTCATAGTCAGACAGTCAACCAGGTGTGAAACATAGTAGTGGCTAGGACTGCAGACACACCTGCTTTAGACCATGAAAACAGATACTCTGCTGCTTTAAACGTAGACAAGTCATGGCTAAACACACCCATACACACACAAACAATTTCACACCTGCCGTAGAGGGCTGCTACATTTTAAAAGCAGTCACGTCAGCTCCTGCAGACATACACATACAGTGAGCAGACTTGAGAAGCACAGGTCTCAGTCCACTGATCCTGAACCATTTAAGAGGAACGTCTTGTTTTCTGTCAGGGATGTTCTTTCCAGCCTTGTCTGCCTTACTTCTTCTGTTGCCTACTGAATCTTGTCTGACCTCAGTGTAATAGGCTACCATGTAGCTTGTTTCCAGTTCTGCTGCTTGCTGATTGTTTTAAGTTGCCTTCATGAGTATACGTGTGTGAGCATTTAACACTTTGAGGTTGTGTGTGTGTGTTTGTATTTGGATGCGTACACACCTAGTTTTCCCTATGCTCACTTCAATTTAAAGTCAATGCTTGTTGCTATGGAAACTCCAACCAATGTACCAATTGTAGAGAACAATGGTCTTGAATATTGCACACTATATTTTATAGTACAGCAGACTAGCAGGCAACACTTAAGAGCTTAATAGCATAAACAGCAGTGTGTGGCTTGCTCTTGGAGGTTTATGTTCTCATTCACATCCTCACTGACCACCTCACTGAAAGTTTATTTTCCTTTACAACTCCTGCATCTAGATAATCTTCATATAGCTTCCGTCTTCATGCACCAAAGTCATGACCCTAATCCAATGATATTTCTTAAGGTTTTAGTGATTCTTGAGCTTCTTATGTTTAAAATTACAGCTAGTTAATAGCCAGTGCATGTGTTCGTGGATTGGAGGACGTATGATCTCTGGCTGCTGGTGTATTGTTTGCTGTTATAACCCCAACCAACCAACAACAACCAAACAAACAAACAAACAAAACAAAACAACAAAAACAATCAAAAACTTCTATTTTTCAAGTCTTCGTTTCAGTGTCTCAAATAACAGTAATAATACAAATTTCTCTTACTGGATGAGAGATAAAAAGACTGCAGGATTTACTGGGCATAACAAATAAACATCAGCTTCTTCCATCATTATTTGCTGATGGGATGATAGTGGTAAACAAGGTGAATACTGATACTGATATTACATAGTAGATTCTAAATGAAATCTGAATAAACAATTAAGAAAACTGATTTAAAGTGAGGATGTTTTTTCCAATAAAACACAGAATATTAATAACAGTATTTTCAATTCAAACTAAGAAAACAAACAAAACAAAGCAAAACAGGAAAACCACAGTGAACATAGGATGGACTTTTTTTTTTGGACTCATTTTTCCCATTTAGTGGTCCTTGCCATCATCTAGAGGAAGACTGATTCCACGTGAATCAACTTTTGCTCTGTGTGTCCATTTGTCTATGACAGCAGGATGACTGAGATAACCTGGTACATTTAATATCTCAAGAGGAGCCTTTTGACACTCTTTAGACCTCTAACAATAATTAAATTATCTGTGACTTAGCACCAACCTGATGGTAATCTAATTTAGATACTATTGTTGTCCTTCCAATATGAAACACATGCAGTCCTGGGGACTTTACGTCTTTGTGTGCTCCCTGCCATTTCTCCTGGTTCTTCATCAGCCGTGTGTGTCAACTTCGATCGGGAGAGGAAATGAGAAGTGTGGTCTCAAAGAACAGACAATATGGATTAGGTTGGACTCCACTGGGAGATAATGAGGAGGACTGTTTACACTTTGTTTGTCCGTCTACACGTAGCTAGGTGTGTTTGTGGGTGTAAGGGCCGGGGTGGTTAGAGTGTGCTTGGGGATTAAACAAAAAAAGCAGTGTCAAAGTCAGAGCCGTAACTTTTGGGTGCCCAACTTTATGCATGTATGCATGATTATGTAGTTTTTTTATGCTTATATTTTTGGAGATTGGTGATCATATATCATTTATCTTACATTTCTGTTTTGTTGTCAGTCTTTCATGTTTATACATGAGAGTCATTGGCATTTCAAGGTCCCTGTCTTTGTGTCACGGAGTTATAGCTCATAGTGATTTGTTCCTCTGTTTCTCTCCATTAATAACATTTGCTTGTGTTACTGTGGGTGTAGTGACAGACAACCAACCAAAATAGTCCCCATTGAAACATGCATCTTGCCTCTCTATTTCCTTTATACCTTCACCGAAAATCTTGGCTGCTTCCCAAAACTCTGAGGATGGTAACATTACAAAAAACGGACAAGCTACAAAATACTGAAATAAATTGCAAAAAAACAAAATCTCTCTGTTGCTTTCAATTGAATAAAACTTAATTTAATGGCAGAGGAGAGTACCGAAAGACCAACGTTAGACAAATAGTGATTAAATTTAACTTTAACACTGCTACTTCCTAGCTTGGTTGCACTAGGAAGCCATTCACGCTCAACTAATGTAACCTGTGTTCCCTCTTTACCTTGAAAGCTTTGCCCTTGTGTAGAAACTAGATGTAGCAAAGTCTGGATGAAAGCATTAGTGTAGATGAGACCATCCAGGCTGTAGCACTCAGATCAAGTGGAAGGTCAGTTTGGTTTTGGCTGTGCTCTCTTCTTCAGTCAGAGCCATTTAGAAGTAATGAGAGTGCCTGTTCATTTGAGTCCAGGCTGGGAAGCTCACTTGTTTTTTTTGTTTTTTATAGTCCCGGTTAAATGGAAAACTGTAAATGAAAACGGCCTCCTGGAATATTGGTCATTTGAAGTGGTCTCAATGGTCTTTTTCATGGGTAGATTATCTGTTATTAGCTGTATGTTATTTTTCTGCTGTTTTGGACAGTTTAGATGAGCTTTTTTTCACCCTTGATGTTATAAAGCATTTGCATACATTCCTCACAGTAGCTTGTTGTACTTGTACTTGTATTGTTTAATGTCATACTAGAGAAAGATAATTTGAAACCTGGATCATACTATTATCAAACCTTTCACTGTTCCGCAGTAGTTTTAATGGATTTTCTTAATTGTGAAGTTTAAGCAAACATGACAGAGTGGTCTTCACAGGTGGCAATCTGTGTATTTTGACTTTTGGGGATTGTTTGTCAGAGGTAGGAAATAATTCTATAACCTTGACAAGCTGCCTTAGAACACCTGTAGCTCTCTATTTTACTTACATGGAAATCTCAAGTCATGTGATTTACTGCAGAAGACATACATTTTCCTAACAAATAAAGTGCCCAGTTGAAGTAATGCTGGTTGTCTATTTTAGTGCCTGTATAGACAATAAAGATCCTTGTGAAATGCTTATTAAATAAACATTATACTGCAGATTTATTTTTTAATAAAACAATTAAATATACCATTTAATGCTGTTTGAAGTTTTTGTAATTGTACTTCACTTTCTCCTTTCTATCCTCTCCCCTTGTCTCTATTTACTCCTGACTCTCCTGACCCCTTCCCTTCTCTTCCTCTCTTCCTTTCTGCTCGGTCTGGCTCCCTCTGCAGGCTTCTGCTGGAACTGCTTGAGCTCTTGTTCGATAAGTTCAAGGCAGTGGCCCAGGCTCACAGTGTGGTGCTTACCCACCTGAAACACATCGGGGTGCAGGCCCAAGAAGAGGGCATCAAGCTGTACGAGCAAGCAGATGTCTCTGCTAAGATCCAGACTGTACTGCAGGTTAGTTGGCAACAGCAATGACGAAAGAAATGCAGTCGATATCTGACAATGAAGTGTACAAAAACAGATGTAAATAAAATGAAGCTATGCAGAATAATTAGGAATATTTTAGTCATCTGTCTGAGGAACTTGAATAATATGAAACAGTTTAACTTTACCATGTCTTTATGGCCAGTAGATTAAAATAGATTTGTAATTTATTCTGAGATATATTATCCTTCTACGGTGGCTCTTACATGTACCGTTACAACTTAAAGTATACAACCATTATTGGGCTATTTATCTGTTTAGAAATGGGACCTGTTTGTTTTCTTTTCCCACGCTAACATACCCTCAGGCTTTTATTTTTCATTCAGTGCCACAGTGATTTGTTCACTCTAGATTTATCCCCCCCAACCCCCTTCTTATAGCAATCTTGTAGCACTTTCACTTATAGTAAATTAATCGGTAGAGAAACAGGCAGCAATGTGATGGATGGCATTCAGTCTGTCAGCAAGGAGTAGCTAGAGAAAAATACAGAGGAGGCTTGATTGCTTGGATTAATTTAAGGTTCTTTAATTGGCGTGTAGTTATGCTCGGTTCTTGATCCTTGCTCCTGTCTGATTGGATGAGGGGGGGGTGAGCAGCTGTTCAGTTGACCCGATAGTGACTCTCAGAGGAAAATCTGTGACAGTTGGCATGCGTCTGTGTCCCAGTTTGTGTTTATACCTAACAATGGGTAAAAAAACACACCGATGCACCTTGATTGTGTTTCATCCTTGATTGGGTGATTTTTTCCGACCGATTTTGCAAAAGATAACTACACATGTACTTATCTGCATCTGATATTGTTAGAGTGGATGAGATGCTTCTTCTTTAATATTAATAGGCTGTTCTCATGGATCTATTTAGATGTAGTGTGAATACATATATAAAAAATATGAACACAGCAGGTTTTTTTTTTTTTGAGTGGAATCTATAAAAACAGGGAAGAAACTTTCTCCAAGGGTCTACCTGGATGCCTTTAATGTTGCCATTGTAATTGATTGGACATATTACTGCTACTTTCATTACTGATCATACAAATGTAAAAATAAATAAAATGACAGAATGCTAAATTGGAAACCCATCTATTTCTAACTCACGCACTCTTCTGCTTCCAATTACTTTAGTCCTTTTTCCAGCTGGCATGCATAGATGCACAAATGAAGGCATGTTTAGGTGTGTGTATGGGTTTCTAGGGTGTGAAACAGCATAGGCATGCACTATAATTGCTCTGCTCTACCAGCATCATTATATAAGACATTAAACCATTCACTTGCATTCGACCACTGCCAACACCCAGTTGCCAGGGCCTCCACTGTCCCCTGGCTCTGCGATGGGAGATAATGTAATCTCTTGATTAGAATACTCATTATGTGAGATGAGGTTTTCTTATTCAGTCACTCGTGTTATTATTTCCTGACTGATTATATCAATAAAAAGGCCTGTAGTCCATCCCTCCTTCCCCTTGCCATTTCCCTGCATGTTCATTCGTCTTTCTCTATGATCCTGCATTTCCATTTCCCTTCCTCTTTCCTTCAGCTTCATTCCTGTTGCCTCTGTATTACAGTCTCTCAATTTCCCAATACCTTGTGCATACCCCTCTTGCTCTTTGTAATTTCCTCCTTAATCTCATTATCTGGCTTTCTTTTTCTCTCTCGCAACTCCCACACTCACTTTCACCCCCTTCGTTTAGCCCACTCTGTCTTAGAGAGTCACATATCAGCAATGAGAGAAATTAAATTCCTACTGCTCCCATAGTGGCTCTGTTAAATTTTATTAGATACTGAGCCAGTTCTTATCTCACGCCTTAAGACCCACAAAGGGGCAGGAGCCTTCTCAGCACCAGCCAGACTTTAGTTGTGAGCTTTATGTTAGTCACTCATTATGCATTTCACTCGAGTTTGTTTCTCTTTAGTTTTGCATAAAAACTCTAACTCTTATTTAATGTTCCATTTAATGTTCCGCTGCAGAATAGGCCACCTAAAAGTAATACTTTCAAATTTTGTGTGCTGACTAGCTCCATATTTTTTATTCTCTAACTCAACTAGAACTGTTTTGAATGATTCACAGCTCAAAATAATTCTTATTTATCACATACTGGGCTGAAACAAGCTGGTTTATTTCACACCTGCTTTCTTGAAGCTAGTAGTTCTCGCACCATAGAGTTGGGCCAAACTGCTGGCATGAGTCCCTGAACGGTTGGACACAGACATGATACCAACTTGAATTAATATAGTTAACTATTTTTAGATGTAAATGAATGGTAGTTTGTTGATCGATTGATAACAATTGTGCAACGTGAATCTTTATCAGGTTTTAAAGTGGGGCTTCCTAAAAAGTACTACTGCAGAACTTTGATGTGATTGACTGCCCCTCAAAAACAAAACAGGAGATGGGAGGGGTCTATGTGCTCTCAGTCACAGCTGTGTGCCTGAGATGCCCATATTAAGGATATCCTCTCTCACTGACATCACACATTACAGGACTAGTACATACACTGGCCTTATTATTTTGAGATTCTGGCCATTTTAATGAGTATCCACAACTGTATAACACAAATTAAGACAGAAGGCTAAAGGGTCCAAATAGGAAGAATCCCCACTAAAAGGTGAGGAAATACTCAGGCATCTTGTTAGTTCAGTATTTGCAAAGGTATCAGTGAAGTAGGAGAGACTTGTTAAAACCCAAACCTTTTACCACTAGCTTTACTAATATGCTTTATCCTTTTGCCCTTAAATTATTTGAATCCCAGCCTGTGTTGTGCCTCTTATTGCAGTTCACATGTTTGATGGGCAGAAATCTCTTGGTGGGTGTTATTTTTTCCCCCTCTTTGAGAGCAACCAGGTTGACCTTTCCACATGACATACCAGTAGACAGATGCAAGAGCTGACAGAAACACACGGTGCACCTAGTTACAAGGCCTTGGCAGAGAGACTCCGTTCATCAGTGTGTGACTGGGGCCCGGTAGGCTTAGAATGGGGAGCGGGTAAACAAGATTTCTAAAGTCAGGATGCATGTAATGGTCCTAATCCATGTTCAGAAAAGCCTGAGATGCTTCTGTTGGTTGTTTATTTCAGTGTGGAAGTATTGATTCAAAGCATGAAAGACTGTATGGTAATCAGTAGTTTTGAGGCTGGAAGGAGTGTTTTAAATGCCACTTTGCAGTTTTTCTAGTGGCTCTCTGTATAATGTGTGCAAGTATATCTATTGATTATTTACGCCGCCACTGAAGTTACATTTCTAAGCACATGTCACCAAATGCCCTCCCTACTCGCTATCTACCCATGACAATTTTTTCCGTCTTTTTTCACCAGAAACGATGCTTTTCTTCAAAGCACTCTGTTTTGTCAAAGAAATAACGCACTGGAATTTTGGTATATCCATACATATTTATCAAGTTTCTCTTTTGACATCGAAAATCTACTACGACATCAGACAGTTAAGCAGGCCTGGACTGTTTAATATGATGATGTCTGAATTAAAATTTTAGTCAAAACAACATTTTATATATACCAAAGGAGAAAATCCATCACTTTCATTAGAATTGTGACCTAGATGGAAGCAGCAATACGTTACCAGGTAATTGGATAGCATAGTTCATAAAATCTCACAGTTCATAAACCTTTACGTACATTCTTAATCAAGACTGTCCAGTGAGAATGTTATTAAATCTATATTTAGCAGTCTGGCTAGTGGCGTCCATCATCACCCTTTGACCTCGTCTTCTGTTGGGTTTGAGGCCTAAAAGTTTGTTAATTAGCTTGCCATTTACACATACTACAAGGATTTTTGATTGTGTGACTGCTTGCTGAAACCGTTGTCTCCTCTGGTGTGTGACCAGAGTGCAAATAATACTTTTAATGAATGGTTTCCTCTCTGCACACAAGGATGTTTGAGACTGTATTTGAAAATATGGATGTTCACCATTAGTCTTCCCAAAGAACTGATTCCTAGACTATTGAAACTTCACAAGGGAACACAAGCTATTAATATTTTCTACTAAAGCAAAAGGTAAATTTACTACAGGGGTGGACTGAAGTTTTTTTATGTTGCTCTAAATAATGATTGAAATATTAAAAAAGGAAACTTTAATACGATTGCTTTTTCCTGCCTCATGCTATATTTTCTTAAATCCTCCCTCCCTGTAATACTCTTACTTCTCAGAGTGCTTAGGATATCTTGCTTCCATGAATTTCCTACACAGTTTTCTACTATTTTCTTTTGCTCTTGTGTTCCTGATTATTTGCCTGGTCATTTAGGGTATTTTGGTTAGGAAGAGAGCCTATAGCTTGATCCATATCTGCTTCATGAATTAATCCTTTTTTGTGCTGTTGAATAATAAAAGGGGTTTGTTTTGTTTGTATCAAAAAAATATGAACACACAAGTGGCTTAAATATGCATTGTACGAAATCAGCTCATCAACAGAGTGAAAATGAGTAGAAGTGAATTGCCAGAGAGGAGCCAGAAGACAATAAGCTCCTTTAATTAAATATGAAGCAGAGACATCGCTATGTTGTTCTCACCCAACATTTTAATCAATGTGTCACATTTGTTCTGGCCTCCAAAGACTGTAATATTTACATATTGCGGAGTGGAGGGAAGTCTACCATGTCTGTGGACCCCCCTCCCAATAGACACACGCACACGCGCACACACAAACACACACACACACACACACACATAATCCAGATACGTAAAAAATCACTGAACATTGACGTATGACATACGTTTTAGCAATAATTGTCTTTAGTTGTTGATGGTTATACGATATGTGTGAATAATCTTTTGAATAAAGGGTGTCTCATATGGAGTTATTACAGTTGTCCACCTCTTCAAGATCAAGATATTTTATGTGTACATTACACATACATAGCATATTAATATATGTAGCGAAGTTGCTTTTAGTTTAGTAGAATATAACCAATAAGTCACATATAAGCAGTATGTTTTAACTCTATATTTAAAATGAAAGGAATTCTTCACTTAATCTAGTCAGGCTCATTTTAATTCATGAGCCACATAAATCTCAATTACACTGGGCCAGCAAGGCCATTTCATATTAATCTATAAAAAACTACAGTTTTTACCATTCTCGTGGTGTAAAGAACCACAAGTACATTCAGAACAGGTTCAATTAACCATCCATTTTCAACAGATGATGAAAAGTCTGAGATATCCTAAGAAGAAATAAGTGACATTTGAAAATTATGCCATAAAATACAATATCTGCCATATTGTAGAGTGTAGACCAAGGCGGTTTGTTGTATAGGATAATGCACAAGAGCCTGGTTTCCTTTACTTGCTGGATGGCTGGTATGTTTATATAGTATTACTGTCTCATGTCATAGCTTTAACTGAGTACCATACTTTTTACTGTTGATGTGCTAAGTATCAGTTTGTTTTGATCCATTATTCAAAAATATCTAGCTCCCTGTTCAAGATAGCAGTCAGACCAGCCGATGTCATTGCTGATGCATATGCTCAGATATAATGTCCATTAATCTTCATCCTTTTGATGTATTCACTGCTGTTCTGAATATCTCTTAAAAGAGAATAAAACACATTTATTGTTTATAGCATAAATACACTTAAAGTGTTTGTTACATTTAAAAAAAAAAATGTTGAGGACACAGCAAGGACACAGGCGAGTAAAAAGGGTTTCAGTGAACGTTCAGACACACCTCCCTTTCCTCTGTCAACAAGATAGCCTTCAAAAGATTGACTAGATGCAGCCCCTCCAGGTGGGAACTCCTGCTGCTTAGCAAGAGTTCAGCGCTGAGAGAGTAGTTGTGGCTGAAGCTCTGTCAGAACTTGTGAAGGTTATTGAAGTTTCTGGAACACAATCAATACCGGGTGTATACAGAACCCTTTTCTTTGACGGCCAAGGACACTTTGGGCTTTAACTTCAAACTGGCAGCAAGGGATATCAGTCAATGTTTTGTGACAAGACACTAGCCAAGGGATTTAGTGGGAGACAGCCGATTTCAATAAAGACTTGAAAAGAGAAACAAAGTGCTGAGATTGTTCTCTCAGCTGCTTTAAGATTACTTAATAAGAGGAGGAAGTTGGAAACAAGGAGAGAGAATGAAGTGATATTTATTCCTTTAAATTTAGCCAATTGACTGCTTAGTTTACACAATGACTAGTGCTCACCTGCAAAAATGTGAATGATGCTTCCATAATTGAACTGATTGCTGAGCTGTTAGGGCCCTAATGGACAGAACAGAAGATGAGTATACACTTCCTCCAAGCATAAAAGGTGACATCAGGACACTTCAGTTAGGAAGAAATACATGGGAGTGCTGGAAATGAATAACAAAGGATGACTTCCATTAAGGTTCCCTTCTTTTTAATTTAACTTAGCACTCAGCACATTGGACTGATTTAGTTTGGGATGAGACTCAATCTACTCAAGTACCAAACATCTTGCATCTTGGTTAAAAAGCGCTGGCAAAATTATTGTTATTATTAATATTATTATTTTTTGTCATCTCTTTAGAAGTGTTTGGCATGTTTACCCACTCAAACACACAAACATACACTCCAGTCACAGGAAGTTGTAGGCTTAGTCTTATTTGCTGTGAAGACCCATTAGTCAAAGCCTCCCTGTTTCTGTTTCATGGATTTTCCCATGAATCTAAGTTTTTTTTTTATTTTTATGGAATTCAAAGTGTGTGTTCCATCATCTCTCTCACTCTCATCTCTTTAATTGGAAGTCAAAGTGAAAGTCCATTGGACTAATATAATTGGCATCCAGCTAAACTCATAGCAAGATGTTGCTGTAATATTTATTTGGCTGATTCTTCACCTGAGCTGTTTAAACAACAGGAGATGTTGAAAGATGTGAGTTTCTTCCATGTGGTACCAGCTGTTGCCAGTATTTAAAGTGCTAAGAGAGCTTTGTATTGTAGATTGTATATTCCCAGGAATTCTTGTTTCTCTATTAGTACTACCAATTCAGCAGACCATTTGTAGACATGCTATTTTTGGTGCGTGTGTGTGCGTGACCTTGGTTTAATAAGAGATTAGGAAAATACAGGAATGTAGGTTGCCAAATGGAATGGACTTTGTGGCCATTCTGAATAATAGTGAATGAATGTCTCACGAGTTTTTGCATTGCTATGGAAATACTGAGCCTTCTCTTTGATTTGGCAACTGCAGTCACAGTGCTGATCATTCCTGAGCTGACTCTGAAGGACCTGTATTTTATATCACGTGCAACTGCATTTGCCTTGGTTTTTGTTGTTTCCCTGGGTTTTGTTTTTTTTATGATTCCATGTCCCTCTATCTCCGCATAATCATCCTGTGCTTTTCCAAATCCCTATTTATTGCTGTTCCTCTTTTAAATATACTTTCACCAATGTCGGTTGTAATATAGTTCCTTATTTTCAGCAATCTGTTGTTGTGTGCTTCACAGAGGAGCTGTTTGGTAAAAAGCATGTGACAGTAAGAGAATCTGTGCCTGCAGTAATAGTAGCTTTAATAGGATTTCAGGTTCTTGACCTGAAGGGTAAGAGGGAGAAAGAAAAGCTGACGATAAGATTGCCATGGTCCTAGGATTGAGACAAGTACAATATATCCAGGTCTTAGGAGTAGTTTTGCAAGTTTGCTGAGTGTGCTTGCTTGCATTGATAGGAGGGATTACTTTTTGGTATTACAACAAATATCAGAGATGAATTTAGATTGCAGGGTTGTTATCTTGGAATAAGATGAAATGCTTCAGTACAGTGTTGATCTATATAAATGCCTCTACAGCACATTAAACAGTATTAGTGGGAGACAGGTAACAGGCCAAAACTATTGCCACCTGCAACATTTCAAATCAACCAACATTTGATTGATTATTAGCTGCCTGTGATTAATGTTGGTACCATCCTCACACACTGAGATTGGGCTCTAAGTTTGCATGCATGAATGCTATATTTGGAACAGTCAGTGCTAAGCAACTAGGTTGTGCCGTGTTTGTGTTCAACAGACTCTGGACAGCATGGCATGACTGATTGTAGTTTGCTTATATGATATGTAGATTGCTAAAGTTGAGATCCGTGGCATTAAGAAATAACTTGCTTGTCATTTTATAACTCGAAACCAAACTGAAACGCTCTTGACAAGCGACAAGGATGAATTCATCGGCCTCTTAAATTGTTCTGTTTTTCTTTCTAATTAGTTTTCACACTGTAGAGTAAGAGTAAGATGTATTTAGTTACCACCACTACAAATTAAAACACATTTTCATTGGTTTGGCTTTACAACAAAGTAACTTTGTTAGGAGCAATGAAATCTTCATCAATGAGCCATCGCCCTAATGGATAAATAAATAATTTGAACATTTGATGTGAAGAACTTTTGTAAGTTAACAACTCTGTAGCATACTTTGCAGAGGATCTTTGGCGGGGCGATCGTGGCTCAAGAGTTGGGAGTTCGCCTTGTAATCGGAAGGTTGCCGGTTCGAGCCCCGGCTTGGACAGTCTCGGTCGTTGTGTCCTTGGGCAAGACACTTCACCCGTTGCCTACTGGTGGTGGTCAGAGGGCCCGGTGGCGCCAGTGTCCGGCAGCCTCGCCTCTGTCAGTGCGCCCCAGGGTGGCTGTGGCTACAATGTAGCTTGCCATCACCAGTGTGTGAATGGGTGGATGACTGGATATGTAAAGCGCTTTGGGGTCCTTAGGGACTAGTAAAAGCGCTATATAAATACAGGCCATTTACCACTTTGGCAGAGATTTCTTAAGCAGAGATGAAAAAACAAACTCTCTTTGTAAACTTCACTCAAAGGTGTTAAATCAGCAAATACTAACTAGTTACCTAAGTACTTGTATTCTCTCTGGGTCTTTCTCCTCATTTTCTTTATCTCCTTTTTCCGATTAGCATTCTGTTCAGTTTTCACTTCCACCTATAATCCTTTGCTCTTTCTATTTTCCACAGCTCTTTTGCACCGTTATCTCCCCTTCTTTTCTTCTCCCGTTCGGTGTTGCTTTCCACCTCCCATCCCTCTCTGCCTCTATCTTTCTCTCTGTCCTAACAGTCCAGTTAATTGCCTCCAAAGTTCACTCTGTCTCTGGGCTAATGCAATTTAAGTAGGGTCGGAGCCCCTTCATCAGCCCAGCGCTGGCATTTCATTAAGTCTGCTTGGGTGTTAGCTTGCAAGCAAGTCGGGGTTTCGCTCCATCAGCTCATCATTAGTAATTAATACACTGATAGGATTAGCTGCAGCATGAGGCTAGTGGCAAGTGGTCGCTCTGTTGTTGCCAGTTGGAGAGGGCGTGTGTAATATGTTTTCCAGCTCTGTATGTGATCAGGGCAAGTGTGTTGGCGAGAACAGTTAGCTTGTGTATTTACACGAGTGTCTGTGACCAAAAGCCATATTTTCAGTCTTGTTTAATTTATATGTTGTAAGTTATAAAAGATTTTTGAGTCCTTTTCATTTTGGGTCCATTTTGGCTTAAAAGGCATTTAAAAAAATTTCCAGTAAAACATCTGCATTTAACTAAATCTAACACAAGATTTTACCTGAGATGATGCGATCCACATCGTATTTCCATGGATGTGCACTTGGATTAATATGAATTTTAGCGACTGAAGGCTTTCCCGTGCTTGATGGGAGGGGTGCTCTCCGCAGTGTTAATTACATCATTATGGTTGGGATGGATCTCCATCTGCTCAGCCATTACTCCTGTCCCATTCTGGGCTGACCCACACTGCGTCTCAGAATTAGACACACACAGGCTAAATGGCCCTTCTAAATTATGAAGCTATTAGATATGGGAAGCTATTTTAGAACATATGTATTCACAGAGAGAGAGAGAAATGAAGAAGGGTGAGAGAGAAAGGAAAAGATGAGGTAGAGAGAGCAACAGAGAAAAAATAGAAATGTGAGAAATGAGAGATGACGCCCTAAGAGATTTTGAAAAATGAGACAATGAAAGAAACAGAGGGAATGTGCAGATAGAATGATAAAGGAGAGGAAGTGAACTTTCTGAGTCTGGCCAGTGTTTCAGTGTGCTTGTTCTGGACTATTGTTAGAAATTGATAAGATTTTTATGAAGCATGATAAGACGTTGATAGATCTCACCATGGATCACGCAGACAGATCAGAGAAATAGATGACAAGACTTTTTTCGGCAGTCATCAATAGTGCCCAGTCATGTCATTGGCTGCCTTCTGTCCAGAGGTCTGTTCTTCATAATTATTTGTGATGCACGTTTATGCTGAAGGCCACAAAAAATATAAAAAAATATAAAGTTTATACCAGCCCTTTTTTGTTTAGTTTAGTTTTTTTTTTTAGCAGACTCTATCTGCAAAAAAAAAAGTCATCTAAAGTTTCAATTTCCCATCAGATGTGATATGAACGCATGAGTCACCAAAATGTTTACGGGTTTATTCAACCAAAAATAATAGTATTCTAGAAAATAGATGTTTCTCCACAGCTGCCACAAGAACTGTCAAGAAATCAAAGGGAAAAAAACCCAACAACAAACAAATCTACATTGGTTATTTTTTTTGCAATAAAGCTTTGCTTTAAAGCTCTTCATTGAGCAGCAGTACTAGAATAGGATATAAAATGGAATAGAAACATATTTATTGTCACTGTAACATGTACAGTGAAATTTAGTGCAGTCTCAACAGTGAATAGATCAACAGTCATATAAAGCTATATAAAAATTAAATAAGAAATCAAAAAAAAAAAAGAAAGAGACAAAAGCAAAGTCACGTGGACAGCATGTAGCAGCACGTGATCTTTCTGTAAGTCTGGCTATGAAAACCCAAATTATCCAAAAAGTTTATATCAAACTCACAAGTTTTTGAAGTCATTTTTTATAACCAAACTAGACATGACAATGAGGCTGTTTTCTTTTTCCTATTATCAATAAAGACACCTGCTGTACAAAGACCTTAGGATATAAAAAAAGCTCTACATGAATAATCTGACAACAGAACTGAGCAGGAGGGTCAAGCTCCAAGGATACGATTGTGAGTCATTAGAAAGCCTAAGGACTTCATGTTACCATATCAGAGTTTAGGTAGTATTAAGATAAAGCATATAAATGGTATACATATAAGAACAACAAAAAAAGGAGTTTCGTCATTTTACATTAAAACATGATACAGGTGACTTTGGGACATTTAAAAAAAAATAAATAAAATTTATTCAGAAAGACTCCTCAAGATGAGTTTGCATTATTGTTATATAACTGTACATTTTATTATCACAAATCTCATTTTTACTGTTACTAAGAAACAGCCCCTCGAAATAGATGTTTAACTTGTGCACTGCTTGTACTTTTTTTGTACAGCAGAAAAAATGTTAAAAAATGTAAATAATGAAAATATTTTAAAAGTTAATAATTGGTTGTGATTCTTACTGCATTATTTCTGCTGACCGACTAAAAGAAAACACTAAAATATTTACTCTAAAGTGACATGATTGGAGCTTTATAACTTTAAAAAAATAGAAAGTCACTTTCTATGTAAAATGTAAGTAAAAAATAGAATGCAATGATTTTATTAGAACTTAGAAAAACAAGAAAATACCGATTATACCAAATATTACCGGTATTTATTTAGAATTTGATGGCAGCAACTTGCTTCAAAAAAGTTGGGACAAGCTGTGTGTACTGCTGTGTAGCAAAATTTAACTTGTGAATTGAGACCAGTTGCTGGACTTTTTAGAGAGGAGTGTATTTTATTGTTATCTGACAAAGTTGCTCAACATTCCTGATTCTTCTTTGTTTTATTATTAATGATAAACCAAAAGTTTTTAGTTGCTGAAAATTCAGTTGACCTGAAAACAGGCAAGTTCAGCAGCTGGACTCCTCTACACTGCCATGCTTTTGTAATAGATGCAGTACGTCGTTTAGTGTTAACTTGCTGGCATCTTCTTTCCATGATAACATTTTAACCTTGAACATGAACAATGCAATGATTTCCATAACATGTCTGTCTTTAGTGCAGCGCCACCTGAGGGCCTGAAGATCCAGTATTGATTTTAGGCTTTGTAAACATATATTTCTTCCATATTCTCGGAACCTTTTGATGAGATTATGTAACGTAAATGATGAGATATTCAACGTCTTCACCACTATTTGTAATTTTTGCATATTGGTGAACCTCTGGCCCTCATTACTTCTGAGAATCTCTCTCTCTCTCTCTAATCTCTCTAAGATGTTCTTTATATACCCAATCATGTTACTGTCCTGTCGCTAATTATTTGCAAAATGTTCCTCCAGTTCTTTGTTTTTGTGTACCACGCATTTTGGCTACATTTACCTTGTGATTAGATTGACTTAAATATATTTCCCCTGCATTAGAAACAATTTTTAGTTCTTAAAAACTGTTTCTTCAGATTTTTCACCCATTGTTTTTTGTATTGCTTAGGTTCTGCTTATGGAGTATTTGGATGTGAAGAACAGCCGCAGTGCTACGGAGCCCTCAGCTCAGCACTCCTATGCGAGCACTGGCAGTGAGTTTGCTGCCTTTTTTGCAAAGAAAAAACCACAGCGTGCCAAGCAGTCGCTCTTCAAGTAAGGATCACATTACTTTCTCTAATGTTTGTGTTAATCCAAGTTTGAAAAAATAGGCAAGAAAGAAAAGCACGTGAAACACAAAAAATAAAACACCAGAGTCTAATGATCTATGTAGCTTAAAATCTGTTGAATTATACTTTGAGACCAGCTATTCTTAACTGTACTTGTAGAGCAGTGCGTTTCTTCCTATTAGCAGTGCACTGAGAATAACAGAGGAGCCGTATCAAGCTCTTAGCATGTTTTTATGTGAAGGGTCCTTAGCTAACCATTAATCAGTCATATATTTCTCAACTAATTAAAGGGGATCTACAATGCCCATTTCCAGCTTCATATTTTTCTAGTTGGATTATACCTAAAGAATTATTATTCTTCAAAAGAATTATTATTTGTCTTTTACTGGGTCTTGCTGCACTCATCTATTATGAAATAAGCTGTTTTAACTCACTTAAGGTCAAAGTCCCTTTAAAAAAAAAAATCTGTCCTCTGATTGGCTCCCTATTGCAGCGTTAAGGATATCCCTTCTCAAAAATATCATACAAAGCCAAGATTAGAAAAAATGGTCTGATGCTGACCACTTACAGCACATTGAAGCTTAGCTCACAGGTACTTAACCCACAGTTGTAACACTATATGCCAGTTATTAAGGAAAATCAGAATAGTTTTACCTTCCGTTCATCTGTAGTCTTGTCAGGTAGTTTACAGCAACAGTTACTACTAACTTCACAAAATGTGTTTTTATGTATGAAATTCTGGATTTAAATTCCATGTATGTGTCTCATTTTCACACCTTTGAGTATTATGCTGATATGTTGTTCCCCCTTGTTGAACCTTTTGCAGGTTTGAATCATCATCCCATGCCATCAGCATGAGTGCCTACCTGAGAGAACAGAGGCGAGAGCTCTACAGCAAGAGTGGAGAATTACAAGGTGAGGAGAGGGATGGATGGATGAACTGAGCAGTTTAAAGTAGAGAGGGAGAGAGCTGATTCTCTAATACAGACAAGGGACAGACTGAAAGCAAAACCTGAACCCTTGAACCTATAGTGAGGACATCGAGTGTCTCTGTTATGCTGTGGTAGACATTTTTACGGGGTGGTTTGGTCCACTTGTCCCCTCAGAGAGAACAATTGCTTGGAATCGGTACAAATTTGTTCTGACTGATCACCCTTGTTCTGTGATGAACCATTTCTATACTGATAGAAGGGAACAGCAATAATTGAAAACTATGACTCATATGCTATGGCTTCAGCAGTCATAGTTCTCAGCTTAATTGAACACCTGACATGTAAGACAATCCTTTTCACCGTGATGGTCAGAAGTTCACACCTTAATACACTTAATCTTCTTATTTTCCTTTAAGTTTCCAACCATTTCTTAGTATATGATAAGTGTGGATTGATGGCAGGAGGAAGAGATAAAAAGGTATGACAGGGCCAGATGGTGTGAAAAGTACTGACGGAATAGTAATGGATTAAATTGGATAAGAATTTTTTCAACTTGTGTGATAATAAAAGAGCAGCATGAACATAGAGATGTCGTCTAAATGGATGAAAAGAAGGACAGGGGTTATGGAAGAAAAACTGTAAAAAAGACATAAAGACGTGGACCTTGCTTGAACACAATCGATAATACTAATACCCCTCACCCTCCTATAAGGTTGAGGAGTGTGAGGGGTATTAGGTCATGTTTGGCTAAGATAGAGGTGTCTGCGGTGGAAGGATGGTGATGGAAAAAGTTTGGTAAAGAGGAGGAATGATAGCGTCAGAGAGATGTGACTACAGTGCAGTGAAGATGGGGAGGACATGCTGCAGTTCGAGAAGTCGCACTTAAGAAAAAGGAAAGGGAGACAACAGGAGTGTGAAGAGGGAAATGGCGATAGATTGACGAGATGCACAGAGCGGGGTGACTTTGCAGAATCCGCCTACAGGGAGAGGCCTTGAAAACCTCTCACTCACACTTTCACACACGCACAAAATAGCACAGTGAGTGAGCTACACAGCCAGACCCTGGAGAGTCTAAACTGTTGTGCTGCCCCGACTTCTCTCTTCTCTCTGTCTTTCCTCTCCTCCTCCTCTCTTTGCCTGGCTCTGCTCCTCTGCCTGTGACCTTGAGGTTTCAATCAGCAATGCCTGACAGCACTGTTTGCTGCTGTCTGTTGCTATGCTTTTTCCCCCCCACACCAAACGCCTTGTTGACATAGTATAGATAAAATAAAAAGGTAATTTGAAAAGACTAGTTGATTTAAAAAAAAAAAAAGTGCAAAAGAGATCCTCTAGCACTGTCTGCACAACTTCTTATAACTATCAGGGGTAAACTGTATAAATAATGCGGCATTGATTAGGCTAGATATTTAGCTTAAGGCTGAAATTACAATGCCGGCTGTACTTCTTTTCTTGACAAGAAATGCCACTCATACTGCACTGAGTCTGTAAATATATGCAAAATTTACTACCCCAGCTCCCCACTGCTACAAAACGAGCAGCACTGATTAACTGTCGATGAAGGAAAACCCCCAAATGGTCTTCATATAACGGCGCTTTTTTTTTTCTTCTTCCATCTGTCGGTGCCTCAGAAAGAAGGTGGAAAAATATTTTTTTTGACTGGCTGAATGCCTCAAGGGTTTATAAGAAGATGAGATTTCTCTGGGCTTTCATTTCACCTGTCACAATGCGTAGCACCGATCACAAGCCCAGGCCAAGGCCTGAATGGCTGAAAAGAGAATGAAGGAGTAAGAAATCATTTAGAAAGTGAAATAAGTCAGCTGTGATGGAGGGAGGGGAAAGATGGATGAAGGAGGAGGGAGGTTAAAAGTCATTGTTTTCATCAGGGTCTTGCGAAGAAGCCATTAAGAGCTTTCTGAAGGAAGAAATTAGAAAAATATGTATTGAGACAGTGTGGAAAGGGACTTTTTCTCTCTCTCTTCAAATTAAACTTACCATAGGGAAGGAAGGTGAGGAAAAGAGTTAGCAATGAGAGATTGAGTTGATTAATTCTTCTAGCTCTGGGATTACTCAACACTTAAAGCTTAGTCATGTGTGTCCTTCTGTCTTTTTACTTGGAGTTTCCTAAACTCCTTTTTTTTTTTCCCCTTAACGGTCTGCTTCAAGTCAATATAGTTATTAACTGAAACGCTCACCAACAGAGTCTTGGAAATAAGAGTTTGATTGTTCATTTTAAATCCAGCTATGCACCGTTAACAAATGCATAAAAATGGTAATGCACAAACTTCTCAACTTCAGATACTTTTGAATTTTGCACTTTCTGGTGATACTTTCTGGAGATGCACCACTACAGAATTTCAGGGCCAAAGCAAAAACAAAGAAATATTTTAATCTTTGTAGACTTATTTAACTGTTTCAACAGACTAATTACTTTCAGACTTTTCTGTATTTATTTTTATAAGCATGTGTGGGCTACAAAAGCCAAAGGATAATTTTAGATGCAGATTATTGTCAAAGATACCAAGCTTTTTAAAAAATAAAATACAAATCAAGTTAGATTAGGTCTTCTTCTTAGGTCTTCTTCTATCCTCAAAGCTTTAGAGTTTAGCTAATCTTCTGACACATAGGTAATTAGGCTGAACTGTTACCAGCAATTAGTGTCACAATTAAAAGCACAGAGGAGTGACATAGAAAAATCAGCATTCATGGCTGGGTTTTTAAGTTTGTGTAGGATTTTTCTTTTCTTTTCTTTTTTTTTTTTTGAAACTGAACCCTCTATTTAGTGAGGTCTCACTATTCTGGGGCAATGTGTAAGAGGACTGGCTCAGTGGAGCCATTTGGAGCACGATGACCTGACTGTCTTCTGTGTGGCCCCATTTGTTCTGCCTTTACGAAAGGCCTCAAGGACATCCTAGCTGCTTTTTGATAATGTGAAAGCTCATTGTGTTCCCTTAGGGCATAAGAAAATAACACAGAGGAAGAATAAACTACTACTACTGAGTGGAGTTATATTTTACACTTTTCTCTTGTGTATCCTGAAAAATTATTTCAGCTCTCAACAAAATTTCTGGAACAAAGTTAACAATACTTTGAGTTTCTGTTATCATTATCTTAAAGCCCCTGATTTATTGGGCATCCTTGACATTTTATATGTGATCACATTAATATAAAAGACGCTTGCTTTTGGGTAGGTTTGTCAAACATAGTTAAACCATTTTAATATTGCATTGCCTCCACAAACCAAAATAAGAGGCACAACTGCTTCTGTAGGTTCATTCGTTTTAACACAGACATGCCTTTTACGTACTTAAACATAAAATAATTGGGCTTGCTTGTATCAATTATATAGGGTAATTAATTGTGAAATATATTTCTTTATCAAGCCATCTGGCTCCTGTGTTGCATCAATCTTTTCCTAAGTTAGCCATTTAATAAGGCTTATTGAGTATCTTTTTATATAGCACAGTTAAGGTTCCTCAGTTTTGTTATCTACTGATCAAAATCAGGTGCATTGAGTGCAGTCTCTTTAGCCAGGTTAGGTTAGTTGTTATTTGAAGTGCCGCAGGTTTAAAATGACCCCCATTGGGTCTTATCACTTGAGACTTTTGAATTGTGAAGATTTGGTTTTTTTGAAGCCATGATTTACAACTGTTAAGTTAATTACTTATTAACTGTTAAGCTAATGCACAGTCTTGGAGCACCATGCCAGATCTTGTCTCATCGGCTGATCAGGAGAGAGGTGGTGGATCAGCCCACAACCACAGAGGAGGAGCTTGTTTATGTTCTGTTGGGGCCACAGTCAGTAAGAATACCATTGGTAACACACAACGGCATAATGGTCATTGAATCTTCTTAAACCACTGGATTAAGAAGAATGAATCTTGCATGGTCCTGCTGCTTAAGAAGGCACATGTGCAGGCCCCTCTGAAGTTTCCCAGTTTATATCTAAATGATTCCGAGTCTGGGAGCAAGTCCTGTGGTAAGATGAAACCAAAATTGAGCTCTTTGGCATCAACTCGACTCACTGCGTTTGGAGGAAGAGAAATGCTGAGTATGGCCCAAAAAACACCATTCTCAGAGTCAGTAAAGCCAGAACACTGAAGATAGTTTGTCGATGGGTCTTCCAGCATGGCAATGACGCAAAAAAACTGCTTAGACAACAAAGGAGTGGCTAAGAAAAAAGCAGGTGTCCAGACCTCATCCTACAGAAAATTTAAGTTATCAAAGTGCAACCAAGAAAGATAAAAGATTTAGAGAGTTTCTGTAAAGATTAAAATGGTTATTTCGCTCAGTGACAGACAAATCAATTTCTAACTTGTAGCTATGTAAAGCATTTTTACTGGATTTTTGTTTGATATTCTTTCTCTCTTTATTCAAATGAAACTACCATAAAAAATAAAGTGTTCATTAATTTGTAAGTGGGCAAGATTACCAATTCAGCAGGTAATCAAACAATTTCTTTCCCCATTGTATGTTTTTAAGCTACTTTCCTTTCCCCCCCCCCCTTTTATCTATTTTAATGTTTTTACATTTTACAAAAATAAAAAAGCTAAAATCTTTAACAACATTAAAATGGAAAATAGAATGACTCATTGTAGCTCACCGTCAGGTGTTGAAGTGACATTCCTCCTCTTACTTACCCTAATAACAGTAGTCTAAAAAATTCTTGCTAAATACCTCTCGCTCCCTTATCTCTGCACCTGCAGCAATGTAACTTAAGCTTGAAGGAGTGAGAGCTGCCCCTACACCACACAGCTGTTCTGACTTTGCCACAGAGTGCATGCTGCCCCCAGCAGCAACTTTGCATTCTATGTAGCTCAGAACACAGATGGCTGCTGGTAGTGCTGCTTTTAAAAAAATGTAATTATTATAATCAAATTTAGAGTATTCGTTGGCAGCACTACTCTGGGGTGATGTGATAGATGAATAGCTGGCGTGTAGATGACAAGCTTGCTTTGAACGGCGAGACAGACTGGTCAGATCTTTTGGCGAATGCCATTCCCTTAATTTCGTCACACATTTTCTGTCTCTCGTTTGTTTGTCACTATCAATTAAGGCCAAAAATTGCAAATAGTAAAAATAATACCAAACACACACACACACACACTTGTTCTGAAAGGTTACAGTGTTTGTTGTGCTGTTGTACGAGTTCCAGCCTCTAATGTAAGTAAACATTATTGCGAGTAGCAGTATTAATGTGTTATGGTTTTGTAACTTGTCGACAATCAGAAATCTCTAATGGGTTTGAAATTAATATGCTCTGTAATGTATGTCTCCCAAGTTTTGTATACACACGCATATATCGTTACACATGTGCACACAGCTACACAGGCACATGGTCACATGCCCAACATACACATTCAAACACACTGGAGGACTTAATTGCTTGCTTTCTCATCTTGAACGGTTCAATTAATCCAATGCTTCATCTAAAGACTCTATTACATCTCCATATGTAGCCACATCTGGAGTATGTGATTGGAACGCATGTATGTATATGAGACTGCAAGTTAGAGTTTATATGTTGTGTACCTTTTATACACCAAATCCTCAGTTGTCTGTCTAAATGTGGATGTACTGTGTGTGGGTATGCTGCTAGCCTTTGCAAACCACTGTTTCAGAATCAAAGAACCTCATCCAGATTCAATCACATTTCCTATGAATAAATGATGAAAATAGCAATTTTCTAGCCATAGATGTGTCACCACTCCCTCATATTCCTCTGCTTATCTCACAGCCTCTACACGTTTACACCCTCCTCCTTTAGTTTTTTATTGCGTCTTTGTTGTGTGAAGGCATCAGAGTATGCCAGTGGTCATCTGGGAGGTGAAGTGTGAATAAATCCCAATAACTCCTACAGTCTTGCGACACACCATAACGCTTTTAAAGCCTTTTTTTTCTAATTTTATTTCTCTTTGTGCTGTGGTCGCTCATTGTGTTTTGTACTATATTGCCTTGCCCCGGGGCATGTTTGAAGTGACAGTCCCCCCCGTACACAAAGCCAGCCTGTCACCACATACTTGCCCCATATGTGCACATAACCAAACATACACACTTTAAACTTATCAATTTCCTTGTAGGTGTGCGCACATACTCCTTCTGCCAGCACTCCAACCTCTGACCTCCCTCTCTCTCTTTGGAAGTGTTCATAATCAACTCGGTCCCAAATCTATTTCACACATTCCCTATTTCCCTTTTGATATTCAAATAGACTTGTTCACAATGTGTCTGGCACAGAAAACAGTCTGCTTGAGTCTCCCTGCACAAGCATTGTAGTTAAAAACAGCTTTCCTTCTTGCCCAACCTTAATACCCAATGCTCAGTCTGAAGTACATAAAAAAGCCTATGTTGTATTAGGGGCTTCTTGTTCGTGCATAATAGCATCATATTCCCACGACAGGAAGGAAACGGGGAAAGATAGAGGTGGAAGAGAGTGGGATGATAGAAGTGGTGTTCCTTGTCAAACTGATTTGTACACCCCAAAGGGGAGAGAGAAGAGGTGCAAATGGAAAAACGTCTAGCGGGAGACATGGGTGTGGAGGTGATGCTGGGTGGGATATAAGGGGCGGGACTGGCAGGTGTTGTAAGCCACGTGTTCAGATAATATATGTGTAAGACTGGCATGGTCCTGCCAAGTGATGTCTGATGTTACACTCTTTCTCTGTGGAATATATTATGGTTAGGGCAAGGTTATTTTTCAGTATCACTTGGACCACTCAGAAGAGTGATGGGGCATTTACAGCAGGCTGTAACTAACTCTCCAAAAAGTACTCGTACACTAATATTGCTCTTTTCTGTTTAGATTCTCAGGAAAACTAATCCATGTTTTTAAGGTGTAACCTAACTCTGAGCCCAGTGAACATGACACTATACTTTCATTGGTCACACTTCAAAGCTCCTTAAATCAATTTTTATTGTAGATTCACTGACTTGTCTTCTCAATTATTCTTTTTTCCAGTCATTTGCTGTCCTCATTTGTTGGTCGAATTCAAGGATAATGGTTGTTCACTTATCTTGGAAAGTGATCAATACTTGACTTCCACTGACCTTGCAATTCTAATTTATCATATTCATTAATGGAATCTTAGATAGAATTGAACTTTGTCTGGGAAAAATTCAATAAATGTTACAGGATTATGACTCTGGAATGTCAAACATATTGATACCCCAACTACTACTACTACTTTTTTTTTTTTAAATTTAATTTCCTCTACTTGCTTTTTCCACATTGATGCTCTCTCACAATTTAGGATTCATAGTAATCCTTCTTTTTCTGGTATTTAATTACTCTACTTGTTTGCTACTTTTAATATAAAAATTCAGCACATGCTGTGCTTCAGTGTCATGTAACCAGATTGAATTTATATGCACCCTTTTTCTTCAAGGCCAGACCTTTATTAATCACTTTATTTTAGTAGTAAAATTCTGGGATTTCCTCAAGTTAAAATGTATTCTACCTTTTTTTTAACAAGAGATGATGTCAGTGGAAAGTTGTTTATGTTCTTCATGACAATACAGAGCAGATCTGCATGTTGCAGCACACGTATTACTGCAGATGTTTCGGCTCACAGTTGTTATTTTAAATGTGTTTGGACTCATCATGTTCAATTTGGCTGCACATAGATATCAGTGAAGTTGATGATACACGCATCCCTACATCCATTTTCTACTGCTTATCTGGTCTGGATCCCAAACATACACACATAAATATGCGCTGGATTCTCATCTGCTACGGGACCAATAATTGAATTACAACAGTTCTGTTGCGGCTTATAACAATAATACTGGGTCTTTACTATAGTGTACCTCACCAAGCCTCTTATTATGATAGTGATGGACAGAAGCACGATAATGGAAAACACATTTCAGGCAGTTATTTATCGTATCTGCTGAAACAGAATTGATCCAAGTATCTTGCATATTGCACTCTGTGTCAGTTCATTTAGTTCTGGCTTTCCACTTCTAGACAAAATATGAATCACAGATTATTTAAACCCTAGCCAACAGCACCTGCTGGAATAAATCTCAGTAAAAGCACAACAGAAAAACTAAATGACAGCCAAATTGAATCCTGTATTCAGAGAGCTTGGACCAGAAAAACTGCTTTGATGTCTCATTCAGTTGTTCCATGTAAGTGATGACTGCCATGAAACTAAAATAATGATCACATGGCAGCAGCATTTAGGCATGTAGACATGGTCATGAAGACCTGCTGGAATTCAAACCAAGCATCAGAACGGAGACGAAAGGTGATTTAAGCGACCTTTTCCTCGGCATGGTTCTTGTTGCCAAACTCTCTCGTCTGAGTATTTTAAAAACCACTGAGTTTAAGCCAAAGTATGCAGAAGAGCACAAAGCAGATGGGTTCCAGCAACACAAAACACTGGGTGCTGCTCTTGTCATTTAAAAATAGGAAACGGAGGCTACAAATTACAAAAGATCAGTGTTGGTCAAGTTACTTGAAAAAAGTAATCAGTAACTAATTACTGATTACTTCCCCCCAAAAGTAATCCCGTTACTTTACTGATTACTTATTTTCAAAAGTAATTAATTACTTAGTTACTTTTTAAAAACACGATTTACAACCTGAAGAGGTGATAAAGCGATAGATCTTTCAGCCCAATTCTACTTTTTCTACATAATCCATCATACAAAATGTAATCAAATAGAAAAGTCTCTTTTTAAAACTTGTTTTATTAGTTTTTAATCTTTTAACTTTATGCATCAAGCAAGAATTTAATTATATGCACCATTCTCTGACTGGAAGAAATTTGTTTAATATTTAAACCTATTTTCTGCACATTCCAGCACATAAAATATTTTTTTTGTGTGTTTACACTCACTCTTTCAAATAGATGCAAGTAAAACACAGCAGAAAATAAATAAAGTCAAAGACTAGCGGTCTTTTTGCTCTATTTTCACCTGTAAAGCAGGAGTAGGGTAGGCGGAGGTTTATCCTGGTGCAGGTGTGCCGCAGCGGTCAGTGGAAGAATCCGCGAGTTTCTCTGCGAGTTTCCCATTACGTCATAGCGCACTCGGTGCTTGCTTGGAAGTTTAGGGGATTTTTTTCGCTGTAAAAAGAAGTTTTCTTCCCACACACAATGCTAATGGACGCTAATGTTTTTGTCACTTTTTATGGAATCAAACTCAAAGTAAGGTCAGTACTTCCACGCTTTAAATGCTGCACGCTCATACTCTCTCCCGCACTCGATATATGATCTATTGTTGATCTGCACACAGCTGTTGTCACAAACGTCGCACTTGCTAACGTCATTGTCATGAGACATTCTCGCAAAAAAATCACGGTTTTAGTAACGCAGTAACGCAGCGTTCCTACGGGAAAGTAACGGTAATCTAATTACCGTTTTTGCAATAGTAATCCCTTACTTTACTCGTTACTTGAAAAAAGTAATCGGATTACAGTAACACATTACAAGTAACGCGTTACTGCCCATCTCTGCAAAAGATCAGTATAACTAAATAGAAATTTGGTGATGGTTTAATGATTTGTGGATATTTTCTCGGCACACTTTGGGCCAAATACCCAGTAGCCCCCCCTGAAGCTTCATATACTTACCTACCTGAGTACTTTTGCTGAAGATGCAAGCTTTCTGGAGAATAACGTGCCATGCCACTAAGCTCAGATGATCTCAAACTAGTTTTTGATGATGGTAGTTCAAGTTCAGTGTACCTACATTTAGCGTACAAAACAGGAACAAACCTACTGTAACTAATAAAGTGTTCATTTATTAATAAAGTGTTCATTTATTCTGTGTATGCACCTGCATACACAGAATAAATGAACACTTCATTAGTTTTCAATGAAAGGCAACATGTTATTGCATTATGTATCCAAAAGACCATTGCAATAGTATTGATGGTGACCTGTGAAAGACACTCTGGAGGATGGTTAAGAACACACAAATAGCCCAAGGCAAGCCTGATCCATTGGGCCCAAAACATCTGCTACCAACATCCAATCATTATACAACACAGGACACCCTCAGAGGTCCCATGCCCACACTGCTATCGTTCAGAGCCATTTTGGAGGCATAAAACAAACTGTGTGACAAAGACGAATATGTGTGTGTTTTGTTTTGTTTTTTTGGGGTGGGGTTGTCTTAAATTCATCTAAGCTAAATAACTGGTACGATAAAACATTCCTAAAACTAGAGCTGCTTTGACCAATAAAGTGCCTGGATAGCTCATGCATAATTAAAAAATTTAATCTGGTGAGAAAATGGAATCTGGAGGAAATGTAATGACAGGGGGTGTAGAGGACAACAGAGAGACTAGAGCAAGGTTGTAATAGTTTACACAGTTCAGACATTTAATCAGAGAGAAAGTGCTTGGTGTATTTTCCTATCCTAGGGCTAATTTTAATCAGCATTGGTCTTACCGTTATTTGGGGCTTTGACTGTCGCCTTTGTGTTTACTTTTAATCTTACACTCGCTGATTGGAGAAGGTGGAGAGAAGAACAAATGAAAAAGGGACAGAGGGAGGGATGGAAAGAAAGGGTGGAAGAAGGGCTTGTTGGACCTTAGCTGCACTTGTAGACAGACAGGTAAATACGTACACAGCTCTTGCTGTCACAGCGTGCAACAAATTCTTCAAGTAAAGAACAGGATACACAGTGTGCTGCCTAATTCCCTGCTGGGTGGAATGAAAGATGTAATGACATTTGCTTTTCTGGACAGTTGGTTCTCTTAGGTCTTTAAACATGTGTACATAGATATATGTGTATCTTGCTATCCTTCACAGCATCCATTGCATGAATGTCTACCCCTAAGAAGAATCTCTCCTCAGTTGTTTCAACCATTTATTTTTTCTTGAAAGGGTTTGCTGGGGCAGATGGTTTTGTATTGTGGGTATACAGATTGTATAAACCCTCTGAGACAACTGTTATATCGTTAGCTTCATAGCATAAGTGCCTAAGTCATTTTTTTGTGATGACATAGGCAGACGGACAGGATGATGCAGCAGTGGTAGGGGAGTAAAGTTAGGCAAAAATCTCAATTTGACCAAAAAATGACTTAGGCACTTATGCTATGAAGCTAACGATATATAAAATTGACTGTTATAGACTAAAGCACTTTGGGTAAAAGCATGATATAAATGCACTCCATTTACCATCTCCATTTGGGTTTGGCAGTCTAATGACTAGGGCATGTGACATGTCTAGTTCCATATGGAAAAGAAATGGAAAAAATTATCCTTTTTTGTATATCCTAAACATTTGCTGTTGGACTGAAGTTTTTTCCTTTCCAAATGGGATCTGGTCATGCAAGAGATGAGCACTGCTGTTTTGTAAGTGATCAGTGGCACAAAACTGTATCACCAAAGTTAAACTCTGTGTAAAATCAGTCTACAATTCAGATGCGCTCATCAAAATTGGACAATGCAAAATTGGAATAATGTTGCCTGGTCTGATGAGTTTCTATTTGTACTGCGACATTCAGATGGTAGAGTCAGAATTTGAAAACTGAAAGCATGGACCCACTCTGCCTCATATCAACAGTTGTTAGTGGTGTATTGGTGAAGGGGATATTTTCTTGGCCACTGAAAATATACATAAACAACAGCCTACCTGACAATTTTGACCACTATATCTTCTGATGACTATATACACACACACACACACACACACACACACACACACACACACACACACACACACACACACA
>NW_005187453.1:1018497-1020116 GCF_000239375.1 Pundamilia nyererei
TCTCGCTGCGACGGTGTGTCCTTCCGGGGTCAGAGGGCGCTCTGTGTGTTGTTGCTACAACTTGAAGTTGTAGATTTGAAACCATTTTGAATGCATGCATAGTTGTATCTGTTGTGAATATGGTGCCCGAACCACAAAAACTTATGCAGGTTTAGTATCAGGCTCAAAAAGGCTATGGAAGTTTCATGGTGTTTTGCAAAGAATGATGCATGATGTGCATTTTAACAAAAGAATAGAAAACGAAAACCTAAAATATGTAACCAGTGTTTCACTTAATCTATTTATAGCCAGGTTTTTGCAACACTACTACCATGAATTGGCAGATCAGTGACATTGGTAAAGTTTGAAAGACAGACAACATACATTGTAAACATCTCCTTCTAGAGTGAATTTTTGTTTTACTTCAACTGACAGATGTGAATTAATTAAAATCAAGACCAAGGAGAGACACTGTATGCCACAGTGACACTTTTAATAATTAATCCTGCTCAATTTACACCTGAATTTATTTATACTATAATTTATTGATTCTCAGCTGTAGGGTGGATTTGGATGCCTGGTTGGTGAAGCAGCAGATACCATCCCATCAAATTAATTTTAATAATAGAAAACTCTCATTAAGACCCAATCAGACATGAAGACAGTCTGAGTGGAATGGGATGCCCGGAATTGACCAGAGAGTCATACATTATTGAAGCGAGAACCAATCTTATTCAAATAGCAGGATTCAGTTTAGTGAATATGCAGCTGCCTGCCAGAGTGATTCCTTTGCAAGCATGTACAAAAATTTAAATATATATGATTTGTACATGGGGTATATTACCTGAATTGATCACTCAAAAAATAATTTTCATAGTATAACAGCGACAGACATGTGAGGCCATTAAGGGGGAAAATTGGATTATTCTGTACATTCCTTCCTATTTGCACAATTTAGACTGTAATATGCAGTGCTGGCTAACAGTTCAGATTAGGGACCTCAATCAAAGGAAGAGCACTGCCTCACTTTATTTATGTATAGAACAGCGATTACTATAAACACTGTGCTTAAAGTGCAGATATTGAAGAATCCTACTGGTCGAGTTACACCTTTTATGCATTAACAAAATTTAAACAGAAGTGTTAGTTTAATAAATTCAGCTAATTATTTTTAGGTTTGTGAGTCTACATTTTGTGTGTTAAAGGACCGTGTGAGTTGATTATTTCAGCCACCTTGCTTCCCTTTTGCCAGTTTAAATCAGAATCTATCAAGAGCAATTGTAGATATCTTTGATTGTCTTGAGCCGAACATTTGGTAAGAGACACACAAACTGAAATGTGTTCGGCTGTGACCACAGCTAATTCTTTGTTTTGAGGTAAAAACATCAGGCAATATGTTTTATGTATTTTGTATTTCAAATTGAAATTTGTGGATTGCATTGTAAATGGCTGTTTGGCACAAAAGCACAGTCTTTGTAGATTTCATTTTAAGTTTATACTGTTAAGCTGTGCATCTGTTTCATGCAAAAGTTACCAACATGGGTAAATTTACCATTATCTTAATTATCAAAATATGTGGTAATGCCTTCTGACTTAAAAAAATCCTTAAATTTCACTTTGGCCTCACTGATGCCACTGAA
>NW_005187453.1:1020530-1036705 GCF_000239375.1 Pundamilia nyererei
TTTTTGGTGCTGGAAGGATTAATCTGAGATTTTGGTCCATATTGAAATAATAGCATCACAGGGTATCAGCAGAACTGTCAGCTGCACATCCAAGATGCAAATCTGATTATTTTCTTCTCAGACAAATGGTGGTCTGGGAAAATCAGTATCTGAAATGCTCAGACCAGTTTGAAGTTCAGACCGATTCCTCGTTTGAACTTTAGGAGGACATCCACCTTTTGTAATTGGGAACATTATTGTGACAGAAGGCAATCGAAATATGTAATGTAAAATATGTTTACTTGAATTGTTGATAACTTTGCTGTTATTGTATTTTGCAAGTGTGGGTTATGTGTCTAAAAAATATGGAGCCAGTGTTTTAATTTGCAGATACAGATACCCACAAACAGAGTTTTAAGCACCTGAACTAACGACCTTGTTTGCCGCTGTCCCTTTTTTTCCGTGTAGGCACACAAATTTACACTTGTGGACATAAAACTGATTGAAACCACTTGTAAATTAGGGATTATTGCCGTTCCTTGGCCTGTCTGTCTTAGCTTTCCTCATCTCGCCCTCTCCTGAAAACTTGCGGATGCATACAGAAACGTGCTGGTCTCAGGGGACACAGAAGTGTGTTAAAGAAGGCATCACACGTTCATTCTTTCCCTGCCTAAATCTGGGCAAGGCTGGAATTCATCACAGGATCTAACCCGTTTCTCATCAAACCCAGGAAAGTGTAGCTAATGCAATTTCACTAAGTCACTGCCTGACTTGATTAGATGTGGGCTGGAGAGTGCATGGTAAGACACCACAGGGGTCTGGATTGTTGTCACTGTGCGAGTGTATTTGAGCATATTGTGTCTATGTAATTTCAGCTGAGCCATTTGTTAGAGGCTATGTGACACTACACGCCTTACAATTGTGTTTGTGTGTTTAAAACATTTGCGCCATATGTATATGCATAACAGTATATTAGTATTTGTCTGTTTGTACTGTCTATAATTTATGGGTTTCCTTTTTGATAGCTTTGTGTCATGTCTGCTTAGGTGTTTGTGTTGCAGACGGAGCAGTGACCCTCTAGGGGGATTTCAGGCAGATTTGGCCACATTAGAATGTGTCACTTCTTCCTTTCCAGTTTTCACTTGCCATCCGACTGAGCACCGTGCCTCCTCCACACGCACTCCTCTCACTAATCTCGGATCAGACCGCACACCGAGGGACACAAATGCTCATAGATATGCGTGCATATACAATCACACAGGGCTTGACAAACAATATAATATTTTTACACATTATATGGGGAGAGAGCTGGCACCAGTTCGGTGGCATCCTGACCTGAAACCGGAGCCACCCTGTCACGTCTAGACAACTCTGAAAAATCCCATGCATATTAATGCCCCCCTATTTAATATTCATCAGTGCTATGCCCTGTTGGCAGCTGGTCCCAGACCCCATGGATCAATGAGGTCTCTTCCTCGCTCCTTTGTCTGACACGGATGCAGATGTTTAGAGCATGAAATTAAATTGGTCACCGTCATTGGGAATACATACGTGGTAGTCTATTCGGTGTGTGTCTGAATTTGTGCGTCTGTGCGCTTGTTTGTGTGTAGCTGCCAGTTAGACAGGAGTCTGCAACATGTCGATGTTATTCATGGGAACTTAACTGTTTGCAAGTTGATGACGAAGAAACAAAAGTTTAGCCAGCTTTTTCCACATTGGTGATCAGTGAGTGAGAGAGAGGAGAGAAAGAAAGATAGAGAATATGATGGAGCAAGGAGGATGAGCAAGAGAGTGCGTTGGCGGCAGCTTTGTTTAGGAGCCTGTAATTGAGTCTTAATTGAATTGGCACCAAAGGACGGATGAATGGATAGAGAGATGGAGACAGACAGAGTTTGAGTGAATTGGACCTCATCTTTGTCTCCACTTAGCAACACGAATGTGGGCTTACCGTGCAGGCAAATTTCATGGCAACAGATCAGGATCAAAAACCCTTGAGTTAAAACTTTTGGATGGAATGAAAGCTTCTCTTGTCATTTTAATGAAACTGCAGAGAGTGTTGTCTCCCATACTTTTCAAATGAAACTTGTTCTATTAGAAATTTATAATAGAGGCCCGTACGGTTAACAATGGGTTGATATACATTTGAATGCAAGGCTAGGCAGGCTGCACAGGTAATGCGGAACAGGCTTTAACACTATGCGAAGGTGTCTTTGTGTTATAGCGCACAAGCTTTGTGAGGCCATATTCGACATGGAAATGAAACAGAAGAAAACAGCAAAGTGAAGCTTTGTGCTGAACTGAAAATCATTTCAGGACACACTCATGCACACACACACACACCTAATTCTAAATCCTATCAAAGTAGCTTGGATCACCATCTTGTTTGATTTCTGTCCAGTGTTCTAACTTTTCTTACTCTGTACACTTGACACCAAATCACACCTAATTTCATCTGACCAGAATATGACAGGTGCTGTAAGTGTTTCCCAAGTATTAGTTTACCCACACAGGTTATTAATCCATCACACCTTCATGGTTTGAATATAAAAAAGTTCTTTATTCTTCTTTTGTTGTTGTTGTTGTTGGGTTTTTGGTTTGGTTTTTTTAGCCATCGGAATTATTGTCTGAAGGCCAAGAAGGATGCCCAGATGGATTATCACGGCCTTACCGCATTGGTCCATTTCATTGACCTTTGTTATTATTATTTATTTATTTTATTTTATTTTAAGTTATTACAGATGGTATAGACATGACTGGAGGATAGGAAAGGGAGAGAGAAAGAAAGGGAGGAAAAGAAAAACAGAGAGGAAGGGGGACACTGAGAGAAGAAACAAAAAAAATAAATAAAAAAAATAAGAAATCCGCTGGATGACCTGTTGAGAGAGAACATAAAAAAGAAAACAAGCAAAAAGAGAGCAACACAATAAACACGACACCACAGCATAGATAACTGTAAGTAACAGTAAATATTAAATATTGAATGTTATTGTGTAGTACGGAAGACCAACACTGCACAATGTGCTTTGAGGCAGCAGCCAAGAAAGATATAGTTTATGTCTGTGAGCACCCGTGTGTACACCTGTGTGCACACCTGTATGTGTGAGCACGCTTGTATTCAAAAGGTTTCTCCATGTAATGATATGCTAGAGGGCTTGGGGAGCCTTAGCCCCGTCCCCCAGGGCATGAAGCAGGCATGGAGGAGATCCCGGCTCCAGACATCCAGAGGCTCCCAGAGCACGAGAGCCCAAAGAGGACCATGAGGGGCCACATAAGCAGGGGCCACGCAGCAGCCATGGCACAGAAACGCAGAAAAAATTATTTGTTCTATTGCCTACACGTATTTTCCCCATATACTGGATTAAAAAAAATCTCTGTAATATTACTTTATGAAGACAGGAATGCTGCTACCATGTTGCTGTCCTCCTCTGTTATAATTATCCAATCACAATTTAAATGCAAGCAGCATATCAGCCTATGCAAACATTTGTACCAACACGCGCACATACAATCCATTTGCACTGCAGTTTGCCATATTGACAACTAGTTGCAATTTCATCTATCAATTATATTGATTACTTCAGGATGAGTGGAGGTAATGAGCTTCAGTTCTGCTTCTCCCCTGTGATCTCCCCTTTCCCCCCCATCTGCTGGAGTCCCCTGTCCCCTCCACCAAGATTTTACATGGCAATGATTTTCTGATTAACCCTGTTAGCTGTGGGGCTCACCCACGCAGTGACACAGGGCATGAAGGGGTGTGAGCATGTGGGATGCATTTATATTTGTCTTGTCATGTTGATATATTGATGTGTGTATGGAGTGCCACATGAATGAGTCCTCACACGGGGAAATTAGCATGTTAGCTCGGATTTTTGAACTTCCAGTTCCCTCCTTGAAGTCAGTAAGTCAGTGGTACTTTTTGAGTAGGTTTTTTTTTCGGTTCTCAAGATATAGTTTTTGGTTAACATAGGTTTTAAACATTTTCTCTGTTTGCTCACATACTCACATTTTGCTAACATGTGGCTAACAGAGATATTCAGTGTCATTATTCCAAACACAAGGTTAGTGAAGGTGACTTTTTAATAATGCAACTAAATCATAAAATTAGTGCTTTACTTCATTTATGCTTCAAATGAGAGTAAGGAGACATTGGTTTGTGAAGATTCCTTCTCTTCCGTTTGAGAGCTGAGTGTTTAAACATCTGTCCTCTTTGTACTGCTGACTGTTTATTCTCATCTTAGTTGCTCATCGGTATTTCTTGGCCACTAATTTTCTGCTATTATATGACTATGTGTAAATCCGTTTACAGAAAGAACAAGAAGCACTTTGAGAGTGCACACCTCCACGAAGGCAGCTCACTCTCTAGGCATTAATTACTTATAAAGAAATAGTAATTTCTTTATATATATTTATTTTGTTTTCTTTGTTCTTTTTAAATGTACTTTAAGACGTTTGGAGTGCAGTAAAAATCAAATAAAGGTAACATATGTTTACTTTGATTACACAAACATTATGTAGGAGTAGGTAATGGATAATAGGTATTTTTAAATAACTGAACATGAATAACTTCAGCTTATTGTATAATATTATATTAAATATTTCAAACAAGGCAGCCCATTTGTTTTCTCTTGATTGTATTTTCTTTACAGGTGTGACTTATTTTTTTGGGTCATCTGTTAAGAAAGGCTGATGTGAAATATAAAAGTGAGATCAAAGATCAAATGTGACACAATATTTGCATGCTGATGCAATATTTAGAATACAGTGCCATGTCCTAAATATTGCTAATACAAATAAAGGCAATAGAATTGTAAGCACAGATTTATAGATATAAGACATTTTCTGAATGTTTGACCTTATTTAACCTTGGAGAAGAGGTCATAAAATAACATAAAATGTAGAATCCCCATATATCATCCCCTGTATGCCTATATGCTGTCAGTACAAATAAATTAGCAGTAAGAAACCGCTCTTTATAGCATTATTATCAGTTTGACTTTCAGATCAACCTATTGACTTTGAAGTAGAAGTCAAAGGTCAAAAGTGACAATATATTTTTAATTAATTCTGTATGTTGACAATACACACCACACTTGTAGGAATATAAGTTTTTTTTGACCAAGAGGTTTTTAGGTTGACCTTGAAGACCTTTGTCTACACCCTGACAAAGTTTTACTGGAATTCATTCGAAACTTTTTGTGCTCATGTTTACAGACAGAATGACGCACGCACACAAATACAACCAAAAACATGACCACCTTAGTGGAGGTAAATGGGTGATTAAGCATTTCTAAATGTAAAAAAACAAATAGAAAAAGGTGGAACAATGTACTAATTTCATTGAAATAACAGAGTTACAGTTCACTGTTAGTTTTAGAGCAGGAATTCCCGAGTTAGTAGACTATGGGCACTATTCTAACTGCAAATAGACTATCCCAGTGACTCTGTGGTCATCTCCTGGCACTCTTGTAGGTGTAGCAGTACAATACAATTTAATACAATACAATACAGCACAATATAAATATTGCAATATAAAGTAGAAGGTGTGGTGATGTGTGCCAGTCTTGGATCACAGCTGCATCACGGTGTCAGTCAAAGATAGTTATTTTGTCCATTTTTACCTTGTGCTAAAAGTGATCACATCAAACTGGAAAATTCAACAGCTTTTTCACCATGTAACATTTCAAGGGTAAAATATGAAGGTTTTCAGACAAAATTATAGAGAATGTCAGAAAAACTGAAACTTACAGACAAACATACGAGAGAAATCTGATGTGCAGTTAATCGAGTGATTTTTTTTTTTCTGTAGCATTCTGGTGTCTTTTGCACATGACTTCATAAAGGTGCACATATCAAATGTCCATTGTGGCAGTCTGTTTTAATGCAGAATGTCACATTTCAGAGTAATCACACTTGCAGTATATTCAAATATCTTTCCTACAATCTATTCTTGGAGAAAAATATAAGACAAAGTTTACTATAACATAATACCTCCTTTCTAATCCTGAAGCTCTCTCCTCTATAGTGCTAGGTAATGCTAAGTGAACTCCAGGAAAGCAAAATGGATTTGTGAGTTGCCTTGATGCAAAAATACTCTTTGAATTCTCTACCTCTTTTATGTGTGTGTATATGTAACACTGGCAACCACTACGCACATATGCCTGTTTTGTTATTTCTATAACTGTGTTTCTTGTATTGTAGGTGGCGCTGATGACAACCTGATTGAAGGAGGAGAAATGAAGTTTGTGTGTAAGCCAGGTGCGAGGAACATCACTGTAATCTTCCAGCCTCTTCTCAGGTAAAGCAGGTTTTTATGTACTATTATATATTATATACTATACTATATATTGAACAACCACCTAAAAATACACGTGAATGTGGTTTCAGCATGTGTTTTTGGTTCATCTGGAATGCACTGACTCAGAAATGCAAAACAGCAGGGTGTATAGTGCACATGATCTGCTCTGAGACTTTAAAGAGTAAAAATAGGTTTTGATGACACACACCAGGTTACGGTGTATGGGTAACGATTCTTTGGTGTACTGATGTTACAGTGTCTGTACTGCAGTGGCACTAATTCGCTTATGGCATGGCAAAATTTTTATTATTAATATTAAAGTACATTCCTAGTATGGCTAAAAGCAACACAGTGCTGCTTGTGGCAGACATCCTCATACACTAAAATTGTGACTTCCAGCACTATATAACTTAATTGGATCAGAATAAAATAAAGGTAACCAACACCAAATCTGCTGTCTTTACTGGAATATTTTGGGCAAGATTCCATTAACTTTACAACATGTATGTGTTTAAAAGCCCTCTTGTGTCATACTGGTCTGTCAGAAACTGATAGCCTGGGTACTCAAGACATATGAACCCTTGGATATGACTCAATACCAGTAAAATGTAAAGCTAATTATATTATACAGCCTCTTAGTGACTATCTATTGATTTCAACCTTGTTAATGTTTAGTGGGATATCGTAAATCAAAAATGATGTAATATTTTGTACCTTCAGTTTGTTGATACCATCCAGGAATTGGGATTGTCTGCCACCCTGGCTTTTATTTGCCATTAAATTTGACTATTCTGAGGGGCTGTGTTTTTGGTAATGTTTCATATGTCTGGTAGTTTCCTATACTGTGCTGTGGTCCCATTGGAGTAGAGTAAATCTAATAGTGAAACAGTTTAATTGAATTGGCCTCCATGCAGTGACACATAACCTTCTAGGATCCATTAAACAGAGATGTTTCCTGTTCTTACATTTCGGTAAGTTTCATGTACATCTCTAAAGCGTCACACATTTCTGACACATGTTAAGAAGTGGATACAAAAAAGCAAACTTTTTTTTCCTGAATCTATTAAAAAAGCCCAAGATGTTTATGTCTATATTTTAGTCAAATATGCTGGAAGCCAAATGACTATATACTATTCCTATTCCTGCTCTATACTATAACCACAAAATGTGGTACTAATTAACAGTTTCAGTCACATTACATGAGCCCATTAAGGTAGTCAAGCTAGATTGCAGTTCATTCATTGTTATCATACTTCTTGCTTGACTGATTGATGCTATTGAAAGTAGCTCCTTTCACTGGAGAGAGCAAAAAGATGTGGCAGTGCGTGCGTGTTTGTATGTATGCCTTAATGCTTTTCTTTCCAGGTTGTTTCCTGTATGTTTTTGTCCCTTTACTGTTGTTTTGGCCTTGAAATTTTCTCTCTCTGTCCCTTACTTCCACACTTATCTTTCTCTGACACGTACACACACCCACACCGACTTTCAGTCCCTGTTCACTTTAGGTCTGGCCAAGCTTTTGTCTGAACAAATGACCAAAAATAAAACGGTGACTAGCTCTCTGCCTACCTCTCCCATGTTGTCTGTAATGGTTCATATCAATCAAACCAAACTGCCTTGAACACAGGGCTCTCTCTTCTCTCCCTCCCTCCCCTCAACCTGGCCTCTCTAGACTTCTAGTGCCAATGGAGCGCTTTTGCTTGCAGATGGTTTTCTAATGGCAAAGCTCTGGCACTCCGCTGATGGATCACTACACCTCCTGCAGCCAGCCATGCAACTCGTGGCAGCTTTAATGGTAAAAGCAGTTGGGGGTTTGGAGCACAGGAAATCAGTGGCAGTGCGTGGGAGATGAGACATCAGGGTCTTAATGTTTGATTGCAAATGGTTTTTCTGTGTTGGGATATATTTTGTTTTCACCCCTTAAATCAAGTTAAGCACTCTACTTTATAATGTTTCTGTGTGTTTGTTTTTCAAATCTTAAATCTTAGTTTCCAAGAACCATCAAATTTGCAAATTTTACAGTTTGAAAGTTTTCATAAGACGAGTTTTGTAATTAGAAATTAAGATGAGTAAACTAAGAGTTGACATGGCCTGTTTAAGGCAAGTTTGGTATATATTAGTTTGTTGTTGTTTTTTTTAAAGCAAAATAACACAATACTTGTCTGGGTTGACTTCTCATCCAGGTGTGCATGTGGTTGGTGAGAAATATACTATCCATACTATGTCCATAATCCCATTTAGGTATTTAATGGGAAGTTCTCTGTGAAAATGGTGTTTCAGCACCATTCCCATCCTATCAAGTTGTTTTAAAAGCCAAGTGAGAGCTTTGTCTGTGATAGATGTATGTCAAGTGCAGTTCATGACCGGATTCCACTTAGTGTTGCATTTTGCAGAGTTAGTTTTAGTCTCAATATCTAGTAACAGCCTGAGCAAAACTAAGCAAGATTGCATATCTAAATTTTAGAAGGTCTAAGAGTCCCATAGCTACCACAACTTAATTCTGGCTCATGCCAAAGAAAGGGTAGAATTTAAACAGAAGGGAATTTGCGTGGACTTTTCTAATTTACCTAGTGCTAATATTTGCACTGTGTCTAAAATAATATTGCCCCAAAGTGTACAGTATGCCTTTCTAAAGCTTTTTAATATAAATATACAGAATGTGAGGTTCTTCTTCTCTTATTGTGACAAAGATTCAATTAATATTATTTCCATAGATGGATAGATAAAATCTCAGGTCGGTAGTACCTCATGTGTAGATATAGTTTTATGCTTGGGTCTGTCTGAGTGCTTTGCATTTATTCAGTTTTTCGCTACCAGCAAGTAGGTATACTTGCTGAACTGTTTTTTTTTGGGCACACCCGTTCAACTGCTAATTAAAACAAATATCTAAAAAAACAAATATATGGCAACGACATGTATTTGCATATGTAGGCATGTTCAAGATGACCCATTGAAGTTCAAACTGAGCATCAGAATGGGTAGGATGTTTGATTTACTTAAATATGGTGTCGTTGTTGGCGCCAGGCTAGCTGATCTGGGTATTTTTTTTATACTGTTGACCTACTGTGATTTTGACCCCTTAAGGGTCAAAAATAAAAGAGTGAAAATATTCTGTTCTCTGGGAAAAATGCCTTGTTAATGCCAGAGGTGAGAGGACAATGGCCACACTGCTTGACGATGATAGGAAGGTAACAACAACTCAAATAACCACTTATTACAACCTAGGTATTGAAGGGACGTATGTTAGAGCAGGAAGAAGACCACACAAGGTGCCACTCCTGTTAGCTGAGAACAGGAAACTGAGATTACAGTTCACATGGGCTCGCCAAAATTTGACCATAAAAGACTGGAACCATTTCTGCTGCCACTTATAATGGTAGAGAGAGAATTTGTTGGAAACAACTTGAAAGCATGGATCCACCTTGTTTGTATCAACAGTTCAGGCTCCTGCTGGTGTAATGATGTGGGGGATATGTTTTTTTGCTCACTCTGGTCCCCTTAGTACCAACTCAGCATTGTTTAAGCGCACCAGTCTACCTGAATATTGTCCTCCACAGTGTAGCCATCTTCTGATAGCTGCTTCCAGCTGGATAACTCACCACATCACAAAACTCAGCTCATCCCTAACTGGTTTCTTGAAGATGACAATGAGTTGACTGTACTTAGATGGCCTCCACAATCAGCATATCTTAGTATATTAAAGAACCTTTGAGATGTGGTGAAATGTTAATAGCTCTGTGTTGCTGTCCTGTCTATATGAACCAAAATAAATATTTTCAGTTCTTTGTTGAATCTATGCCACAAAGAATGCAGGTCTGACTGTAATAAGGGGGTCCAACTCAATACTAACAAGGTATACCAAACAAGGTGACCAGTAAGTGTAGATTTTTTTGAATAAAATATTTTTTGTTTTGACAAGGCAAAAGACTGACAAAGCAGTGTATGCCCGTTTTGTGTGGTTTAGTATTTGAATGCATTTTTTGCTAAAGAGGTCTGTTTGACCTTAAGTCTGTCAAAACATCACTCCTCTTTTGAATATTCCTCTGTCTGTTGTACAGTTCAACAGGACAAGGGCTTATAGTCAGTGAATGAATAAGATTGGTTCTGCCCTTGGAACTCTGGCAATGTACCCCGATGTCAGAGCGGAGAGTGCAAGTCATTAAAGATGCACACACAAATATGGGGCATAAGGGAGTGTTTGTACATGTAGCAGCCAATTTAGTTTGACTTCTGGGGTCTCTTGCTGACATTTGGGTGATATTTACACCCCTTGGTCCGGACTAGGCTGGCATTTTGAAAAGCCTCAGCAACCCCTTAATCTCTCCCTGTTAAACATGCACACGATGACCACGCTTTTACAAGCCTCGACATGGTGTGCTATGTTTCAGTCTGCATGACTACCTGTAATTTGTTCAATATGTACAAGGTTGTTTAAACAAGTTTTCACTGAGAGGTGACTATTTGACTTGAGCATTCATGTTATTTCTGGAGCATCTACCTGATACTGTATTCTACACATTTTGTTATGAAATAACTGTTAAAACTTGTGCCTGAAAAACCAGATAAAGGCAGAGACTTTCATGATTTGTCATGTAATCCATTTGTACTGACCCATCGCCTTAAGCAGGCTATGGTTACGTGAAGATAAATGGTCCATTTGGAGAGCAAAAGAGGAAAAGCATTTGCCCAAACACATTGTCAGATGACAATTTTTATTAGCGTTTTAAATGTTTTCATACAGTGACTAGCTTTCAGGCTACTGGAAGCACTGAAAAAGTGGCTGGGGTCTCTAGTGGCTTAATGATCAGACAATTGCTGATGGGTTCTGAAATCAGTTGATCAAAGTTAAATCGAGAAACATTTCCACAAAGCCCTCTGGACAGTTTAACAATTCCTTCATGTTTGTGGTAGAAAACTTTTTCATAATTTACATGATGATAACTAAAAGCATGAAAAGCAGACAGAACTGAAGAAACAATAACATCAGCTTGATTGCTGAAGGGCTTAATGTAATGGACGTATGCATTGCTAATTTCCTTTATAAGTGAGTTTTTCATTAAATCTTGCTGCTTTGTCATTACTAGCTCAAGCTCGAAATAGATTTTTAGCCGGGGCTATAGAATTACCTTTGGGGGTTTCAACTGAACGATTAAGTTATCTTCCAAAATGGTTTGTCTCATTAAGGATTTGACTTACAGCCTCTTTGTGTTTGACTGCATGGGCCTTTACTTGGTGTGCTATTTGCTATTTTGTGGTTCCAGAACCAAAACATAAAGAAACCTAAAATCATCCTCCCCGCTCTTCTAATAATGTCATACTGGTAGGCGTACAAGATTGACCACTGCTGTTGAACACAGAGTTCACTGTGTGAGCACACTACATCAGCTCATTAAAAGTACTTTTAATTGTTGATGTCTGTTCAGAGTTCTACTGTAAGTGTCCTCAGTTGGGTGAGAAAGTGCGAGCTAGAGAAAAGAGTCAAAAGGTTGGAGATTGACAGAGAGTGCTTGGGGGGAGCAGAAAGGAAAGGACAATGGAAGAAGCGGTGAAAGGAATGTAGAGCGGATAGAGAGTGAGATGACAGGAAAAGGACAGAAGGGCCTCGCCTCCCACCGCTGTAGCCTGTGGTGAAAACGACACACACCATGATTCTGCACTAATTTCAGTCTCTCATTAACTACCCTCCTGAGCAGCACACATGGACCAAGACAAATAGAAAGAGCAAGATTTAGAGGTGAAATGGAGTATGTCTGAAGAAGTTTTGGGGGCTTTCTCAAGTGACTTAGGTGAGATAGGCACTGTTGGATTTTCAAACATTAAGTTCAAGAAAAATATTTTTTTAAGAGTTCGATTTTCTGCATTCTTACTGACAATCTGAAAGAAAGCAGCTCAAAATTAGAATTTGCGGTGGCTTGTTTTTTAATTATCTGAAGAAAATGTAATATTATTTCAATATTATTAATACCACTAATAGAACCCAACAGATATTGGACTTTTGGGATAGCGATATCTAGTGGTTTAAAAATCTGAAATGATTACTGATTTATTGTTTTTATTTCAGACAGATAAACAAAACGTATTTCCCTAACATTTGTTATATGTGGTTATTTAAGAGTCCTCATTAAGTCTTTTTTTAAAGACTTAAAGACTTAATTTACAAGAAGACTTGGCTTAATTGTTTACACACTTATTGACTATGCTTGGATCAACTTGTTGCTCTGTTTGTGGCAGGGAGGTTGCAGAGTCCCCCCTGGAGGTCAGCGCTCATAAGATGGTTGAAGGGTGTTTCTCCCATTTCATCTTTACTTTTTATATTTTCACATATTGGCCAATAATACTGTCAAATGGCTAATATTAACTGATATATTGTTCGGGTTGTAACAACTGAAGAAAGCATGAGTAGCACACACCAGTCTTAAAACATCATCATAATTCTATAATTTGTTTCTATTTTTATTTTGTTTATTGGACAATTAATCCTCTACAGCATGGCCCAGTGGATAGTTTATTATCCTTTAGTGTTTAAAGAAGACTCTACGGTCATAAGCCAAATTAAATACCAAGGCTTCAAGATGATATCATTGGTGAAGCCACAAAAGTAGAAGGTTGTTATGAATGTTTAGTCATCTCTATTTCAAGCTTGATTATTGCTTATCCTGTCAGTATAGTGCTACAGTAGGCACTCTTCAAACTCACAACCATTACTGTGGCATTTATAATCTAGGCAGTTTTTAATGATGTTGATCGAATAAGCATTTTAATAGGAACCATAAAAGAGAGCATTCCCACTAAAGACAATGAAACAGTGCATTGAACAGCTTTATAAAAACATATTTGAGCAGCAGGAGTTGTTTGATCAAAAAGTCATTGTTGAGATAATTTTGCGATTGTTTGTTGCTGCCCTTGCGTGACCTATTTCAAACATGCCAATTCCCGCTGCAGCAGACCTGAAAATGGCAAAAATAATTTGCAGTTTGACCCTAACCTTCGTTTAGTTGAACAGTGGCTTCATAATTACTGGTGAAGAATACATTTTCCTTCAACAGTGCTGTCTGTAGTCAACCTCAAAGGGGTGTCTGTACATAGGCTATTAAAATGCAGCATGAATGTCTTGTCTTAAGTCTAACTCACACATACGCATGCTGCTCTGCTTTACCAGCTCTTGCTCTCTTTTCTAATCTTTTCTCACTCGTTCAGGATTTTCTTCAGTAAATAGCTCCCTCTCGCTTTCTAACCCACACCCATTAAAAACTGAGAGCATAGCTGGGAATCAGGGGGAGTGAGGATTTTATACTGGAAAGGTCAGAGACAGATGGAGATAAAGAAAGCAGAGGAAAGAAACTAGCAACAGAGAGAAACAAGCAGATGTGAGGCAAAAAGAGAAAAATGGAAAGAAACAGTGGTGAGAATAAAACGATTTAGGACAGAAGAAGAATAAATGAGATGCAGAGTAATTGAAAAGGCTCTCAGACTGCATGTATGCTGGGTGCCATGTTAGCTTGCTTTGAATTCAAGCTGTGTATGTGCACGTACCCACTAGTCATGCTTCGGCAATATGCGATACATGGGGAGAAAATCAAAAGAGAAGATGGCACGAAACAAGGGTATTGACAGGCAGGGTATTATGAGAGCATATCTCAAAATTGAAACAGTGTTTAAGAAGGAGATTTGGTTACATTTGCTTGATGCTTGAATTCATTAAAAGTCAACGCAGCTGATGTTTACCAAGCTTGTGGTAACTCTGTCTTAGTATGGTTTGTGGGGTGTGTGTTTGCATGTTGTCAAAATACACCTTTTTCACTCTGTCAGCCTTATGAAGTCATATCTGGATGTCACAAAAGCACCGACCACTGTTATCCATGTTGCTTTCAGGAGTGCCCAATCTAAGAAAATATCCATTGTTATCTCTGAAAGGCTAGGTTGGTCATCTGCTGGTTTTCCTGCAAAAGGTCTATGTTAATATGTTAACCAAGTGGGCCACAATGCATCTGAGTGTACAAAACAGAAGCACTTGTTCATGTGTTGTCATCATCACAGCGGAAAAGAATAAGCCACATACCTTGCCTTCAAAACATAAACAAATACAGTCAGTGATGTGAAAAAGTGTTTGCCCCATTTCTGATTTCCTATTTTTGTATGTTTGTTACACTTAAATATTTCAGGTCATCATAGAAATTTAAGTATTAGACAAAGATAACACAAGAAAACACAAATGCAGTTTCTAAATGCATCTCATTTGGATTCAGGTCAGGACTTTGTCTGGGCCAGTCCAAAGTCTTCAATTTGTTTTTCTTAAGCTATTTAGAGGTGGACTTGCTCGGGTGTTTTGGATCATTGTTCTACTGCAGAACCCAAATGTGTTTCAGCTTGAGGTCACAAACAGATGGACGGACATTTTCCTTCAGGATGTTTTGGTAGACAGCAGAATTCATGGTTCCATTTACCACAGCAGGTCTTCCAGGTCCTGAGGGAGCAAAACAGCCCCAGACCATCACACTACCACAACCATATTTTACTGTTGTTATGATGTTTCTTTTCTGAAATGTTTTGTTACTTTTATGCCAGATGTAACGGGCCTCAAACCTTCCAAAAAGCTGAAATTTTGTCTTGTCAGCCCAGAAAGTATTTTCCCAAGAGTCTTGAGGATCATCAAGACGTTGTCTGGCAAAACTGAGATGAGCCTTTATGTTCTTTTTGGTCAGTGCTTTTTGTCTCGGACCTCTGCCATGCAGCCGTTTTTGCCCAGTCTCTTTCTTATGGTGGAGTCATGAACACTGACCTTACCTGAAGCAAGTGAGGCTTGCAGTTCTTCAGATGTTGTTTTGGGGTCTTTTGGGATCTCCTGGATGTGATGTCGACTCCTGGGAAGCTTCACCACTGTTCCAAGTTTTCTGCATTTGTGTATAAAGGCTCTCACCGTGGTTCACTGGGGTGCCAAAGCCTTAGATATGGCTTTGTAACCCTTTCTAGACAGATAGTTGTCAGTGACTTGGTTCCTCAGGTGTTTCTTTAGATCATGGCATTTGTTTCTTTGTGCAATTTTAGTTTTTTTTTTTTTTTTTAGTCTGTTTCACCTTGTCAGACAGGTTATACTTAAATATTTCTTGATTCAGCAGGTTTGCCAGTAATCAGGCCTGGTTGTGTTTAGTGAAGCTGAACTCAGCTTTCTAAAAAATGTGGTTAATCACAGTTAATCCATCATTTATCAAGAGGGCCAGTTAGTTTTTCACACAGAACCAGGTAGATTTGGATAACTTTTCTCTCTTAATCAGTGAAATTTAAAAAAAAATGCATTTTGTATTTATTTGGTTTATCTTTGTCTAATATTAAAATATGTTTGATGATCTGAAACATCTATGTGTGACAAATATGCAAAACACTAAGAAATCAGGAAGGCGGCTTTTTCATGCCACTACATGTATTCGTTTATGGCTTTTTCTTTTTCACTGTGAAGGTGACACATGATCAAGCACTTCTATTGAGTACACTCAGATGCATTGTGATCCAATGTTTTCTTCTGCTTATCCAGTTCACGGAATGTGGGGGGGGGGGCTTAGACCCTGTCCCAGCTGTCATTGGGACAGCTGGGAGCACCAGTCAGTCGCCTAACACAGGCTAACACAGGGAGATAGACTTCCATTCAGGCTCACATTTACACCTATGTCCAATTTAGACTTACCAGTGAACCTAGCAAGCATGTCTTGGGACTGTGGGATTGAGCCAGAGCTCCTGGAGAGAACCCACATAGGCACAGGGAGAACTCTACACAGAAAGGGCCCATCCTAGTGGTGGATTTGAACAGAGAACCTTGCTGTGAGGCTCCAGTGCTGTGAGGCTCCAGTGCTGTGAGGCTCCAGTGCTGTGAGGCTCCAGTGCTGTGAGGCTCCAGTGCTGTGAGGCTCCA
>NW_005187453.1:1036725-1037623 GCF_000239375.1 Pundamilia nyererei
TGAGGCTCCAGTGCTGTGAGGCTCCAGTGCTGTGAGGCTCCAGTGCTGTGAGGCTCCAGTGCTGTGAGGCTCCAGTGCTGTGAGGCTCCAGTGCTAAGCACTATACCACTCAAATGAACATAAATAAATAAATATATGTTACTTATAGTTTGGAATCAGGAAACACAAGTTGACTTATAGAGTCAAAATCAGCATCTGGGATTGAGTTTCTGTATTCCCATGGCTTTGTTTGGGTTGTTGTTGGCATAATTAGGACTTTTAAGTTATTTCTTTATAATAACCATTGAAGCATATAAATAAAGGTGCAATTTATTAGTATGCCCTTTTGTGGGTCTTTTTTTTTGCTGATTGTTCTTATTATATCTTGCCATTATTTAATAGATTGCTAAGGCAGCTGGCACTCTTAACTCGACTGTCGCAACAAGCTGTTAGTAAGGTTGCATGCCCATAGCACAGAGGTACACAATAAAAAAGCAGCTTTTTTTTTATTTTAAAACAAAAGTATTGCTTATGCATTGGTACATTTTCTTTCTTTTTTTTAGTAGCAGTACTACTTTAACTCAATGGTTATGTTTTTTAAATTTGAAAGTTCCAGTTTTGAAATCAAGACGCTGTGTCTCAACACTGAATCTCAGAATTGAATTGCATTAATTAGCACTCAGTCAAAATGTGTCTTAATGAATTTATCTGCTCTTGATTTCAGACTGTATACATTATAGCTAATCTCCCCATGGAGTTCTATATAGTAAAAAATAATGTAAACCTGAAACTACAGTTAACCAAATAAAATGACGACTCAACATTATGCACTCCACACTGTATATAAATGCCACTTGTTTTGCACATATTCAACTCTGTATATTTTATATACTTTATTATTATTATTATTATTATTATT
>NW_005187453.1:1037893-1057022 GCF_000239375.1 Pundamilia nyererei
ACACAAGAATTTCACTCGCATGTGCTGTGCCAGTGTGCCTGCACATGTGATGTGACAATAAAAGTGATTTGATTTGATGTTTATACATATAAGGAGGGGAATAGGTGGGAAAATTAAACAAATAAAAGCTGGAAGATTTCTGCAGATCACCAAGTCAGTTTGCTATGAATTTGTCAGGTGCTCCTACCTGCCACTATCCGCAGCACTGCTGTGTCTTTATTATTCTCTCTCTTTGATTCTTCCCCTCCTTGGAGCAACACACAAACACACACACAGTTAAAGTCTGTGTTTTAAATAATACTGCTGGTTTTTATCGCTTACTGAAAGTGCAACTTCAGCCACTTTCTAGTCAGGTGCAGAGTTTTCAATCTCCTTGTGTCTTACAAGCTCATGCATGCATGGAGAGGTTCACACTGTGGATGAGACGTACAACCAAACACACACAGACACCAGATATTGTGCAGGAGATTAGATCCATCATTGCGGGGGTCTTTTCTCCGGCTATAGAAGGTGGATAAACTCTTTGATTGTGTTTATCCATCCCATAATGAAATCAGACTTTGTTCCCAGGGCAACCTGTCCAACAGACTCATGTGAAGCAGACAGTCGTCAGCCGGAGCTTAAAGGAGTCTCGTTTGTCTGAACACTCAGCAGTAGACTTCTTAAGAAGTCTGCTTTGAAGGCCCCCGAGGTTTTAGGCCTGTGTGGAGAAAAATAGCGGAATCTGGGAATTGTTGCCTGGTCAGATTAGACGTCGAAATTCTGCCAGACATTTATATATTTATTTTAGACACACTCGGATACACAGACACACACCTAGATAGGCCTTTGAAGCTTGTCCAGATGACCAGGCCATAATCACAGATGTTCACACAGTCATGCCATCCCCTCCTATGTTCTCTCCCCCCATAGTGGCTGATTGTCTCTGATTGGCTGCTTTTGAAAGAGATTAGATTGTATTCTTGGGAGATTTGTGTGTTTGTCAGCCTGTGTATTTTGGTGTATTGTGTTAGCAAACAGTAATTTAATGAAATGAAAGTCTCCATTTTTTTTTTTTTGAGTGTACAGTAATTTAATTAAGCCTAATATGCTTCTTCAGACCTGTTGCTTTGAAAGGACAGAAGTGGGAGGACAGAATGCCCTTAATGCTCATCGAATGAATGCCAGAGGGAGCTGCTGCCAAAAGGAGAATTACTGAGCCACAATGAAGAGATGTTTTCACCATGTGCTGCTTTCTGCCACATCCTCCTCTCTTCTCTTTTTCGCCTTTTCTCTCGTCTTCTTTTTTTCTCCTTTTTTGTCATTTTTTGCTTTCTTCGAGGATATAATCTAGCCAAATAAAGGGAGAAAAATAGCTCTGTACTACGATTTAAAAATTGAAACGTGTTTATAAAGAACTGTATTCAGTTGTTGTTATCTTCTCTTGTCCTCTGAGTAGTGTCAAGGTGAAGACAGATTGCTGGAGATGGGTGATTTACAGATATACTTTTGTTCCTGTTCTCTATGCTGTTTCTTCTGTTTTTTTTCCCTCTTTGAATTCAGCCTCAGTTGTCTGTCTTTCCTCTTTCCGTCGTTCTATCCCTTGACAACATGAGCTGCCATTCTGTGTTACTGTCACATGAGCGAGTGCCAGCCCCCACATCACAGCAGCCTTTGATTGGCTAGGCCTTTCCAGGTCGGTGAGCTGCTGCCTGATAATAACCTTGTTTGATTGCTGGAGCAGAGATGTAATTGATTGATCTGCTCACCCTGTCTGGGGCTAGGCTTCTGAAGTAGCCCTGTGTGTGTGTGTGTGTGCGCGCGCGTGTGTGTGTGTGTGTACTGAAGTGGGGGGTAGGTTGATTGTTGAACGGAGCTATAGATAAGCATAGATGTGCACACATATCTAGACTCACTACACAGATCACACACAGATACATTTACTGAGAAAAACCAACTGTTACTGTAGATATAGCATGCACCGAGGACCAAAGGTATGAAAATGAGGAGGATTGTCGAGGGAGTTTGTTTTTTAACTCTTCCCAACACATCTGCCCCGTGTACCAGTCTACACAAACCCCAGCAACCAATCAACAAGTCAATAAACCTCATTAAAATTCTCCAACTCCCTCTGAAAGGATTGTTTGCGATTTCCTAATTGGTGGTTACATAAGTTGGTCCATCTTTCTGGATAGTTAATTATTCTCAAAGATAGATGGTCTCAACTCAGTACTGCATCTAATCCAACAGTAGCTAAACACACTGCGGGCATTTCAAAGAGACAATCTTTCACAGCTAATAATCAGTGTTGGACAATGTTTGTACTTGTGTGAGTAAAATCAAGTTCTGCAGCCTAACAAAAGCTGTGCTTTGTGTTTTTGCGTGGCTTTGTGTTTTCGTCGTCCTTGTAGATATTTGCTTGGTTTAATTTATTAGTTGGACAATCCACATAACGGCCAAAATTAGCCAGTTGTTGGACACAGTTCATTAGCTCCTCATTGTATTTGATTTGCAAACTGTATAAATCTAATTTTGCTTCTCAGTATCATAATCCTAATATTAATATATTTCAAATTGTGAAATATGAAATTATGTATTTCCTAAGCTGTAAGAGACAGACATTTTTTAAAAGAGGGTGAATATCTCTCCCCTTTTGTCCGTAAACCCCTTCAGTGATGGTTTGATTTCCAAACAGTCATACTGGAGTCATGGTGTGCTCATTGAGTGTTCAACCAGTGGAAAAGTCAAACTGGCAGAATGATTGAGTTTGTATCTCCTCCTCTTGCCTCTTCCTGCTTCTCCTCTCCTCTGCTTGCACAAGGTTATTAGGACACCAAGGTTAAGAACTTAATAGACACTGGTGCTATTTCCTCAGATGACTTTAAATATTTCCCTAGGAAAATTATTTTACATGTTAATGCTTTTAAAAGTTGTGCAAACTGTCTTTAGTACACACTTTTCTCCGTCAGCTCTTCTTCTTGTCAGTGAGTGGAACATGCAAAGTCAAAGAATAGGAACACTTTATTGGTGAGATGTAACAACACTGAACAAGCTTTCCTCCAGGGTTGATGAGCAGTAAAAGTACCCTCTCTGTCTGTGTGTGGTCATTTTGGGTACATTCATTCATCCACCCAAAATAGAACCTACATCAATAACAATAAAAGTTTGAGCCATTTTTTGAACCAGAATAGCACAGAGCAGAGAAGATGGGAATGAGTAACACAAGGGAGGTGGGGTGGAAAGGGAAAAAGGCAAAAATCCATTATGTTTGATGTTGGTGTCTCACCCTGGCAGCAAATGCTGGTGGAAAAACCCTGTGAAATGACATTAAGGGTGTCTTGTAATGTGATTTCAGCTATGTGTGAATATGAGATTTCTAATGGATCTGAGCACATTAGAGCAGTCTTTATCTGTAGTATTTATTCCCCTCTGGTTTAAAATGCAATTTACTAAGTAAGACATTTCACTCTTCTCAGGCTCACCAGCTTTCTGGGTAGAAGGGTTGGGGGGATGGAGGGGTTATATTGATCTTCTTTTCTGTGGCGAGTGCTCCATAAAGCATTGCTTTTGTGACAAATTGGTAAATTATGAGAAAGTCAGTTTCCTTATTTAATATGTGCAAAAGTATGCAAAGACGAATTGTCTCATCATGAGGAATATTCTGTGTTTGCATATTTTAATTTCTTCATCTATAATTCTCGTACATGATATGGGTTTTTGGAGGCGGGTGGTGAATAGTTATAAGAAAAATGGATGCACTGACTACTTTAAAATGCACTGTGAAATTCATCTAAGTCACAGTTACAGGCAAACACAGTCCTGCTATATTAATAACATTCAATAGTTGTACTTAACATGTCTTCTGAACACACTTAGTTGTCTTTCTCACCATGTCAGATCACAACAACTTTTATAAGACCTTAAAAACAAGCATTTTACAAAGAGCTGAAAGGAACTTCAACAGCAGGTCTAAAGACCTGGGTGTTCATCATTCCACAATAAGAGAAATAGTATGAAATTTTGCTACTCTCTTAAGGAGTGAGCGTCCTGGAAATATCACACAAAAAAAGTTTGCAAAAGGCCACCTGAATGTTGTCTTGGGGCAATATTCTGTGAACAAGTGACAAAAATTGAACATTTTGGGGAATGTTCAAAATTGTTACTATTTTTTTCAGACAGAACAAGGCAATGCACACCAACAAAATTACTGATAACTGTGAAGCAGAGTGGAAGGAGCAGTTGGGTTTGGAGCTGCTTTCCTATCTTATTCTAAAGAGCTTGGAAAGAAAATCATCTGGACTTCTTTAAGTTGCTTGAAGACGTTTCACCTCTCATCTGGGAAGCTTCTTCAGTTCTAAGGTCAAATGGAGGAGAAGTCTTAGGGGAGTGTCCCCGTGGGTGGTCATGAACCCCCTATAGGGCTTTGGAGTTGACGTCACGCCGCAATGTATTGTGGGAGCGCGGCGCCATTTTCCGGGTCCACAAATCAAAACAAACACACTGTGTTGGAACGACGACGACAAGAAACACGCTTAAAAGCAGCTCAAAAGAAAACGGACGGTATAGAGACCCATTGCGTCCAGAGGCGAAGCAGCGGTACTTGAAAAAAATGGAGTGCATCGCAAATGTGGGCCCATATGAAATACGGCAGTGGAGTAAAGACCCAGACGACTTACCGCCACTGTCCTACCCCCGATATCTTCACGTATCTTGTTAACCCTTACCCTAACGTTCGGATTTCAGAGTGCCCCATGTGTAACGTTGGTACCCAGTCTGGATTTGCTTGATCCATTTCATAGGCAGGCTTCCCTACAGTTGTGCGAAAGAATTAGTGAATTGTTACATAGCACGTATGTCTGCACAGTCACTCAATTCTATGTTTGTTTGCAATTTCTATAACCTCAGAGAGCCCCAATGATAATATTATTAAGCTATAAAGAGTGATATGAACATATATAGAACTTACCAGAGTGGAAATGTCTGGAGCACACCAACAGATATCTGGAGATGGAAGCGAACTGGATATCAGCTCATCTCACGGCTCCTATCCAGGCTAGACGCCTTCGTTTTGTAAGGTCTTCCATATAAGCTGTCTCATATTGCTTCCAGGTTGGGAAAAATAAAAAGACAAACCCTTTTTAAGCGTATTCCAGTGCCGGTCGTGCGATCGATAGCAGTGTCCAAGCGTTTTGTTTTTTTCCTTTTCATACTGCGCCCCCCACACTTTGGGAAGGTCTGCTCTAGACTATTATGACCTGGATAACTGAGAACTTTCACAGATATATTTCCTATCTTATGGCTCAATAATACTAGAGTTTAAATTGGAAACCTTCTTGAGACTAGAAAAAATTAGTAGTTGTGTGGTAATTGCATTGAATTTTTTTTTTTTTTTACATTTACATTTGGTGAGCAATTGCAAGTAATTGTGGTAACCAACTGGTCTCCAGGTGGTTGGGCATGCAACATCCCCAACATCTTGTTGCCAATTGCACAGGCCGCCTTCAAGTAGGGAATGACTAGTGTTCCTATCGACAGAAACCCCTCTAGTTGGCAACGGGCTTTTAGTTTGAAGTTTTTTTTCGTTTATTATGTTAATAGACTTTATTTTAAAATGCCAGTGAGTCAACTACTACCCCGTAGTGTCATCACAGACCCAGCCTTAAATTCTCTGACAGTTTTATTTAAAGAACTAAGGTGATGTATTTTCTTGTCAAGGCTGTTAAAATGAATACAAATTGGGTGATAGTCAAATCAGACTTTAATTTTTTTCTGCCATTCCTTGTGGACTGTTGAAAAATATTTTGCAAAGTTTCATTATGACTGAACAGACGCAATGACGCAGTGCTCTGACGTAGTGTCATTTTCATAGCGGTCCACCAGTATCTCCAACAGCTTACATTGGGGGGTACAAAGACGTGTTCATCCTAAATTTTCCTGACACCCAAATATCTGTTTCTGACTGATTAGGTCACAGTATTCCTGATTAGCAAGCACATGTACATGTTCCTGCCAGCATTTCCGCAAGTTGTCCCAAATCAGCGAATATGGTGCACGCCAAGGTCTCCACAGGCTTAATGAGCTACATTTAGAAGGAAGTCATTTAACCCCTATCTATGACACACACTCATGCGCGTATTCGCACATGCACAGTTTTGATAGGCATATCTGCTCATCACAACCAAACAAACATGAGCATAGAAGCACATACACACTCTATAACCACCTTGCCTCAACCCTTTATTTCACTAGATAGGAGATGGAGCGAGGCCATTATGCAAATGTCAGGTGTCAAGTGTAAATGAGATTGGAGGGATGGGTAACAGAAGTATTGAATATCACACTGGCTCCCTTGGCAACTACACCAAGGTAATGAGAGCATTCCAGGATGTATGCTGGCAAAAGCCTTCGTTAAGCTGAAAGATAGCACAGCAAAAAAGACGAATCAAGTCCATTGGGTCTAGTTGGTCTAAGAAAACATTGATAACACTACCACCTGTCTGATTCATACTATTAATAGAAATTCTACAATGTACATATACACTCATGAAATGCGAATAAGCAAGATGTGGCTCATGTTTTTTTTTTTATAGTTATTGAAATTCCCTTTATTGCTTGTGAAGATAACAGAAAGAGACCTGTGCTTACCAAGAAAAGCAAACTGCTGCAATTTGTGGATGAACATTCAAACCTCATTTCAGTCTTGAAACTTGTGGTTTATATGGAAATGACTAAAAGGAGTTCACCTGGACAACAAGGGAGAAGTGTTTGCTCAAAAGGCTGGATGTCAAAGAATGCTCTCCTTACAAAACCTGAAGTCTTGATACTTTATAAGCATTACTCTAAAAATAACATGTTGACATCTGAATAAACAAAAGACATCTGGAACGAGGTCCTTTTGATAGACAAGATCAAAGTGGAGCTCTTCAGCCATAATGTGCGTCATCTTTGAAACCCAAACACAGCATATCAGTGCAGGCACCTCGTACCATGATGGTGGAGAGGTGAACGGCTTTTCACATGGGAAGCGGCATGTGCTGACCTGACTGCTAGGTGCAGCAAATGGGCCAACATGAGCTACCTGCTATACTCATCGTATTCACTTCTACTATATGTGCTTGTCAGTCTGCATTTCTATTCGTCATGCAAATGTACATCACACCTTGCTGTGACACATGCAAGTGCTCCCGAGAAGGGACAAATGCTGCGCTTTGCTCAGCATAGCAAGACACTGTTGTCACATGACACAAACCTTGTAAAAGAACGTGTTTGTGAGTTGAGCGGCTTGTTTTGTGCCTTGAGGTCATTAAGTCAAATGTGAGGCCGTCTGTCTGACAGCTTAAGCTTGGCTCAAATTGGGTCATGAAGCAGGACAACGATCCCAAGCACAGCAACAAACCTACGATGGAATGGCTGAAAAAGAAAAGAGTCAAGGTGCTGCAAGTGCAGTCCAGTGAAGGTCCAGACTGCAACTTGATTAAAATGCTGTGGTAGGGCCTTAAGAAAGCTGTATCTGGAAGTCTCAGTGAACTGAAGCAATGTTGTGAAAAAATAGAGTCGGCCTTCACAACCATGTCAGAGAAATATTTGTTATACCGATATACAGTATTTAGTGTGCTATCTAAAATATAGATAGTAACTGCAGGTTTTTTGGCCCAAAGCAGTTTGCAGCTGACCTTGAATAAACCTGACTTTTATTTCCTACAAACTGCAACAACTTTCCCAACAGCTTTACTGCAGAATCCAGTTCATTTGATGGAAATGAGATGACAACATACATGTGAAGTGACACTGACAGTCTTGTTGAGGAGTTACATTACAGGCACTACACAGGATGCTTACATACCTCTGTGGTGTGCATGGAAGCAGCAAATGCATATGATTTTTTAGCAGATTGCAGTTGTCAGTGTTTCATAACAGCATATAATTGGGATGAGTCAGTGTCTGCATTTTGTTAAAGTGCTGATAACTGGTGAAAACAGGGACCAGTTAGATGTAACACAGTTTATGATCCTCAGTAGCTTTGTGCAGCTGCGATTTTCTCATGCTTTATAAAACCAAAGATAAATTGCATAGCAATTAAGTACAGTGGTAACATGCTGTTTCTGATGTGTCAGCCTTTAAGGATCACCTAGTCCACTTTCCAAAATAAGCACAACAAGGCTTAGTTCAGTTAAGGCTCTAGTTTAGTGTAATCACTGCATTGGTTATAACCATGTTGGCATCTTTGAATGTTGTTTCTTTCTGCTCCATCTTCTTGGCAGTGCCATAAATAAATGATGTAACTACAAATGTCTAATTTCTACTCTTGTGGAAAACAGAACTATAAGTGGACAAAGGACTGGAGTGAAACCAAGTATAGAAAAAAAGACTGAGGCCAGTGTTTGTGCTTCCCATCTGGATCATTTTTATTTATATTTCATCATTTTTAATGCTCCTTTCTCTTTGTAGCTAATTTTTCTGTGGTTGTTTCCCTTCTTGTTTAAGCCAACCTTTTAAGATATTCGGTATTAACCAATGTATGAGATGTAGTGCATAAATAATCTTGTATTGGCATCTATATCAACCTAAACCCAAACTAACTCCATGCAGTATTTTTTGATATCAGCAATGTGGAGCTGCTTAAATAGCCCTACAGCTATTCTTTACCCAGGGTTGCTTGAGTCTTTGAATTCATTAGCTCAATGTGACCATTCAAGTTAACTTCAAAGTAACTCCACAGGTCATAAACTGTATTCCTACCGTATTAGTCTTTGACTGTAGGGCTCTAAGGACCCTACAGTTGTACATCTTTTTTCTGTCATAAAGTGGTGGAAGGAGGTCTCCCTGAAGTCAGAAGCAGAGTCTCTGGTCAACCTCTGCCTCAGGCTAAAAACCCACCTTTTCCCTCTGCATCCTAATATTTTAGGGTTATCCTACATTTTTTTAAACTTCTATTTGTTAGGGCATATGCTTCATGGATGCATTATATTTAATAATTTAGATCAGCTGTAGTTAGTTGCCATCCTAGTTCATTTATAACTCTGATCTGCTGTGAAATGTACCCACCAAGATGTCACTGTTTCCTTCTTTTTTTTCCACCTCTGCTCTTTCCTTCACCTCTTCTTTTGGGGGGTCATCCTGATATTTTATAGAATGATTCTCTATTACCAATATGGCCATGTGCATAAATACTCACAACTCATACATATTACCCACACACCTGTCATTTTTTCAGAGTGAAACACACAAAGTTAAAGGTCAGTTCTAGCTCAAGGTTGAGGTTGTGTCTATCCCATGAGAGCCCTTTCAAGTAGACACACACTAACACACAGGCCAAGACATAACATTACAAAGAGAAGGCTTGAAAAGGCTATGAAAGGATCAATGAATAATTTAACCTGTAACATCATATTTTTCCTAGCAGTAATATATACACAAACCAGCTGCATGTGTGTGTGATGTGTGTGTCTGTCACTTTTCTTTCAGTGTGGTGAATGTGAATGCCCTGTACGCTGAGAGGTGGCTATTTTGGCGGTGTAATGTGATGTGTGGGAGTATTATCAGAGCTGTACGTATGACAGACACACAGCCCTAGAGCTGACTTCCTGGAATTGCATTTTGTTGGCCTTCTCCAATATGAGACCTGTCACCTCACTCCCTCCAGGCCATGCAAACCGTGATTGAGGCATTTCTGTGAGGTGTCACTATCAAGGGCTTATGAAGGTTTTTGTGTTTCTGTGTATCGGCTTGCATGTGATGGGTAATAGGCTGGTTTCAAGACTATATTTCTTTTCAACATTTTCAGTCATTTTGCCCTCTTACCCTTTCTTTTCTTTTTTCTTACCTCTCACCATCCCACTGATCTTCACCTCTGGTGCCTCCTTCTTCCCTCTCCCTTCCCCCTGTCAACACTGTCATAGCATGGGAAGCCCTGAGTGTATTACAGACCTCTCACCACTAGTTCTCTTTATGGTACTTTCTCTTTTTAAATTCAATCAGGCTTCTATAGAGCCACCAGAACCATTTCAATTTACTACGTGGATGCAACAGGATGGAAAGTCCTACGCTAACATAAAGGTCTAAATGGAATTGAAGTCTAAAAGAGAGAGAGGGAGACGAGATATGGAGGAAAGGTGTGGCAAGGGGGAAGTATTGAAACAGTGCCACAGAGATATAACCGCAATAGAGTGGTAAAAATAGAGAGAGGTGGGGGAATTAGGGTAGAGCGGGTAAGAGAGAGATGAGTGAATGGGAAGAGTCTGAAGTGTTACAGGGGATACGAGGCCAGAAATGACAGTAGGGGGGAGAAAAAGGAGTGAAATGAAAGGTGGGAGATAAGATAAGGGCATACAGTAAGGAGAAGAGGTGATAAATATTGAGTTTTTTTTTATCATAAGAAAATATGATGTGAAGTGGCTCACCAAGCAACAGTTTTTTTGAAGGACTGCATCACTCTAAGCATCTGTGATACTGCGAAGTGCTAGTGTACTGTGTTAGCTGGGCAGTAGAAGGAAATACATGATAAAGTGACGTACTGAAATGGGAATGTAAGATGAAGACAGTTTTTTATTTGTAAGTCAACTAAATTGTCTTTCTTAACCCGTGGCAATTGTATCTTTGAAAAAAATATTGAAGCCATTGCCATCTCCTCAAAGCAATCCTTTTGACCTCAACTTGCCTACTCTCTTCAGGGCAGCTTTCATTCACTCTCCTCTTTGGGCCAAAATAGACTCCTCATGTCAATCCTTGCTTGCTAGCCCTTTGTGTGTTGTGTGGAGGTTAAGTGTTTTTCTTAGTACTTTTTCAGGCGAATTGAAAAGTGCCTTCGCACTTTGCTCTCGCAGGGATAGTTGCCATTTCAGTCTTGCTGAGTCATTCACTGAACCATGAGTGTCCTTCATTGGCTCAGATGTATATACCTCGCCATCACTTCTGATTAGAAAAGATTATGATGTGCGAGTGTATAGGCGTGCCAGCGTTTGCGAAGGTCAGAGAAGATGGGCATAACGCTCATTCAGTCCACTTTATTCTTTGCTTTCTGACCACTTAACAACTTAAAAAGCAAGAGCTAAAGCTTGGTATGCTATGACTTTCACCAAAGGCAGAACGTATGAATTAGAATATGACTGGCTCAGATAAGCCTCCCTCCATCTGTCTTCACGTGTGCTCAGTACTAACATATAGTATGCATTTTCCTGTTTGCTAGTTTTCTGCTAAGACTGTTCAAACAGTGTGAATACCACCTTTAATTGGGTCCAACACTCTTTACAGTTTAACCTGAAGTCTTTCAGTTTTTGCCAAGCAGCAGACTCCAGGGCTGGAAAATGAAACCAGCTTGTAAGTGCCAAAAGCTGTGGTTCCTTGAATAGCCACCTAAGGCTGGCTGCTAAAGCGAGTCAATCCCCACAAACTGCTGTGGCATATCGCCCAGCTTCACAACAGAACTAAACAAAGTTTACATCCCTGTGTAAAAACCAGTTTGGTCTCAATAGGTAATTTCTGCCTTTACACGAGCTGCACGTTATTTTTAAAAAAAAATTATTTATTTTATAATTTAAAAAAGAATTCTCAGCTTGCATAATTATTGCCTACTTTAAATGACAGGTTAAAGTCACAGGTGGTTTTTAATTGGTAGAATTATTTGACAAAATAGTCTGGTAGCTCATAATTTAGCACTCCACCCTCTCGTCTAAATATGGTGATTTCTCCAAAAACCAATATAACGATAGCCATAAAGTGAATGCCTGTCTATACTTTTTGTTATACTCAATTATCGGTGTCTGTATTATACTCTGTCAGCTTTGTTTTTTTTACTTCCTAGCTTACTTTAATAAAACAGTCCCCTTCCCCCTGTGGGAGTCCATTTAGAGCTCTGCTTGTTAATCAGTCTTGTTTTTATAAGAGGGAGGTGAACTCTTAAAATACTTAAGCACTGAGCAGGGTACAATCAAAGCAGATACAGTGTTTATCTGCACCTGCCTATTTGTCTAGAGAATAGTGTGTGTTTATGTGTGTCTGAAATTGCAATTGGTATTTGTTCTTAAGAAAATAGCCATTTGATGGGGCCATACACGAACACGCCTCTGTGCCATCACCTGCCTCGCTGTCTCTATTCATCGGCATTGTACACTGGGGGTTAAAAAGGCATAATTTGGGCCTAGGAGCCTCCTATTGTGACATTCAGAGATATTTACCTCTCAGTGGTCTTAATTGCTCAATGAAGCATGCGAGACAGCTGAACTTCCCCTTGCTTCCCACAGCCCTCCTCCATTCACGGGATTGCAGATAAAGGGAAAAAAGCAACAGTTAGCTTCCATTAAATGTAAATGGGAGATGTGTTTTGTGTTCCACTGGTAGCTTTGGAAAATCAGACTGCAATACAAAGCCTTTATGCATGGATGTTGTTTCAGGTCTTTTATGATTACTAGTGGTTGGGGACATTTATATTGTTAAACTTGCACTAAAGACTCCAAAGACTCTAAATCTGTCCATCACTAAACAGACAGCAGAGACAGCCATTTCTATTAAAAGCATGTACATGACAACCTTTAGCAAAAAAAAAAAAAAAAACAAACCAAAAAAAAAATAACCCAAACTTGTCAAAACCCTGTAGTGAATAGTAACAAAACACCAGTGGACAGGTTTGAGCCCTTGCTAGAAAGGCACTTACTTAATTCTAAATTTAAAATTAAAGAAAAATAGATGTGGCTGTTAAGTAGACCTTAATTACATTAAAATGCTATTACCGTCAGCTAAACGGTAATTTACCATAACAATAGTACATTTTTTCTCTTATTATAGAGGTGACTGCACAATTAACTCTAATTACCTCACGTTACTCATAAACCCAAATTCACTCATGCCCTACATGAAGAAGCATCTTGTGGCATACATCTATATTTAGAGAGCATGCTGTAGCAAAACGGTAGAAGAGGCCTGTAGTAGCAGTAAGGTGGTGATTTGTCTTTGAGGCTCTGTGGTGTTTGCTGTTTGGCACCGTCAGCTAAACAGGGCCATCTCATTTCCTGTTGTCTGCAGGAAGCAGCTGTCTGCTACTGCTACAGCCGCTGCTGCTACTCAGAGCCCCTGGTCATCAATCTCCTTGTTTTAATTGGTCTGCACCACACTGTGACAACACACACACACATACACACAAGTGTCTGCATACATTTACGAAGTACATGCAGAGACATAAAGGTGAATGGAGGTAGTATGTGAGCGCGCACAACCATGTATAGACAGAATGAACATCTGTTGCAAATATATGGACACACACCTGCTTGCTGTTCTGCCAAACACAGATAACCACAAAATCAACATCACTGTGTTTCTCCTACATTTGCCATTATTTATGTCCTTTATAGCCCCCCATGTTTACCTTACATAAATGTATCCGTGGAGTACAGGTGAGTGTACAGAATACAGGAATCGTCTCTTTAAAATTAGTGTTGTTGGTCTTCCTTTCTATTTTGAGTTTTTTTCCCCTTCTTCATCTCATTGGCTGCTTTGTAGACTGCATGAAAACACTCACAGAAACAGTGGATGCTACCACAATCCACTTAAATAACCTTCATTAGGTTGTGTTGACCATGTCTACATGCCTAAATGCATTTTTTTTTTTTTACTAAATGTGATTATTAAGCACTATAACTAGTTAGCTTTGCCCGTTCTTTCGTAATTGGTGAAAGCCAAAATTGGAGTTCAAACATATACATGCAAAGACTGGCATTGGCTTAATCACTAAGCCACAGTTGGAGTATGTTTGTCGGTAGTTTTTAACCCCACATTTTGAAACTAATCAAACATTTAAATATATATTTAGTCTTTTATTCAAATTATACCGCATAAGTGGAGGCAAAGGATGCAAATGTTTCCCTAAGGTGTCAAAGAGCAGCTGATTGGTTATTTTTGATTCTGAGCCAAATCATTAACTTTGCTAATAATAACTTTATTATTCTCTTTATGTATACCTACCTTCTGTTAAAACAAAAAAAGAGGAAACTATCCTGTTAACCTACAAGAACTGTGGTTACCTGACAGAACGTTTTACCTAGTGGAAGTTTGTTGCCAAGGTTACTAATTAAGGAGGTTTGGTGTGAAAAAAATTTTTTTTCATTCAAATTAGGATGCTAATCTCTTTTTTTGTTCTTCTTTTTTTATTGGGGTCAAGCACCAAATAATGGGAAGCAACTATAATAGATGCATCAGAGTGGCAGTCCTTTTTCTCTCATCCATTGTGGTGTACATGCAGCTTGTGCAGCATAGGGCTACAAAAGGATTGACTTCTCTTTTAATTTTTTTACAAATCTCACTCTTCCTAGTTAAGGTTCTGATAATAAAGCCCATTTATACCTGCTTCTCTGAGCATGTGGTCACACTTGCTCACCTAATTTCCATAATACATTTGCATCCCCCCCGTTGTTGTTTTGTTTTTTTCTAATCTCTTTTCTTCTCTTACAAAAACACCTGCTCTTGCACGCACACACACACGCACTGCACATACTGCGAACACATACATCGAAAACACACCGAAAGCCTTCAGCGTATGCGATGCAGCAACGGGGGCAAGAACAGGGTGTAAACAGCAGGGAGTCTGGAAGAGGCGTGGGCGGTGTGTGGGAAGACCATATGCATTTCACCAGGGACTGATGAAAACACATGCTCACACACTTAATCACACACAGTATTGTCACATTAAGAAAAAGATAAATAAAAAAAAAATAAACAAAAACTATTTATCAGTCACTTTCTTTTGCTTTCCTCTGTATTCCAGTCTCACATACCCATCCATGCAGAAAATCTTGTGTGGGTTAAAATCGGTACATACCAAATGGCAACTTAGTTCTTATTCTAAATCTGTTTATTATAAAGAAAGCATCTACCTTTTAATTTTAGTCTTTAAGCCTGAGCTCCTAGATAAAGCTGACACAGTGCCATCCTGTGGTGAATGTGGCATTTGCTTGCTTGGAACATTGTTCATCCAAAGTTGTCTATAATATCAAGTATTCTTTGACTCAGTGCTGCTGTTATGTGCTTTGAAAGCTCTTGAGTAGATCTTTATATCCTCAGGTGCAGCTTCATCAATGTAAAACCATTGTAGAAATAATTAAGTAGTGTGTACTGGAGTGTAATATCCAAGAGAATCAATGTAGAACATGCAGTTGGATAACAATTAAAAGATGGAAATTAGTTGGAACGGACACTAATATTACTTGTGAGATAAAACCAATAAAGTGTTACCTATCTATTGAAATCCTATTATGAGTTTTGAAATCCCCCTTAAGTGGCTCGTACCGTTGTAAGAAAGATTAAAATAGTGATTTCAAGTGTCCCAGAGATGTCTGTGCGTGTGTGTGTGTAAGTGTGACACACTTTATAAGTATGCCATGGATGCAGTTATGCACAGACACAAACTCCTGCTCTCACTTATCCTGCTGCTCTCTTATTTGGCAGAGGTGCTGTTTGTCCTGTCCTTGATGTGTGACAGGTCTTTACAGAACCAGCCTTCCTCTCCGGGCAGTGAAATCAGAATTCACCATAGCCGATAGGTTCGTGCCTGAGGGGAATTCAGGGAGATTTAAAAAATGCTGAGTCCCTAATCGATCTCAGCACACTCTTATTCTGCTGTCTTTCTTAAATCTCTGTCTTTATCCCATTTCTCTTTCAGCATCATTACTCTGCTGCTGCAGATAGAGATAGATGATGGGATCCCAGCCCTTTCCATTTAAAGATGCATTTGTTACCTTAGGTTTAGTTTCTAGTGGGAGATGAATTCAAAACTGCTCTAAAAACATTTTTTGTCCTTGTCTCTTCTCATTTGTTTTACCTATCTAAAAAACTATTCCAACCTTAGCTTTCTCCGAATGATCACAAAGCCATTGGGATGAAGTAAATTCACTCATTAGACAGTTTCATGTTTGCATAAATATATTATGCCTGTCAGGAATGTTATTTCTTAACATGATTACACATGGGGCATGACACCTAGAATTATCCAGCTCTAGACCCTAGGCTCTGACATCTGTTTTCTAATGACAGATAATTACATGATGTCAAGTACAATCATCTACAGTAGCTGCTAAGAAACTGTACTTAATGTGCAAGTGTGCAGCCATGTTGGATCCAGAGTGAAATACAGAGTTTAACAAACACTGAATTTGAATGAAAGTCTGGGTATGTTTTTATTGTTTGGGGCTTGTATTGTCCGCATGCCGTGTTTTGGAAGGGTATGAGTGATGGAGTCTTGGCATCTGTGTGAAGATATGTGTGTGTGTGGGATCTGCTGCCTCTGAAGCCACTCTGTCTGTCGTTTAGAAGAGAAACTGGATTCATTTTATGTTTTGTGTCTGCCTGGTCACTGCTTCTATTGCACCTGTGGTGGAGGAATAGCTGTTTTGGAGAGCTTGCTTCAACCTAAATGTAGCAATATGGAGTCAAGTAATACTTAACCTTTTTTTTTAAAAATACATTACTTTGGTTGTACATTTTATTAGTGATAAATACTAAATCGTTTTGATTTGATCTTAAATGATTTAACAGGGTTATTTTTTTATGATCGTGATCAGAGATTATTTAAGTATTTGGTGAAATCCCATCAAAATGTGTCAACAGTAGAATTCAATAGTGAAAGAGCATTTCCACCCACACAATGTGAAGAGAACTCAGGGGAATGGGACTAAACAAACAACTGTATAGTCTTTTTAAAAAAAAAGACACTTATCAGTGAGACTAATCAGAAAATAGGCTTCAATTTGCGAAGGAGTATATAATGATTGGACTCTGGGGCAATTGTTTCCCGTGTTCCAGAGTGATGTGTGGATCAGGGTAAAATGAGAGGCAGATGAAGTGATGGACCTATCGTGCCTGGTGCGTAATGAACAACCCTGTGGGGGCGGTGTTATGACCTGAGGTGGCTTCAGTTGGTCAGTCAAGGTTCAGCAACGTTATGTTGCCAAAGAAGGAAGTCAGCTGACTCCCTGAATGTACTGAATGACCAGGTTTTTCTGTCAGTGGATTGCTTTTCTTTCCGGGCATAGTCCGAGATGACAGTGTCAGGATTCATTGGGCTACAATAGTGAAAGAATGCTTCAGGGAGCATGAGACATCATTTTCACACATGGACTGGCCACTGCAGAGTCCAGATCTTAACCCCACTGATAATCTTCAAGATGTGCTAAAGGAGACTTTATACAGTGGCCCGACTCTCCGGTCATTAGTAAAAGAGCTTGGAGAAAAATGAACGTAAAAATAAAGTTAACAGCAACTCCTTACATGTATTGCTTTATGATATTATCCTTTTGGAAGATCCGACTGTGGTGTCTTTAAACCGTTTGAGTAGTGACATTAAGCACTATATGTGTCGTTTGTGGGTTACAGGGACTCACTCTGAAATCCTGTTGTCCCTTCAGTGATTCATTTCCTTTGTTGGGCTGTGTTGCTGTTTTTTGCCAGTCGGTGTGTCAGTGACTGTCATATTATTTTTAGGGCAGCTAGAAAAAAGGTGTGTGTGTGTCTGTGTCTGTGTGTGTCTGTGCGAGTGAGAGTAGATAAGCAGATTATTTAAGGTTATTAAGATTTCACACACAGGGGTGAATCTACACGGCATTATTGCTGCTGTGTCTCTCCACTGCTTCCACAGCGGCTCCTTAGCGACTTGGCTGACACCTCTGCTGTGTACACCTGCCATATGGTTGACTGGTGTGTTTTGTTGTCACCTCTCAATGAAACTGACATTGTTAACATCACATTGGGCCCAATTATAACAGCATCATCAGCTAAATGGGCAGTGTTACTGAAGTCTGGTGGCATTAAACGCATCTTATTAATGAGTAATTAAAAAAAAAAAATTCTGTTAATTGGAAGCCAGTTAAGAAAGCATTTTATGTATTTGCCCACTGGTAACTTTACTAGTATGATTTTTTTTTATGAGGTAAGTTAGACTGGTATGCAGGTCTAAATGCACATTTATTTCTGTAGAAATAAGAGAGCCTTAAGGATGTTGGCTGCTTTTATGAAACAGTACTACTTTGCCCTTTAAAGCGTGTCTGAAATATGCTTTGGCTACTTAATATAGCGAGACAAGACTTGTTCAGGGGAATAGAAAACTTTTTTTCCACCATTAATGCAGAGAGAATTCAAACCAGACAAGTTGAGAATCTATCAGACCAAGTCATTTTCTGTTGTATAGTGCTGTAGCTCATGATAACAGGTGAAAATGGTAGGTTAGACAAGTGTAAAAGCAAGCTCAGATGTAGCCTTGAGAGATCATATTAAGCTAGCTGTCATTCTTTAGTGAGAGGACAGTCTGTCTCCCCATGTTTCTGTTTGAGATTTTGCTCGCAGTGTCTACAAATGGGCTTCTACACGCTGCAGAGAAGAGTACTTTCTGAGTTTTTAGGCAAGTTAATGGCTTTTAGATGGGTATGTTTGTGAGGGCTTGCATGTGTGTTTTAACTTCTATGCTGTCATTTGTTATCACCATCATCAGCATCATTAGAAGTTGTTATTCTCTCTACGGTATGCCATGCCACCAGCAAGGCAGACGTTTGGAAGATGTGGTTGTAATGATAATAAGCTGGGAGAGATTTTCTTTTAGGATCCATTTGGAAGTCACAGCTCGTCTGTGCTTTTCCCTGTGTTATTTATCCATTTACATTTTAACCAGGCTCACTACTCTATATTCCAAATGATCTCTCTGAAGCCACTCAAAAACATTTTGTTTAATGTGTGTTGTCTTGCTCACTGAACATGTGCTCTTTGGGCTGTATAAGCACTGTGGGCCCCAACAGTGCTTTTAGCCAAGCTACCTTTGCTAAACTTCCTCGCATCACCCATGGGCTCTGTATCCCGGGGAATGGGCCCGCGGCTCGGTGCCAGATGGCTGCCTGGATACACAAAGCCGTTTTACTGCCTCGTCCCTGCTACATTACTCAAACGTTATCACCCCTGCCTACAACAATCCATCTGTGCTCACACACCAACTTATAGATTCATCATCTTGGCACTTGTATTGAAACAATGACAATATTGACAGCGTGCGAGGGATCGCAGAACAACACGATGCACGTTCAACCTGGCAACTTTTATCCTGTGATCGATTTCTGGAAATGAAGTTGTCAACAACAGGAAAAAAACCACACACACACACACACGTATGTATGTATGTATGTAT